>NW_015090922.1:17974989-18044477 GCF_001431845.1 Calidris pugnax | reverse complement strand
GGCACCAGCACTGCCCTCAGTGCTATTCCCTTTTGCGTGATGCTCCCCGGGTAGTTGGGTTTCCTCTTCTTTTCTTTTTCTTTCTTTTCCTTTTCTTTCTTTCTTTTTTTTTTTTTTTTTTTCTTTCTGCCGCGTTTTTTTTCCCCCCCCCCCCCCCCCCAATTTAAGGGAATAATACAGCTCATAGTAAGGTGGGTTTAGTTATTTTGGCAACAGCCTAACTCAGGTACAGAATAAATCTGGCCCTGCAGCCATTAGGCAGGTAATCATATTTTATAATCTGAAGTTCTGGGGACTCAAAAAAGGTCCCCCTATTTTGCAAGCAATCAAATCCTTGTCTGCATTTTTGGACACAATATCAATACAGGCATAAAGCAGAACAGTTCAAAGATTACAAATGAAGAGATGCAGTTACTCAATTTCTCTTTTCTGTCAACACAAAAATGAAAAAGTCCAATGGGAACACATTATACATATACATAGTTGTAGCAAAGAGCTCAGGCATACTAATATATTTCTCCTGTATTCGAAATATTACACCTCTTACTGGAGACTACTGAAGTCTTTGATTAGGAAAGCCTGGAACCGAAGACAAGAAAGTGCAAAAAGAACTAGAAAATCCCCTCTGATACAAAACTGAAGAGGAAGAATTGTATCTCAAGGCAGAGAACATTCCATTCTCTCTGAGGATTTCTGAAGGGATGAATGAGGAACAGTAATTAAGTGCCTAAGTCTGTTTCACTATACACTCTCTGCACTATCCTTGTATTGAGATGAGCACCTCTCAGTAACCACAAATCTTCAGTAAGATTCTGAAGATGAATGAATTCTGATATGCTCGTTAGAAAATATATGGCAGAGCAATTTTTATTACATTTGGAGAAAAGCAAACTAAACCATATTTAATCTTAAATCTGCACATCGTATTTGTACACAATGTCTCTTTGGTTGCACATGCAAGAGTAAAAGATGCCTTTACAACTTTCATACTTAGACTCTTTGTGTCTAAATAATAATGTTGTATCAGTCATTCAAATTTTTAAGATGGCTGAGGACTCATTAAATATGTTCCTCATAACTTTTTTAGTTTGTTGCCATTTATGAAATTGTTTTGACATTATTATGAGGATTTTGCTTATTTTTTCCTGCCAATATCACATCTCATGTTATTACCCTCCTGACTTCAGCCCAGCATAACTCACTCTTCTGCAGAACCATCTGTGAAGATGAAGATGTAGATGTAGATGTTTGATATATGCATTCTGTTAAAAAAATCAACAACTGGTCTCTATCTCTCCTTTAAAAAAAATCTTCAAAGATTCAACACATTCTTACATCAAAGAAAGGATTATTATTTGGAAAATGTTTAAGCAGAAAACTATTTAGGTAGAAGATAAAATAATGTGATCATTAATTATTTTTTTAAAAGTCACTATATATATCTGGTCTATATTTTAATTTTTCTGTATGTTTTTTTGTTTCTGTGGTTACTCAGTCCTTCACATCAATAATTTGAGGTGAAGTGGGTCTGAATCCTTGCATTCATAAACTTCCAAATGAGTTCCAGCAGCACATTCAAATGCCACAAGGAAACCATCAGATCTACCCGTGCTGTCTGTGGGTCAGAGCACCAGGGCAGCTTTCAAGACCAGATTCACTGTCTGTGCAGACACCTGAAAACGTGGCCCCAGATATGACAGGACAGTGCCTAACGGAGCACACAAACTCCTGTGTGACTGAGCACCCAGGGTGAGTTACCACAACGCCGGCATATCCAGGCAGGCTGGCTGCTGGTGGCTGCAGGTGTCCACAAGTCACCCACATCAGTAAGAGACAGGCAGGTTGATGCCTGTTCACAGCCACTCCCAAACCTGCTTTATAGAAGAGGTGTGAACATAGCTGCTAGGGATGATTCATTGCTGCTGCTTTTCAGTTTGTCATTGACGCAGTCTCATGTGGCAGGGAAGGGGGGAGCTAACGGGTAGAATGAAACTGATGTTATCAGAATGATGAGGAAAAATGAATAGATAAAGTAATAAGCACATAGCACCTGTGTTTTGCAGTGATGAAAAGGGGGAAACGTGCAGCATGAGGCCAGGTGGGGAGTTATAAAACTCGGTATGACAAGAGATGTTGAGCATCTGTAAAGGAAAGAACGACTTGCATTTGGCTAGGTGCATAGTGTTTTACACCAGGAAATGCCAGTTCATTAGGATCCCATTAAGAAAGGCACTCAGGCTCTGTAAAGTATTGCTTAAAATGCCAGTTATTGGGGTTAACACTATAAAGGAGGCAATAGTAAGTGATGGGAGCTCAGCTTTGTCAAGCATGTTCAGCCATGGCTGGGCATGCCAGGAGGGAAGCATATCTTCTATGATGTATTTCCTATGTGTCTCAAACAAAAGTCTTCAGTGTAACCACGCTGGCCCATTTGTGCCCTTCTGCCACCACCTCTGGTACTGAGCCTGCTGTGACTTGTACCAAGGGGAGCCAAGGACATTCTTCAAAGGCAGTGTTACATCATTCTTCCTGATTTCACAGAAAAAGAAACATAATGTCCCTCCTTAAAAAAGAGATAGGTTGACTGAACTCCAATTCTTGGAAAAATATCAAAACAGGTATTTAAACAATGCATTTGTAATTACTAGAAGGCCTCAGGGTAATAAGTAAATAGCAGGATGGACTTATAAAGAACAAGTGACGTAGCCCTAATCTGATTTCCTTCTATAACACGGTAATTGGCCATGTGGATACTGGAGAAATAGTAAATGACCAATCTTAATTTGGTCTTAGATGATATAAGCAACTTGGGGATGTATGGTAAAGTAAATCTAATAACATGGTGAATGGAAAACTGGTTAGAAAACTGTGCTCTAAGGACAGCTATTAATGTCACTTTGTCAAAATAGATGATTGTATTAAGTCCATTTAAAATGGTCTTTTCCCAAATCAATATTTTCCCCATTTTCACTAGTGACTCAGATGATGGGGGAAAAAAGTATTTCATTTTATTATTAAAATACTAAATAAATAAATTATGTTTTGATAAGGAGAAGCACTTTGAAATAATTATTTGTATGATTAAAAATGAAGAACAAATAGCTAGATTGCCTTTCTGGGCAAAAGAGTTAGGAGATTTAGTAGACCACAAACTGTATATAATGAAGGATGTATAAAAATGTGTAAGACACACTTTAGAAGTATACATCGTGACTCTCCCAGTTAGCTCTGGCAAGACCTCATCTGGAGCATTATGCTCAGGCTTGGGCAGCCCATTTTAAGAAATCTGTGAAGCAGAGGGAAGTAGCAGAGATGATCAAAAGCCTAGAAAATCTGACCTCTGAGACTGAAAGGATGAGGTTTGTTTAGTCTAGGGAAGAGAGAACTGAGGAGAGAGTGAGAGCAGTCTTTAAGTACCTAGAGACTGCTTTGGAAAAGGTAGAAACAAATTGTTCTTCATGTTTATTGGAGATCAAGAAAAAATATAATGTACTTAAACTGCAGTGCGGGAAATTCAGGTCAGATACTAGGAAAGACTTTCCAAGTGTAAGATGATTGGAATAGTACTGGAATAGTACTGGAATAGATCCCTTACCAGATACAATACTTCAGGGCCCTTTGATGTTCTTCCAGCCTTCTTACATGGCATGAAGAATCTCTCCCGATCAGCTCAGTAAGGGGAAATGAGAAATGCTAGGAGGCAAGGTGTGGAGACAAGCTCATATTTTCGATTAGATCGAGAGACATCGGTCAGAGAAAATTCATGCAGAAAGGATAAGGTGGTGTGAGCAGATTGTATCACTCAGAGGTAGAGGAGAAGAAAATGGACCTAAAACCAAATGAGGTTTTGGTACAGCGTGAGCCCCACTGTGACTCCAAGTAAGGAGAGTAGGTGGCCCAATATACTTGAAACTTAAACAACTATCAGAACAACAAACTCACTCACTGAAACTGTAAATATAACTAAAATATTTTGACTTTTCTGATTTTGTGTCATTGCTCAAATAATGCAATCTAAATGTGGCATAAGACATTTAATAAAAGCATCTTCAAACACCCACTGTTTGATTAGGTGGTTGTTAATGGTGCACTACATTGTGAAGGTCAATTGCATTATGTTTCCTGAACTTGTTTGATAGAAGAGCTGCAAAAAGATTTTATGCAACAAATGGCATTTTAAGAACAAAGCATAGGCTTTTGAAAAAATTCTTTCCTTTCTCAGTGCTTAAAGTACATACGCTAGTCTACAGGTATGTCAATTTGCCATTCTGAAAGATGAATCTCCCATTATCTTGTACATTGTAGAGCTTCTTTGGGAATTTATGCTTTGTGTATTTGGCTGACAGAGCAATCTTTTCCTTCAGGATTCAGTATTATATGCTGCTTAGTGCTAACCACAGGTGTCCAGGGCCACATAGCAATTCTGGTTAAAAAAATTAATTGAATTGCATTAGCAGAATATTTTAAGGACATTTGTAATGAAATCCTAAACTTCATAAACTTCCTGGGCAAGTTTGCTTTCTGCCTAATTATCTACAGCGCACTAGTACCAACATACTATTTCACTTGTAACACTGAACTGATATTAGAATACTAGACAAAACTACAGTGGAAAGCCACAGCTGTGGCTATGTAAAGCAGTTACAGTGTTTTACTCAAATCCAACAATCCAAAGATCTCCCTCTCAGATGAACATAGCCCTTCTCAAAAAGTATTTATATGACTAAAACCAAAACAGCCAAAGTAACAGAAATAGAGTTTAGACCTAACCGATGATGTGAAGGTAAGTAACCTGCACTGCGAATATGTATTTAAAAGGTTATATTGAATGTGTATTGATGTGTGATAATTGTACTTAGGAATTCCCTTCAAAAATGTGTCCTTGGCTAAGTGTGTTTGCACAGCAAGAATAAGTTTCTGCCTTAAAGAGTTTCCAAATTAATAAATAAGAAAGAAAAGGGATGGAATCATGCAGAGAAATTAGCATGTTCAAAACTTTGTAGCCAGGGAGTTGGAAATATTATCAGAAGTATTTCTGAGTCCAGTGACTCAGTGAAGCACCTGAAGAAATCTAAGTTTCACATACAAGTACTTCTTGAAGGTCTAACTATGCCTGGCTTGCTCATAGTATGTGTCTTGTTGATTTTAAAAAGATACTCACATGAATAAGGTGAAGACAGTTTAGCCCTAGAGTTTTCTAATTTTTCATTTATTTAGGTTGCTTATATCCCTTCCTTATTTGATAGATGGATCGTCAAATCTTCCCTACCTCATGAAGGCAGTAAGCCTTCATCGGACTCTCCCCACTTTTCTCTCAGTCTATCCTCCATTTACACTGGCCATTCTGTGTAAATAATTATATCAAGTTTTCAGTGACACAAATAATGTCTCTCTTCTTTATTACAGCAGTCCTGTCAGTGTTACTGTTCCCCTACAAACAGTCCTTTTCCATTCCTAGTATTATTTCCTCCTGTTGAATTCAATATGTTTCAGATTATTTTCCCCCAATGTATTAGCTTGTAAGGTATGTTCTTTTTACCGTTCCTTTCCACCCATGATTTAGTTGCAATACTGTTGATCTGTCTACACTGTTATTTGCATCTCCTACCAAATTAGAATCATATTGTAGCCTTTTACCATAGTCTACAGTGGGAATTTTTGAATCCTTAGACAGGAATCATGATGGTTTTGCATCTGATCTGATAGGCATACCAGGATACTCCTTGTTCTCCGCAATCTCCAACTTCATCAAAAATGAACATGTTTACTAAAAAAGAAACCATGTTTAGACTTCAGTTTCATAAATCCTGGTCATGACATTACTTTTATTCTCCCATAGGAAGAAAGAACCTGAATGCAGCGTTCAGACATTTGATTGACCGAGTGACTGGATTTGGAGCAGATCTATGAGGAACCTTGCACCCCGTAAGTGAACTGGCTTGGAGGACAGTAGGAACATGTCCAGTATATCTGTGTCATTGCAGAGTCCAGTTCCTTTGTTTCTCATATATGTTGCCAAGAAATATGCTCACAGCATAGGAAACTAGCTGTATAGCATTTGGCATCTTGGCAAGGAAGGCAGCTTTAAACAATCTTTGCACCTTTTAGTGATACCCCAGAGCCTGGAGAAGTGTTTGGTTTAATTTAGACAGCACTGTCTAATTTCCTAAGCATTGCATGGCATTTAACCCCCTTGGAGCTTATTCCTTCTGACCTCAGAGTGCTTCTTGTGCCTGTAAAGAGGTCCTAGAGGAGAGGTTTTACGATTGCCTCTCTATATTGCTCAGGCAGTCCTCCCCTAGACAAACACAGAAATTTTAGTCTGTTTATACCACCTGGCACTTTTGTTTGTTCTGAATCTTGCATCAGAAAACCTTATCTCCTAAACATAAGGTCTTGACCACATTAAAAGACCTCTAGCATTTTGACTAGATTGCATATGCCTGTGGTCCTTACGGCACAGCCTGAGAGGATATGATGGAGAATGATCATCTTTTTATGCAGTATTCCCAGGATTGCTTAGTGAAGCACATGGAGAAGATCTTATATGGTCTTAATTTTTTTTTGCATTTCTGTAATAGTGTTTATAAAATCCTAACAGGTTTATGTTTTCTTATATTTTATAACTTTTCCAGAAGTACTTCCTCAAGTTGGGGAAAAATATTTCTTTGGTGTAAGTTTTCAGGTTTGTTAGAACTGTGTAGAACTACACAAGGATGTTCCACTTGGCCTCACAGAAAAGTCCTAAAAGTTTAAATTTAATTGTGGCCTAAAATTAGAAATCTTCTGAAAAAAATGACTTGTTGTTAGTACTGCATCCTGTCTTCCCAAATGCTTCTACAGCCCAGTGCTTTCCTCTCCCTCTCAGCTGACCTATAATTCTCTGTCCTAAAAAGAGGGCTCTGCTGTCATTTTCCTGTGTTTTTTCTCTCTCTCAGGCACATCCTTCAGCTTTCAGCACTGCATTGCAAGCTCCAGGTCAGATCCCACTTTCACATAAAGCACAGCGAGGAGATTATGCCCCCCCCCATCCTTTTCCATTCACCACAGTTTTATGAGCAGTGTTTTGTTTCAGTAGAGAAGCCTGCTGGGCCATATGCACTGCTACTCTCCACTATATTTGGTCATTTCTACCAGGGCAGGTGGCACTGTGACCTGCTGGAGTTTTACAGACTTTGTATCAGTGTTACTAACAATGCAAAGGGCAAAAAGCAAGGATAAGTAAATTGGACCCAAGCATACTGAGTTCTTTTCCTTATATAGCATAGTAGCACACCTAAATTTCATATTCAAGAAATACATGACATTTTCATAGAAGATGATAATACACCTTAGGCATGAAATGTCCTTTCTTTTCTTGTGTTTTGTAAAATAAGCCCCTTGCAAATGCAAATGGGATGGCAGCAAATAAGATAGTTCAGCAAAATCTAATTCATAAAAATGAAAATGTATACTCTCTTCCCTCTGGCAATATATTCCAATGTTTAAATCAAGCTTCAGGTTTCTTTTAAATAATCTTTAAAATCTGCCTCAATGGAAAAGTTATTCCAAAGTTTGAAAATATCCTCTATCATATTATTTATGAACTCAAAATATTTTTCTAGGACCATATATTATTTCTAAGCTTGTTTCCCCAGGAGTCCCATTATGAAATGAACTTTAAAGCTACAGCTGGAAGGTGAATTTAATACCAGTCATATAAAATATAGAGTTCTATTCCTGCAAACACATCTGTGTCTAACTTTAAGCCGATGAATATTTCTACTAACTCAGTGGAAGTACTCTCACTAAAGTTAAGTACATCTATTAAGTGTTTGGAGGCCTGGATCTGAAAGTACCATAATAATAATCATAAGTAAATATTTGTACAGCCTTTCCTTTCTCTAAACATTTAATTCTCTTAGCATCTTTAGGATTCCTAGCTAAGAAGTCTGTTTTGCAATATTAAAAGTTTTGGAGCAAACCCAAAAGCTAAAACTCTCCAAACCTTGCCAATTTTGATTTATGTGGGCATTAACAATTTCTCCAGTTGGTACTCCAGTTTTGGTTTGTATCCCCGCAACTTAAGATTAGTATGTTGTGTTCAACTTAATACAGGCAAAAAAATCTAGTAACTTCAGTTGCAGCATTATGAAATATAAATGTGCTGGTTTGGGTTTTGATTGAAACCAGAAACAGGACAAATAGCTGCTTATTTGGAAATTCTTAAAGGTAGGTCAGATTTAGAAAAAATAAGTTTGTTTTGGAGAGGACAATGTTTCCAACTTGTCTAGGCTAGAAAACTAGACCTTGACTGAAAACATTTAAATTCTTCTTTAGACAGAAATTTGCAGTTAAATAAGTGTAAATACAATTTGACACCTTTTTAAGGGTGTTTGTGAGCACAAGCCCACATTTCAGTTTTAACTGCCACATTTTGCTTTAAATATGGCCTATTTTTCTTACCAGAGCCAAAAAGAAACAAAGAAGGAAAATGAGTTTTTCTTAACAATATATTTCACAGGCATGCAAACATACTAGCAATTGTGCTTTGTAAGATTCATTTTAAGTCAGAACTGTTGCATATTACATGTTCAATAGGTTTAGAAATATGTATTCTTTTATTATATATTCCATGTTTCCTTGAATTCTGCCTGTGCACATGTGATGGCTGTAGCCCATCATCATTAGAGTTTCATAGACTGCCAGAAGTTTGCAGTAGAAGTGTGTAAAGCTTCTACAGCCCAGCTTTTGAGGAGGAAAAACAGCCACTTTGCAACCAAATACAACATATGAGAATTGAAAGCAAGTACAAGCTTGTCACTGTGGTCCCAGCTGCATTCATAGATCAGTAGATTAGTGTCAGATTCAGTAGAAAGTGCCTTGCAAATACCAAGGTGAAGCATATTTCAAAAGGGGCATATAGAGGGTCCACAGATCTGTTGAAACACCCTTTTGCATGCCATGGAGAGGTGTGTGAGTGAGGGTCTGTTGTTAACACAAAGGTGGTGAGAGAAACTGTGCACATTTTGGGGAGGGGGAAGCATGGCTGTGGCAAAGGAGCCAACTTCTTTTGGAATAAAAGTCATCCTGATGACAACAGGGTGCATTCATACACATGTGGAGACAAGTGTGACTGTCAGAGAGTGGCAGTTACCTGTACACATCTGGGCAGGATGCACTGACTGTCACCAGGGACCAGAGAGGTCATTATAAGATTTCCACCTGAGTTTAATTTGCTGAATGTAAGTGATGGGCAAATACTAGGAAGTGATGGAACTTTAACGCAAATATTACCCATTAAAATTTGACTAGGCTTTGCAGTGTAAAGTTGTGAACATTTACAGTGTATCATTTGTTGTCTTTATTTTTAAGTAAGCCTCTTGAAGCATACAAATGCTAGTTAATTCCAGATACCCTCGACTCTCCTAGTACAGTGTTGTATAGAAATCTCCTTTCCCTGGCACAGCACTGCTCCTCCCTGCCAGGGTTCTGCACCCAAGTTTACACTGGGTCTGATGGAGGAGTTGTTTTAGTTGATCTTTGTCCTTTCATCAGCCTTCTAGAAAAAGCCTTGTTTCTGTTCCTGTATGCAGGGTTGCAGTAGCAGACGAAAAGAGGAGAAAAAACAGCACACAAGTCAGGAGAAGGTAGGGTCGACAAAAGTCTTTCTTTGTTACTCCTTACCTTTTCCATGCTGATTTGGATTAGACCCTGAGATTAGTTTCCTTTCCAAAAATGAGAAATAGAGGACAAACACTCCGATACCTTGCAGGACAAAGACTTACAAGAAAACCTGTCAAACCAACAGCCTCTGGGAAACAGCCAGGAAAATATCAGTTCTCCTAGTTGTATTTCTTATAATTGAACCCAATCTGTAAAAAATTCAATCTGCTAGAGTAAAACTCTTCCTTGGAGCAAAAAAGCTATCTTTTATCCACCTCTCAAATTAATCTTTGCCAAGAAAGTATACACAGCTCAAAAGTTAAACAAGATATTTTTGTTCCTAGCTAGCCACAAAAGAACATCCTTCAATATTGTTTTGGAAATACTGCAGCACAATTAAGATAGAGTGTAAATCATAGAAAGAATATTTCCTGTAGCCTTTGAAATGTTCTAAAGCAGCCTGAAGTAAAAGCAAAGTCCTTTTCTGTTGCTTAATGCCAAGTGAATATTCCTATCCAAGAAACCAATTTATGATTAAGATCTCACACACACAAAATAAGCTTCTTGCGTTTCAAGGGCAGAAAATATTACAATGCTTGGATATATACTGTTTAAAATACGAAAGCATCCAGAAAGTAATACCCAATAACTGCAAACAGGACTTCATGACCTCCTGACAAAGTAACAGCTTTGGGCCATGCTCAGATCCCAATTGTCAAAGTGATTTCAAAGTGGAAAGGAAATTTTGGGGCAAAGGAAGGAGAGTCATAAGAGAACAGGGAGAAGGGTACAAAGAGTTTTAATTATTGAGGTCTCAAAAAGAATATCCTTTATTTCAGCTCTACTATGAGAAAAATCTGGGAAATGAAGCAAGCCTGCATTTTTCCCCCTCTCCACCCAGTCAGGTTGTCTGAAGTAGCTCTTGAAGACAGAGGAAATTGTTCAAAGGTCCTTTTGTGGAAGACCTTGATCTCCCTCACATCTGTCAGAGTGCACACTGGCTCAGTCTAATAACACCTAAAAAAACCCATGTTTGCACTAAAGTCAACAATCAAATTCCCATTTAATTCCTTGACATTACCAAAGGTACTTCAGGAGTTTATCTCATGATAGTGGTAGACACACAAGGTTTCCATTCAGACTCTGGAAATTCTTGCTGCTTGTCTCAGCACTTGTTGTCAGAACTGCCTTAGTAGATGTGTGTATCTTCCCTTTGATAATGAAGACTTATGAAATGTCACCAGAGCTCCACATACCTACTGATGTTATTCCCATTTCTGTTCTTTGCATATGTGGAAGTCTGAATCTTCCTGTCTGAGGTAAGGAGATAGCATGTGAGTAAATAGCTGCACTGGATCCACAGAAATGATGAGATCAAAGGGCAGACATACTTTTTCGTAATTTAGAAGGTGCCTCCACATCATTACCCTTTTCTTTTCTTTTTAGCTGAAATACTTATGGAGACAAAAGCAAAATAAAAACCTGTGTATAAGAAGAGCTATTTCTGAAATTAAAGGAAGTTTTCAATCTATGCAAGCTGATTGCCAGTGGATAGATCTTAATTTGTTAGAAATGGAGGAAAGTGAGAAAATGAGGATAGACACAGTGTCTCCTTTACTGAATACCTAATAGTAATTTGAATTTTTAATAATATCATATAAACAAGCAATAAAGTGATGAAAGTTCCAATCTTAGAAGTCATCAGTATAGAAATGCTGTTAATGACACAAAGATTCTTCAAATAGATTTCTAGAAATGACCAGTTTAGTAAATACAAATGCTCTAATTTAAGTGTTCCAGTGCTGGAGCACTTGGAAGCTGGACAGCTAAAACATCATTTAGAAAAATATTCACAGCTAGATTCCAGACATTTTGAAATGCAATCTGTTCTGTACTCATATTTGTGTCCAAACATTGCTAACAGTGATTTTTAAAAGATGTATACTCTCTGTAAGATTAAGTTGATTCAAATGGAAATGGCTCACAACCCCATAATGAAATTACCATGTTAGAGCACTCTTTTAATGTTTTCTAGTGAAATACATTTTATGCAAAATGGCACATTTCTTTTTCTAAATCTTGAAGAAGGCAAGTGGGATATCAGGAAAGGTACATCTTATGCAGGCAATGCAAATATCAATACTCTTGTAAAGATCTCAATTGAAGTATTTTAAAGGAAACAAAAATTTTCCACTTAGAAGAAAGAGAGAAAACAGGAAACAATGACATAAAGTGGAGAGCACATAATATGGGTTAGATGGACTAATCTGATAAAGAAGAAAGCTCCCAGAGGCTCTTATTAACATAGTTTTCAAAAGGGTTGTACTGATTTCTTTGAGTCAACAACACATATTCAGTTTGGGCCTGATTTTATCCATTAGCTTTGATGGACTGACTCCTGATTAACACAGCTGTGACACTCAAATCCCTCTCTCTATAATTCTAGCTATGCATCTGAGTACTGATGACATTGAAAAGTGAAAAATAGGAAAATACTTTTAAATTACTTTGACAAACGATAGCACAGTAGAGTCCTTAAATCTCCAAAAACCTTACAGATATTCCTATGGAGAGTAGATAATACTTTCTTCAGCTGCCATAACTGTCATGTCATCTAGTGTCAGGAGATTTTGAAACATAACCAAACCAGAGCATATCTGAAAAGAGTATCATGTCAGTTATGTCTCAAATACACCATTGAGAGAGCTTTGAAATTAATTCTGCAAATTGTCAAACATCATCAGCCTAATCCAGCAAAATCTTCAGGGATGGACTTAAATAAATTATTAGGGTCACTGACATCAACATGGCTAATCTAATAGGGGGCAGCATGCTCAGCACCTTGCATTTTGATATCCCCAATGAGAAATATAAATGTAAAAGTCAGTGTTCACTTTCTAATCCCATCACTCTTTCCTTCATCTTCTTCCGTATCTGAGACAAAGATGGCTATATGCGTGAGTGACATTCATAAGCAACACATCTTTTCTTTATCACTGTTTCCAGCTCCAAGAAAACTGAGAAATTACATTTGCTGCCCTACAAATTCTCTGCAGGCACAGTCACTTTCCAATACAATCTCATTTTCCTTAATGCAATCTATTAAAGTATCCAGTTCCAGTGGCTGCCTTGATACCTTCTTGTGCTTTGCAGCATAAGAGTTAAGCAGAAGCTGTATGGTCTGAGAATGGAAAATAGCCTGCTCAAATAACTCGATGCCACTTAACTTCTTGTATACACTATAACTCAGCTTACATGTGTTCTTTGTCTCTTACCTTCCCTTAATCAATGGTTTTTCATTAATTTCAAATTGAATTTGAGCCCAAATAAAATTTAAAAAAAAAAAAAAAGAAAGAAAGAAATCGATGGCTAGGTGAAAGATACATTTATTATGAGTGAGAAACTCTCTGTTTGCAGACAGTCCTCAGTCACTTTTAAAAAAGAAACTTATTAAGCCTAAATGCGTCTTCTCTAGCTATAGACTGAAAGGGAATTGCTTCCTCGCTGAAGACTTGCCCTGCAAGCTAAGTCAAACAGGAAAAGAAACCTGCATGGAGCTGTTATTTTTAACATCTATAGTACAGCAGTAAAGCATAGTCATAGCCTTCAACCTCGAGAAGTCTCTCTTCTCTTCAGGCTCTGCACAGCTTGGTTTCTTGCCTCTTCTTGCTCCCTGGACAGACGCATGGGGAACTAATGAGGATATCATGACCCTTTGCATCCAGCCCGTTGAACTTATCCCATAGCTGAGTCAGTAGACTTATAATATCAACAGCTTTTTTTCATCCATGGAGAAAAGGACAGAATTTATCCCTAAAGCCTCCTCATAAACACTGTTCTGTAGATTATATATCTATTTATCAGGAAAGCAGCATTACAAGAGATGATCCCACAAACCATGAAACTGTAATATCTTATGATGTTTATCACAGTATGGTGTTTTCATTTGAAAATAGTTGCTTTTGTATTTCCCTAGGGTACAGCTGTCTCACATCAGAAATGTTATTTTATGAGAGGTTTCAGTTGCTCTGGCAACAGCCTTTGACAAGTTCTCTCTGTGAGGCTGCAGAGAAGAGAAATTGCTCAGAGGAGAGGTCCATGCCCTTCTCACTGATGCTCTGACTTTGCTGTACAAACAGCAAAACATGCTGTACCATGTTTCTAAGAGTCGCCAGTAAATTCATATCAAAGGATACATTCCCTGACTGTCACCGGATATTATAGGGAAAGGAACTTATGAAATAAATACAGTGGTTAAGAGTTAACTGATTCTGATTCTAGCATATACAGTACATAAAGAAACAGAACTATGCTGTAATGCATAATCTTGCCTGAAAATTTAACTTCAAAAGCAGTAGTAAGGCAGTATCCAGCCCCACCATGTCTTTGTATGAGCACCATAGGAGCTGAGAGCACACAGAATATCAAAAATAACAAGATTTTCATGCATGTTTATTGTTTATCTGTTTTGCTATCAGAAAAGATGATATTTCTTGCCATTCTCTTTCCTTTTTTTTTAGGCAAGATTATAATTATGCATCTGTATTGCAGTACATCAATCCAATTTAATTTATTTGCTATTTGAGTCATACAGACGTTCCTTTCTACCAATTAATCTTCCCTTTGGAGAGTGTCTCTGTAAAGTTGCTGCTTCTGTCATGACCATGCCAAAGTACATCCCTCCAGATCACCTCTTTCTCTTTAGACTTTGGGTTGTCAAAAAATGTTTATTTATGGAGCCTCTTGCTACTGAAGTCCAGGGAGTTTCTGGAAAGAAACAGGCCTTGACTTAGCCTCTTCTCTTGCTGAGGGGTGTGTGGGTGCAGTCCCCAGGTTTCTAAAAACACTGCCCAAAGATTAGCTTTGACAATCCTTAAAGCTTTTTTCTTACTGCAAGGTGAGGTTGTCCCAGATTATAAAAAAGCTAATTTTGGCTAGGTGACTGTACAAACTAGAGATTTTTCCTCTCAGTCTTTCATTGTGCTTCCTTTGCTGGCAGAGTCAGGAAGCAGATATCTTAAGAAAATTTGAGCTCTCTGGGCTTATAAGGTATCCACGAGATTCTGGTGTTACTTACTAAAGTCAGTAACAAGACTAAGGAACATGAGATAAGCAGCATGCTCCTAACTGACAGCACTAGACTGCAAAATTAGTTCTTGGCTGCAGGGCAAATTTGGGATCAGGAAAATAATTTGGTAAGGATTCTATGGGTGTCTAACATCTTTCAAGGCAACTCTACTTACACTGTCAACAGCTCTGTGATGGAAAGTTAAATGTAGGATATAAGTAGCTACCATTTATCATTTTGTTTGGTGGTTGTTGCATAGAATGAAAATATGATAAATGCAAGAGCAATAAGCAAAAATCTTATTGCCATTTTCAAAATCTGCTGCCTACCAGACTGTAGCTCCTGCCCCATGTAATCACACAGAAGAGTTTATTTGGGATTGAGACCAGTATGAGACCACACCAGATGTTACAGTAACCCAGATCCTCCTTCCTAAGTAATGTGGTGGTAGGGTTTTTTTCCTCTGCTCTTCTAGGATGAATTCTTTTCCTGACTTGCAGTAATATATTCAAGTTCTTTTTGCTGCTGTCTTTTGGCAAAGTTTTGTCTTCTGCTTTTAAACTAGATTTCTACCATATAGTGCTTTATGTTTCACAATAAAAAGTCATTTATGAAGCATTCTTATAAAATCTGATGCAGATCCCCCAAAACTGAGACTGGCTTTAAAATAAGATTGCAATCCAAAAGTATTAATGGATTTCTGGTTCTCTTTAAATGTTTCTTGCTGTCAGCATTTGAAATTTGCATGTTAAGGTTTTACCCTCAAAACTGAAATGATAGAAATGTTCCTTTTTTTTTTTCTTTTTTTTTTTTTTTTTTTTTTCTTCTGTAGCGAGAACATCTGCAGTCTAACGTATCCTTATTTTGTCAGTTGAGAATCTCAGGGAACAACAACTATTGCAGGAGTGTTAAAAATATTAAGAATTGAGAGTACTGACAATTGTCGTACTTTATTAGTGCTGAAACCTTACAATTAGGTTTCCAATCAGGAGCAAGAAAAGAAGAGGTATAATATGGACTCTGCCTCTACATTTGCATACAAATGAGTGGCACACTCACAGTATGGTAATAGGGATGAAACATAAATAATTCTAACACTGCTGATATATAATCAAAGCGGTAAAGAAGCTGCAGAAAAGAGGCCCCAACAATGGGAACAGGTTAGTGCTGACAATGGCTTATAGCATAGCAGCTCTAATCAGCGCTGAAAACTGCTATATGCATTCTAACAGTAGATTCTAGGAGTATGTTTTATTGAAGATGATATTCACAGCTCACCAGTAGTTTCAACAGTGAATTCGTGACAATTGAAAGTCTCAAAGAGCATGGAATTTATGGCAGGCAAAAAGCAAGGTTTGCTTATTCATAGGCTTAATTAGATGTAAATTGAAGGCTCCCAACAAAGATTTTGACCCCTCCCTGGGCTTCAGAATCCCAGCTCATGAGGGGTTTTGCAGACTGCTGCTGTGAAAAATCAGGAAAAATGAGCTTCTTTTCAGTAGGCTTGGGTCTTGCAAGGCCAGCAAGGATCTAATGAGATTTTTAGAGAAGTCACTGACAAATCTAATGATACGTGATCATACGTGATCTTCTAATTATTGGTACTGCATGTACATGAAAGGATGGAATTAAGGATTTATGGACAACATTGTTATTCCTTACGTCTGAGGCCATCACAATGAAACCTCAGTGTTCTTTAATATCATTTTCATATATTTCTTACCGTTCTGTGTAGTAAAGTATCTTCAGTCTAATAACTGTTCTGTCAATGTGGAAGTGAAACTAGAAATTATACAAGAGCAGATTTGTCTTTCATTGTTAGACTGCATATGCTTATAATGATCGTTTAATTATTCCCCTCTCAATCTTATATGTGTACAGACAGAATAAAACTGTAGGAATGGTTATAACACTGACAGAAATATCAAAACAAACCCATATATGTTGTTTGAATAAATCTTAATGATTATTTAAATATCATAACATTGGAGTGAAGTTTTAAACTCATTAGAACTAGCTCTTTGTCTTTATAGATAGTCTTACAGAAATTCACAGGGGCCACATGTATACAGAACGTTTAAATTTGTCAGTAATTACAGTGAAAAAGAACAAATTCATCTCAAGGGTGTCATTCAGCTACATTGTTGTCTCTTTCTCACAGGCTATGTATTATCTTCTTCCCAAGATATTATTTCTGGGCTTTCATAGCCCTGTTAACCCTGTGTAAGTGCTAGCTATACGTCTGCTTTATCATGTCCCCAGAAACCAGAATCTTCCTCCAACATTATCAACAAACAAATAGAGAAGTAAGTGGTGCCGGAGAGGTAAGTGGACCACCTAGACTCCTTTAAAGCCCTCCGGGTCTTAAATGTTTTGTGCTATTTCATTCTTAAAGAATGCCTTTTCATCATGAATGATGGAGCTGATGACTGATAAAGATAACAAAGTACCAAGAACACATATCAATGTACTTGCTGTCAGCACTTCTAGGGATGCAAGTTTGAGTATAGCTGTATCAGTGATCAAAGTTGTTACTTTTCCTGCTCACATATATACTTAATTTTTTTTCTACCAAAGAAGTGGACAATGAGAAATGCATTGGCAGTTTATCAAATGAAACATCTGAGTACATGCTTTGTACCTCTAGCATATTAAAGCACACAATCACTCAAGTTATGAAAACTTTACAGCTCTCTATTACAACAGAACACCACAGTAGGGTCTCCTATTCCACTAACAAGTTAGAACTTGCTAAAACATGTCCTTCTATGACATTGGTTCTTATTAATTATTTTCTTGTTTCCCTACGCTGAACATCGTAAAAAGTTTTGATAAAATCAGCCAAAAGGTTCTAAATGCAATTGTGATACCGAACGGGTATTCAGTCCCACTGAAAGCATTTCAAGCTTGTATCTTCTCTGAATCAGTACCACAGTTTTCCATCATTTTGAGGAAACAGACTACACAAACCTCTGCTACAAACAGATTTGTGACATAAATTAGCAGTTCCATTTTCAGTCTTAAAAAGGGAAGCACGTTGAGGGATTTTGTCTCCTTTTCCAACATGCGTTAAGCTTATGTTTCAGCTATTTTCATGTGTGCTTTCAGTCTCCTGTTGTTAATTACAGCAATCTTGGATGTCATCTTAAAAAAAAAAAAAAAGAAAGAAAGCCTATTTTACGGTTTTCTTTCGGGATATAGAATCAATAGCATTAAGAGAAAGCGCATTTTTCTATGTGACTGATAGGATCTCATAATAAGTTGCTGTGAGTAGCAGTTAGGGTTGATCCTTTTAGTTCTTCCTTTAATATTTCCTCTTTTCTTTGCTTGCCACATCTAGTAACAATCCTAGAAATGTGAATCACATTGATATCTCCTATCCTGCAAAATGTGAATACAAATTCAGTTATAGAATTTATTTATGAGATCCCAAAGCAAAAGTGCATGTAGAAACTCTGGATGACATGTTTACAGTATTTCAGAGCCACTGATAAATCATTCTGTTAGTAAATGTTAGCTGTAAATGTTCAAAATAAACAAGGCATTCATAAGAGATTAATCTTCTCACCAACTCAATGCTCTCACATGTAGGAGAATATATTTTGGAAAATGTCACATTATCTGCAAATGGATTAGCTCTCCAGTTTCCCGCAAAAAACCTACTTGTAATCCATTACCAGAGTTTAAGCTTTTTTCTTTTGCCTAATTTATTGTTTTCTCAAATATTCCAATTTTATCTCCTACTGTTCCATTTCCTCCTGTGTGTGGAATTCCTTGCTCATGTGTCAATGTACCCTGTCTGCACCAGCTGGCAAAAAGTTTCCAAACAAAGTTTGGGATGTAAATTTAAGCTATATGACCCTGCAACTAAATGTGGACCCATTTGCCAGCGAAATGGCTTCCCTCCCTGCTGTATTTTTAGGATTGTAATTTCATGAGGCCTTTGAACTTCTTCTTGTTCCCTTTAAATGGTAGACTCTAATGTCTTTGCTTTCTCCAAGAGAGGCCATTGTGTGTAGCAAACAGTTGAACCTCAGCAGCCCTCTTGGCCAGCTGTACAGCCTGTTCCTTCTCTCAGAAGCTTGGGGAGAAGCAGGTAGAAGGGCTTGCAAAAAGATGATGTTGCTTGCTCTAAAAATATTGCTCATTTTAATATCCTGAGGCTTCTAGCATCTCATCAAACTATCAGGGTATCCAAATAAATGGAGACCTAATAGAGACCTTGTAACACTGTTCTCAGGAAGTCTTATGTGACGGATGATAGACAACCGAGCATCACTGAAACTTCCACCCTATCTTTCCCCTCTCCCCTCTATCTCCACTTCCAAATACTAGCTAACATTTTGCTCACATCCAACATCAGTGCCCGCACCTCTTTTCACCAGTTTGTTCAGAAAATGAGAGCAGGGTCCTTCCTGAGCAGACCGATGGCATGCACAGCACGGAGCATTTAGCTCTGTCTTTTCACTTGGCAACAATGCCCAATCCCACAACCCAGTTTTGCTTTGGCAGATATTAAGGAGCTGCTGGGAACAAACTAACATTTAGCAGTGTGAATGGCCAGCAAATCAAAGTAATGAAGGAAGTCAATTATTCAATACTGTAGGTATATTTACAAAAAATAGATGTAGTGGTCACTCTCACCATCTTCCCCAAATGCCTTTTGTTATCACTGTGTGGTAATTACCCACTAAAGTGAGAAATTAGCTACGTTCATTGTTTTCCTTTGTATTTTGGAATAAAAATTTATATGTTGTAAGGTGTTACATGTAGATGTTCAAAACTGTTCAACCAGCCTGCAGGGAGAATTCCAATCAGGATGAGTAACTAACCCAAGATCTTCAGGAAGTTGCAGTTTTCCATACCAAAATCCGCACTTCACATGTGAAAAATCCAGGTCGTTGGTTGATTGATATGAAATGTTCTCTCTCAAGTGTAATTTTATCCATATTTGAAGGCCATTTTACACCTCTAAAATGACATCTTTGAAAGATGTCAGGAGGAAGACAGGGCTCACCCCTCCATCCCCAGCACTCAGTCTGCGCTGGAATGATCTGGACATGGGCCACTGCATTACCCCTGGCACTGCATGACTGTGCCAGCCAGCTGTAGCCAAAAGGCTCAACTCCACTCTTCTTTTCTTCCATTATTATTTATCAGCCATTCCTGCCATATTATGGCACAACATTTTTCCCCACCTTCTCTCAGACTGCTCAGAGATGCCACCAAATTGCTATTCTGGGAACAGGAAGGGTGGTGGGGCCATGGCAGGAGAACAAAGAATGAAAACTAACAGGAAGGGAAAAAAAACCCATATTTCCTCTCTCGCCTAAGAAATTTATGCTTGCAAAGTATAAGGCAGCCATGGCTTAAATGGGATACAGGCCATTAGAAACTGCAAGAGTTAGTTAGGTTGTCTTTTTTTTCTCTCTCCCCACTTAATTCTAATTTAAGCAAGGCTGTGTGTAGCATTGTCCCTGGGAACGGCGTCAGTTCTGGTGAGTTCTTTAAGTGGAAAATAAGAAACAGGCGTATATATAAACTTTTATGGTAAAAATGAGAAAGGAGAAGAGTGAAATTCAGGCTAATAACAAAATTTCTTTTCCCAAGGATTTCTCAGTAAAGAAGATGTTTGGGAAAAAAAGTTGCAAGTCTGGTCTCTTTTTAACAGAGGTGTTTTGTAGCAAAAGAAGTTCATGCAGTATTTACAGTGGATAGAAACTGTGAAAACAGTCTTGCTCTCCAAACCCAAGTAACTTTTGGCATCTTTACTTATTAAAATTATCCAAGAGTAAGAAACTATTAGAGTTATGCTTCAGTGGCTTACAGCTTCTGGGCCCAATGCTGATTGATTTGCAATGGAAAAAAAATTATTATCACTGAGGTAAACAGCATTACTGGAAAAGAATATCAGAACCAAAGGCATTGTACAATCTGCCTGAACCTTACCTATGCTGCATATAGGCAGGAATTTCAGGAAGGAGTCCCAGAAGCCTACTGCCTCAAAACATTTTATCTTAACAGTACTTAGAGATCAGAAGTTACTTGGACACCTAGAAGTAGATATCCTACATATTCAGAGGTAACCTAATCTGAGAATTTAGCTCTGTTATCTACCTCTTCATGCCTCTTTACCTATGACCCTTCACAGAAAAATGACCCTTATCTGAAAAATGATACTTCCTGCATCACATGTTCTGCTGCCAAGGAGAGGGCTGAGTTGCCAGGCTGTGCCAGGAACTTAGGGAGGAATAGTGCCCCTTCCCTTGAGCAAGCAAGGAGAGGTGTTGTTTAAAGCACTCAGATGAAAAAGGAAGAGTCTATGCCCCAGAAAGGATGCAAGTCACAGTGCACATTTATTGGATGAAAGAGAAATAATTCAAGGAAGCTGGCACTAGAGACCATACCCGCCCACTTTTAGGGCAGAGGACCCCTAATACTACAGTCTCCAGATCAAGATCGTACTTTTCTTGTGCTCTTTCTTGCCCTGGGACTCTTAATTTCTCAGATATTTAACACTAAATTAAGGCAAAACAAAGCTGTTCAGGAATTTAAATGTTCTGAGCAAAGATATTTTGGCTGCATGAGGCGCTAGGAAAAGTATGTGTGAGTGTGTGTGTGTGCGTGCCTGTGTGTGTATGTGATATGGCTTGGGGATACAAAAAGTGAGACCACACACTGGAAGGGAGAGAAAAAGCAGCTTCAGCAGTCTGAACAGCTCTCCTGTGTAGGCTTGTGGGAAGCCTGGAGAGGTGACTCTTGGATTAATGTTCTGGCAGAAAGAGTCTTGAAGGGGTAAGTGAAGAAGCTGTCATAGGTTGTTTGATTTTTTTCTACAGTCAAGGAAGTGGGATTTATACATTCTTCTAAGTTAAGTTGTATAAAGACATGTGATTGAATCCATTGCTAAGCTTTTTTCCCAACTGGCAGATGTTAGGAGATGGTGATGTAACAACTGTTAGGATCAAACCATGCTGCTAACAGCAGTGTGTTTTCCTCTCCACTCATGGGGAATGTGAAGATATTTTTAAGAATTTTCATATTTTTACATTTCAGTGCTGTGCCTACTGCCTCACTACTGCTGTCCCTTTTTCAAGGTATTAAAAGATGCTATTAGTTTTTAAAACCAGACTTCAGTTATAGTCCACTATTTTAATACTTTCCTTCTGAAATAACTCAAATAGCTCTGAGTTCTTCCACTTTTCCACAAAAAGATAGGCTGGCTTCACACGTTAGCTCTACTTCTATAAAGCTTCATCAATTGACATCAATTTGAAGTGAATTGGCATAAGTTTGAAGTGAATCCTGCAACTTGGTTTCATTGAGCTGCTCTAAATGTATACAAGAAATAAGAATTTGAGTCTCATTTGGCAAGTATAGACAGCAATGGTATCTCTTACCTGCCTGTTCTTCACAGTCAATGGCTTAGCAGATCAGCCATTGTCAACAAAGAAGACGAGAGGCTGACATGGAGGTGTACAACTGAAAGTCCAAAATAGTCTGAGAGGGGCTAAGGTTCCCGTTTTTTAAAAGGAGGAAAGATGCTGGGGAAGTCAGTCAACTTCCTTTTGAAAGAAGCAGCAGGCTCTTTTGCTTGCTCTGAGGAAACTCTCTGACTTTTGGAAGGAAGAACCTATCTACAGAAACAGAGATGACTCGAGCTTAAGAGAAACAAATGAACTGCAGGCTGAATGCCTTGTTGTGGTCATGCTGGCTTCTGCAAAGACAAGGGAAGTAAATAATAAAGTAGCTTCCCTCTGACCTCAACAACCCAGTAGTACCGACATCTCTTAAGACGTAAATGTAATTCATATATAAATGATGCATATGCAAATTCCGCTGGAAGTGAGACAGTGTTCATGATTCACTTTTTTTGCTGCATGAGCATCCAGGTGACATTTCTCCCTGCTCACTGTCAGCAGTGGCCTGGGTCAGGCTTGGGCTTGGGCTCAGCTTCCACAGCAGTTCTTGGGGCTCGTCCCATCAGCTTCCAGCTATGCAGACTCTGCTCTGCATGGCTGTAAAAAGCCAACGTGGAATTTAACTGAATAAATAGTTTAGCAATGAATATTACAAAGTAACCTTTTACTTGGTCTTTTTTCTAAAAAAAAAACAACCAGGGGATAGATGTTTTGCTGCCAGTTTGTGTGTTTATTTTCCAGTTGCCATAGAAAATAATTGACCTATTTTCTTCCAAGAATAAATATCTTTATTCAAGCTCCCTAAAAAAACAAGCAGCCAAGACTTGCACTGAGGCCCCACCCATGCCGTCTGCTGCTGCAGCCCACAGCGGACAGATTAAGCTTTACCATTTTTACTGAGGCTTTTGAACTGTTGGATGAAAATGTGTTTCTTACAGTACATTTATCCTGCTGACTCCTACTGTTTCAGAGCAGAGATACAGTTCTATTGAGAAGCCTCAGGAGATGCAAAAATGTAAAGAAGGTGAGAAATTCAGCAGTGTCACTGCCCTGGGCTCGTTGCTGTTTCCTCACCATTTCTTTAAATCCCTCAAATAGATAACTAAGCCACCTTTCGGAATGTTTCTCCCGGTCATTCCTTTTTCTTTTCCCTGCTCTGGTTATATACGGGATTCATCAAAAGCCCACTGAATTTAAGGGAAATGTTGGTGGCATCAGGATTTCAGTGCTAAGTAGATTATTCTTTGTTTCTGGATCATTTTCTTTCTTTTGCTCATGGATGTAAAACGGGCAGAGAAACTCCTTTGGCACTCCTCATGCAGCTCTCCTCTGAGAACCAGGCCATTTGCTCCATTACTCTCTCTGTAACCCCGGAATATAGACTCAGACACTACTCCAGCCACTTTTCCCCCTCATACTAGTCCCTGAATATTAATCTCTGTGCACATTGTTCAAGTTTGCATACTGCTGTCCACTTGAAATCATTCTAAAATTATTTCTGCCAGATTATAGGCAGTGTTTCTATTTATATATTGTGGGTTTGTTTTTTCATTGCTGCTAAGCACTGCACTGAATCTTTGAGAGTTTTATCTATTGCTTTGTCCAGCAACATTTCTGGTCAATGTTCAGCGGTGTACATGGCAAGTGAGGCAGCCTTGTCACGACTGAGAGTTTCTGTAGCACTTCTACCTGATTTGCTGAAAATGTGGAAGCACGTGGCAAATGCAGCACACGGACGCATAAAATGAAAGAACAGCCTTGTAATTCTGATTCAATGTTACATACCTGAATTGGTAGTTGTTAGGAACAGCAATGGCTGCTGCTTCTGTTCTTGTTGTGCAAAAGTCATCATTTTCACACTAATCTACTAGGCAGTCAAAACTATGACCCAGAAGAAGGACTAGGTAGAAAATTCCCAGAATCGTGGGTGCATCTGTGTTGTTCATTGTTGGAGCCCAGACTTGCTGCTTTTCCTTGTATGAATGCAAGGCCTGACTTGGCAGTGGGATCAGGCACTCATGAGGGGAGGGAGTCTGGGCATAACCTGCACCTGGTGCCAGCTCAGGCAGCCACCTGCATGGGTGCTCTGCTCAACGTGGTGGGTACCACCCTTCCATCAGGCCAACAGGGACAGCCCCCGGCTGCTCTCTGAGCTGCTGGGATGTGGCACCATGGGGACAGTTGTATGTGGTTCCCAAGCCTATCTATCACATCTGCGGAGGGAAATCACTGTAATCCACACATCCTGTCTCCCACTTACCTTTATAGAACATCATGTATACTTTAAAATGTAGTTGTTTAAACCACTCCAGCTTATTTGTAAATTCCTTTTTAAAATATGCAAATATACAGAAATGCTTTTTTAGTGTACATTAAAAGATTGTTTCAGATATTAAATTAAAATTGAGCATAGCTGGAATTCCTGAGGAAAATACGATGGATGATCGCTGGGAAAAAGAAAGGGAAATTATTATTTACTCAGTGTTGGCTGTAATACCAAGTTTAAAAAGGGATGGGTTTGATCTTGTGTCTTCCCACTAAGTTTTTATGTATGTGAGTTAAGTGATCCCAAAGATGCTTATGGGTCTCACCATTCCAGTGTGACAAATTACTTTGTGTTCTCCATGGATTGATAGCCAGATAAATAGAGGCAGTGTTTATTTTACCACTCAGCAGATCTTTCAAATATTATTACTGTGGCATATTTCCTTTGTTTTATTTTATTTCATGTGGAATTTTATTTAAGACTTTAGGTCACTGCTTTATGCCCTTGAGCTGGGTACAGATCTTTAACCAAGCCACTGTAAATAAACAGTAGTGATTTTCATGAGATTGCAGATCATGACAATGCTGTCAGGAACATTTTCTTTAAATGCCATGTCACTTTCACCTACTGCCTTCAGGCCAGTGCATGACATCCAGTAAGTGTCGGGCGAAATGTCGCATCTGGGAGGAAGAGCTTGTGTGAATGTTAAACTGGAATGTGGAAAAATGGTGTCACATACCCTGTAATCTAATATTGTTCTGCCTTAAAAGGGATGTTTTCTCTATGAAGATATGTGTTTAACCAAAATGACTTCTACTTGAAGTTCAACAGAAACTAAACTTATCTGTTTTAGTCCAGCTTTCTTGGGAAGCTCTTGCTACAGTGGTTCAATTTCAGGTCCTTGTATATTTTGCTGACATGATAAGAGCCTTTAACAAATAAACTCAGAAAATGGAAAGGGGAGGAATGAAATTAATTTGTCTTATGGCATGAGAATAACAACCTTCTCATAAGACATGAGAATAGCATTCTACCCCTAAGACTTCTACTCTTAGAAGAGTCCCTATTCTTATACTTGGAAAAATCCAAGTATAAGAATAGAGAAGGTATCCAGTGATGCTTCCTTTGTACATACTCAGCTCAGGGATTTAAGAACTTATGATATATTATATGCAGTGTTTCTTTTCTGTTTGTTTTGAAGCTGTCACCTATTAGGTCTATTTGATATCCATAGTTATTATATTAGAAAAGACAGGGGAGAATTAGCTCCTATTCACCTTTTCTTTGCTACTCTCTGTTTACAGAAGTCTTATCACAGCATCCCTCCATTGTTTTCTGGGCTGTGTGCCATTCCGTGAAGGGGAGCCATTGCTAAGCTTCAACAGTCCTTCTTGTTCCTCTCTTTATCTTCTCTGTTTTTACTATTTGAGAAGAGGGCACTGGAAGTGCAGTCAGTTTTCAGGTTCTGGGTCCACTATGGATTCATGACATACTCTTTCCCAAATAATTCCTAGCATTTTAGCAGCTTAATTGTTCGTTAGTAAAGACTTACCTTTCAAAATCTCTCTCCTGAGTGACAGAAACTATTAAACTATTTCTGAGTCTAACATGTATACGGGGTTGTTTCTCCCACAGGCAGTACTTTACATTTATGCATTCAGTTTCATTTGTTGTTTTATTGCTCCCTTTGCATCACAAGGATCTCCTGCAAATCTTCACAGTCAGCTTTCTTTTTGATTACCCTGAACAGTACAGTATCATCAGCAAATTTTACCACTTCACTGTTTAACCCCTTTTCCAGCTCACTCTCTACCACTGTTTTTGCCAGTTTATCTGGAGTTTTTAATGGTTTTGAATTCTTATTTCTGACAAATTTAAGAAATTCCATTCAGCTGGTATTGAGGTGGTTTTAAACAAGAAATTATACATGACAGTTAATAGTTCTGATATTTCAGACTTGCATTCCTTTACCACTTTTCTCTGAACAACATCTGGGTACAGTGATTTGTTACTATTCACTTCACTGATGTTTCCAGTTCCATTGACGATTCAGCCTGTGACACAACCTCAGATTCACCCAATGGGAATGAGTTTGATGTGCAAATGTTCCTAAAGTCTCCAAAAAGAGCACAGCTACCACAAAAATTGTTTACTTTTTCTGCTCTGACCTTATGTTCTCTGAGTTCTCCCTTTTATGCTTGGCCATTGATTGCCTTGCAAGCTTTCTGGCTGGCTTTTTATTCCTCATCTATTTGAAAAAGAATTTATATGACATTTTATGTTTTTTCCAAGTTGTCCCTCAAACTCTTTTCCAATCTGCCTTCATATGCATTTATATTTAACCTGTCAGTTTTTATATTATTTTCCATTTTTCTCCTTTCACTGTAGCCTCAGATATTTGAAAGCTGTCTTCTTACTTCAAATACCTTCTATTGACCTGATACTAAATCATGTCAATTGATTGCTTTGGGCTTCGCATGGAGTGTGCTGATATATCTGAAGTCTGTGCCATCCTGCTGAGCCTTTGACATCTTGTCTATAAGTAGTCTTTATGTTAACTGCAAACATTTACTCTTTTAGTCACCCCCTTTAAGTCCTTATTTCAACAGGAGTTCTCATTTTTATGTAGTTGTTTTTGTTTTTTTTTAATCAACTACTGCTGAAGTAGATTCTGCAGACATGCTGCTCTCCAAAATTTTGTTTCCCTATATTTTAAATCTAGGTGTATAATAGCCAGTAGTTCATTTTCACCCACTGGGAGACTCTTCCAGACAGGTTTTTTCCTGACACTATGCCATGTACTGTCTTGTCTGCTGGCCTGTCTGTACCTTGTCCTGTACCATAAGCTGCATATATTAGAATTTGGAGCTCCTTGGTCTTCTTTTTTGCTAAGTAGTATCTGCTTTGTCCACCTTTAGGCTGATGAGCACTAAAACTGTTGTTGAAGGGAGTTTGAATGACTAGCAGCAAAACACTTAAAAACGGATATGGAGACCATAATTGCTCATTGATTAGTGATCATTAGTGATTTCTCCAGCACCAATATAACATGTGTTGGTATCAAGGGGAACACACGTGATGATTTCTCTTTATTTTCCATTCTAGAGCCTCTGTTATTGCCTTTGGGACCGTGCTGCTGCCTTCTCACTTGTCTGAATGCCTGGTTATAATAGTTTGTCTTTATGTGCCCCTTTCAAATATAACGACATTCTGCCCATGCCCTACTTTCAACCAAGAGGTCATGCAGCAAGTAATCCAATGCCTAATTCAAATGGGATGCTCTGCATTGCAACTGCACTTTCTTTCAGTGAAATATTCCCTTCCTGGAACTATTTAATTGGATCAACATTCAACTTGCCCTTTTATTTCTCAGCAGAAGGATAATTATGTAGCGTCATCCCAGACTATGAAATGAAATTGTCAGTCATGCAATGGTGTCATCACACTCCATTTGATAAATCAGCCATAGGATTGTTCATACATGCCAACACATCAGCATCACTACCTCTGCCCTCAAGCTGATCATCTTCTCTATGCGCCCTCTTCTTCTGACCTCAGAAGCAAGTCTCCTAAACTCATATTTTCTGCATGATGATGTAGAAAAGGGCAGTAAGCTTCCTGACCTCACTTAATACTTTATTAGTGAAGAAGTAAATTATTGAAATACATACAGAAAGAAGGAGGAAAAATGGAAACTATGCTATAAATAGAACAAGCTTGCTGCTTGAGAGTTAAGCAGTCACCCATACTCATCTTCTAAATTATTTAACTCACTGCTCTAATTCATTAGTTTCTTCCAGTATGAAAAAATATAACGCACTTGTTTCTATGGCAATCATTCGAATGTACATTGAACTGAAGATCTAGATAGCCCCTGGTATTTTATAGGGGTTTTTATCTGTTTAACCAAAACCTATAAACTCAAGTTTACATTTATTTTTAAAAGACATCCTTGAGGTTAGCACTGGGTCTATACACTGATGACAGCTACAACACAGTAGAAAAATGAATAAGGGAGGTTTAAATTGGTTTCATCAGGATGTTGCAGCCACAGTAACCTTGACATAAAGCAGCTGCGAGCTTCTCAGGCTAAAACAGCCCTGAGATGAATCAGTTTTAATAATACTTCTGGCTTGTGCACCATTTTAATTGTATCTAAAAATCCTCCAAGTTTATTGAGTTCAAGAGATATTGTTAGTATTCAAACAGTTTTATTTGCTTGAGTCCCGTAAAACCTAAGCAATAAGCTCCTCACATGCAATGTACTTTAGAGGCTCCTAAGTGACCCATAAAGAAGTTTGTGGTAAATCCCATATCTCAGAACTGGGCAGACAGGCCCAATGCATAACCATGAAGCTCAGAACAAATCTTATGTCTGTGTACAAAAGGCCAGAGAAAGAAAATTCTCATTCTCCACTGTTTCCTTCCCTTCTGATTGAGGGGCTGGCCTGGAGGTGCCTGATCCATTGGGAGTTGTGCCACTACTGTACCTTACAAACGGAGCAAGGTAACCTTGTCAGCCCACTACACAGTGAAGTTCACTTCAAGGTTAGTAAATCTAAATATTTTCGAATTAACTCACCTACAGTCCTGAGTCTAGGAGTGCTTGCTATTCTGTTTATTCATTGTCTCAAGTGATCAAAAGTATGTGTGTTTTAACAAGTTCCCTTACCGCACAGTGGACTTTTATGGCTGTCACAGTCTTTAATGTTGCTTAAGAGTGGAATGAAAAGCTTTGGGACTGAGTCTGTATTGCAGCTGGTTTGCATTCAGTCTCACTTTGAATACAAATCTAAGTGCTTACCGGGTGAAGTTTGATGGTACCAAATTCTCATTTGATATTTCCAGAAGGCTTTGCCTCTCTCCCTCTGGTGAACTGCTTACTTCCTTAGCAAGCAGCAAATCAGAAATAGCCCGGAAAAGCAAGTCCCGTTATCCCGTTAGTATCCTGGATATTAGGAAAAATTTTTTCACTGAAAGGGTTATCAGACATTGGAATGGGCTGCCCAGGGAGGTGGTTGAGGCACCATCCCTGGAGGTGTTCAAAAGACAGGTTGATGTAGTGCTGGGAGGTATGGTTTAGTGATGGTGATGCTTCTTGTTTGTTGTGTGGGTGTCTATTTTTGTCAGTTAGGTTGACAGTTGGACAAGATGATCTTTGAGGTCCCTTCCAACCTAGAAGATTCTGTGATTCTGTGATTCTGTTATGTTTTGATTTGTCTTGAACCAAACACTTCTAAGGCAAATTTGGATCACGATCTTTGAATCTGAATTTATCGATCAACTGAAATTTAAGGGATTAAAATCTTATTGCTGATGCTGGTGAACAGTATTGCCCACAGGCCTCTTTGTAACAGGGAACATTTCAGATCATTCTGAGACCCAGTGGAAACAAAAAAAATAATCTAAGAGCTCTGCATGCAAGCTCCTGGTGGTGATCTTACTGCTAAGGACTGCAGTGTTAAAATCACAGTATCTGTCTGGTACCACAATTCCAAATGGCTAAAAAAAAAAAAAAAAAAAAAAAAAAAAAAAAAAAAAAAAAAAAAAAGTAAAAAAAGGTCAGAGAGCACTCTGGCATTAGCCTATGAAAAAAGGGATTCAGGGGTAGGAAACTGGATACACTCCATGGATATCATGAAGGGCTAGAAAATAAACATAGCTGATAAAAGCATGTATAACATGGTAAACCAAATAAGACCTCAGAGGTAATACTGCACAAAGTGATTCTAAATATTTGAACAGAGATGCTCCTGGTGAAGATCTCCCTTGGCAGTATTGCAAGTCTCTCTAACTGCTGGATATCTGGGGACACGTCACGTCAGTTTAATCACAGTATGAGAGTTGAATGTCAGCAAATTCCTATTAGTTCTGTCATTTCCTACCTTACTACCCCTATTTGTCTTCAACCAAGAGACATCCACAGATGTTGCTTTTACATTTGCAGAATGGGGGAGGAAGTGTGTAAACACCCTGATTTCTTGCTACTTGGCTCAAGGTAATCATGTTCACCTTCCTTTCCAAAGATGTCATCAACATTTGTAGTTGATTGCATTTGAATGAATGATCTCACTATAAACGTATGCCTTTGGTGTTCCTCTTAGCATCCTGTGATTTTCCCTTCAAGAAAGTGAAATTTAAAATGCAAATGGCAATTAAAAGTAGTGGTGAGGCCCTTTGCAAAGTAGAAACTCACAGCTTGAGAAAGGTCCTTTTTCAAAACTGAATTTTCTGTCTGGCATGACTGGATGATGATCTCATTGCTGTCAATGAACCAGAACGAAGACCTGACTGGAACTGTTCAGGAATTTAGGGACAAAATGTAATGTCATTGGAAAATGCTGATCTGTCAAAAACAACATATTCTTTGGAAATAGTTTGGTTTCAACAAACTTTTCCCAAATCACAGTCATATTTCCTTTAAAAACTTGTCCAGTTTTCTGACAATTCATGTAGTGGGCTGTTCAGCAGTTTGTGTGTCCAAGGTCTAGAGCTCTGGCCAGCTCTGGCCAAGCTTAAAATAAGCTGAATTGGAAGGACTCGAGGACCCAAAGTTTATAGTTTGTGAACAGAAAGGTGGCTTATAGAAGAGAGCACATGATAAAATATTCAGAAGAAATCCCTCTAATGCTTGCCGGCTTCACAGCCCTGCTTCTGGGCTACAGCAGCTGATGACAGCTTCTGCAGGGAGCAAGCAAAGTCCATTGCTTGGCCCTTCTGACAGAAGAAGACCAGAGCAGAAATAATCCAGCACCTCTGGATCCACCCTGGCAGCAACAGGACTGCTTCTTTCATTTCCATCCCTGCAAAACCTCACTGTGAAAGGGGAAGGGCCAAAAAGTACATGGCTCTGCCCGGTGTTGGGAAAGAGGATGAGGACACTGCCCTTACTGACTTGGGAGGAGAAAAGCACCTCAGAGAGCAGCTTGTCGTAAATCTTGCTTCTACAGGTATAGGACTGATCTGGGGCTTGAGAGATCAAATTCATTTTTGGACTGGGGATGGGCTAATGGCAGAGTGGTGGTGGCTCCCACAGAGATTTACTCCATGGGTGCTTGCACTTCAGGCTAGCCGATGGTTAGAGGTCCCCAGGATTTCAAGCCCCCTGCCTGTCCCGCTGGAGGATTCCCTTCTCACCACCCCTGGGCCGTAACACCGAGCACAGCAGCACCGGGGGCCGTGTTCACACAGGGGCTCACAAGACTCTCCCTCTCCCTGCCGGAGGACTGGGTGCCAAATGGAGACACTGCAGTTCTTAGGCTGCCTGAAGCCTGAGCTGGGGTGAGGAGCCGGGAAGCCAGGACACAGATAGGGGCTTTTGAGTGTCCTGGGCTCTCTGCCAGGGAGTCGAGCTCTGTGCCAGGCCACAGGGCTGCGGCAGCAAACCCGCCGGGGAGTCCCCAGGAGATAAGTCAGCTTTGTCGCCTTTTTAAATTAAAAAAAAAAGAACCCCAAAAAAAACCAAAGCAAGAAGACCAGAGAAATCTGTGGGGGATGACAATGACTGCAATTTCCATTCCAGATCAGAGGGGCAATCTTCCATGTTTCAGAGTACAAGAAACTAAGTTTTATGCAATTCTAGCTGCAGTCTCAAGGCCTTGATCTATGCAACTGCTTAGGCATCTACTGACTCCGAGGGGAAGAGCTAACTGCAGACTAGCTCCAGCCCTTCACCAGGGAATGTTTCTATGTATACTCAGACTTTAGAAGACAAAATACATATGGCTCACACTAAGCCAGCACTCCTCTCTTATTTTCTTCAGGACACTCACCTTCCTGCCTCTCTTGCTGTGATTGATCAAGCTGAAGATTGTCATCGATACCTACGGCTGCCGGTCTCTACTATAAATGCTTCAGATAGCTCAACATATCACATGAATTTCACCCTAACTATAAAAGCACTGTACCACCACTTTCTGTGGTAACTGTAGAAGCAAGGCTAAAGAAATGTTGCATCTCATACCTTCAGGAGAACCTCCCAGCCTTAATACTTTCTGCTCATGTTGGTGTTAAGTCCACAGATGCCAGAAGAGTATCAGCATGTATGTCTTCTGAGCCTTGCATATGTGCAGCTCATGGCAACCATACATGGCAGAATCATATGAAAAAAGATGGTGAGAGGCCACTTGCATGCTTGGACTCTCCAGTGAGGACTTTAAAGCATCATGGTGAGCAGGATTCAGGTTCCTTCTTCCTCTGACAGCAGCACCTCTTTCTGCCCCTGCTGTACCTACTGTCAGACCTGAGCCCTTGCAGGGAGGAGCTCAGCACAGCTCAGCTCCCGGCCCGGGTAGTGCTGGCGGGGTGAGCTTTGCTTTCCCTGTGAGCGGGGCATGGTAACCCTCACTGCCAATTACTCTCTGTCTAGTGAAACTTAAATAGTTGGAGAAGAATTTTGGGGGGCATAATATGTGCTAAGGTCTATTCAGAGCCTAAAAGTCATCCTGGCCTTCGCTTCCTCAGTCGGGGTGAAAGCTGTTGATGGAACAAAGGGTTGAAAACCAGAGTTTTGAGCCGTTGTGTGCCATAATCAATCTTTTTAAAATATTCACTGAAGAAAGAACTTCCTTCTGGAGCACACGTTGTTTACAGGCTGAATTCCATGCTGAAGTTGTTATTTATAGCTACTATGAATCTTTTAAAGGAGAACAGCCTCTAACTGCAGTAAGGGATGCGGCTTTAATAGTACGATACTTGCAGAGGTTGGTCAAAATGTACGGCAGCCATTTTTTTTGTAGCCAAAGCATTGCAAACAAAGAAATATAAAATGAGCTACACCCATGCTGATGCCAGCAATGACAATTACAGAGTGCATAAAAAGCAGATGAAGGAGTACCTGGGGCAGCCTCCTAGTTGGCTGCCAGTTTTCTAATCATTGGCCGTTCATTACTTCAGTTTCTTTGAGTTTTGTATACACAGGAGAACAACCAACCTGACAGTTCCATAAAAAGACACAATCACGGTTGTGATTGTGCATTATCCACAACTGAGAGGCAGTTTCTTTAATATCGTATCAGGCCTATTTTGGCTGTATTTGCAGAGACACAGCGACACCCGGTGGTTGCTGGTAAATATAACAGACTGACCCATCATTTATTTGGAGAACTGGATCAGGTCATTAACTAGCTCCTATGCATCCCAGGGTCAGAAAAGCTGCTCATTGAAAAAGAACGTGAATCACTATTCGTTCCTATGTTATAGATTTTATTGAAGATCCTAAACTAAAATAATCCAAAATAAACTAGAAATACACAGCACTAATTCTACTAAGCAAAGAATAATAAAAATGTCACAAGTCTCCATCTTTTCAGGTTACTTTTTGTACTTCTGTCTGAAAAATTCCTTTAAGAAAACTCTACACCTCTGGATTCTTCCAGCTTCTCACAGTAACATGAAGTTAATGTAGTGTTTTCTTAGAGCCCTTTCTAAACAAAACCGTATTGGCTCAAGTACAATTCAAATAACCAGCTGTTTTCATTTGTCACAAAACTTTTGCTAATTAAGTCTGTAGAGAAAATACTCTCTATTTTGTCTTTAGGGCAGGAGATAGAATGGTTTATATTCAATTTCTTATTCCGCCTTTATTTTAGTGTTTTGGTTAGAAAATCTGCTCTTACAGCTGATAATGTGTGAAGACCATTCATATTTTCAAGAATAAAGCCAGTTTAACTCTAAAGCATAGATTGAAATTTTATTGTGGATTTTTTGCAGGAGCCATGTCAGGCTTCAACATGGAAACTCGATGCCAGGTTTAATTAAAAATCAAATTGCTCTTGTGTTATTTTGACATAAATAAAAAGCTTCCTGCTTGAAATTAATACTGAGGAGTGGTTCCTGATTTCTAATCTAGCGGTAGAGCCATTGATTGTTTCTGTAGAGCAGCAGCTCAGTAATTCAACCACCTTCAGTCTTCAAGCTTGAGGAAGAGAGATGCTTATGAGTTGACTGTTACGCTACAACAGGGTAACACTGACTGCTGGGGTGTATTAATATACTGACTTATTTTCCAGGCTGTGGTTTTAATGAAATACTTGGTTTTGTCCTAAAGCCTGTGGAAAAAACTCCTAGTCACCCTTACTTCTTTTCATGTAGTGCTGGAAAAAGGTAGCTTCCTACCAATCACGCGTGCTCAGTCTCATCTTCTAATATATTGGTCAGAACAGGGGTTGTTTAGGCCTTTTTTAGGCTTTTCTGTGAGCTGACATGTCCTCTTGCCCTGTAAGTGCTGAGCTAGGTGTGCTCCACATTCCTACCATCAAACCTTCAATTGGAAGCAGTCTGGGTAATTTTGAGTAAATAACCTAACAGATTGTGAGTAAAGCTCCTGAGACATCCGTGTGCCATGAAAAAGGCCTAGAAGTAGCTAGGTTTCTGCAACTGCCTCCAGATCAATGAGATTTCTCTCTGGACACTGGAACATCCATGGGCTTGAAGAGGAACACCCCTTTGCTGTTTTCCCTATTATATTTTTGTAATTTGGAGAAAATTTTCTAATTCATTACACAAATTCTTATGGTTGTTTTCTGCCTTTTGGCAGGTGGCACCATTTGATCCAAATCTCAAACTAAATTTTGAGGTCTCACTTTTGAAAGAATTTGAGCAGTTGCAGCTCCAGCAAAAGTAACCTGCTCATTCCTATACCCCAGTAAAAGTTTAGTTAAATACATATTAATAAAAATCTCTTTGTATAAAAAAAGGGTGTCAGGGAAGATTCACATGAAAAAAGGAATGGGAGTAGAAAGAAGTAAAGTTAGAGGAGAAAAGCAAAGCAAATGCAGAGGAATAAATTTAAATAATTGCTTGACATATATGAAGGAATCCCTATAGTCAGAAATAGCCCCAATCTTATTTTCCTTCCACTGGAATCCATTATGTTTTCACACAAGAGAACTAACACAATAAGGACATTAATGCTCTTCTTGCGTGCTAGCTGGTTATTAGAGACTCACAATAAGGAAGGTGATCAGAGAATACTTGTCACATGCCCAAACTACCCTAATTCAAGGAAATTGCCACCTCAGTGCATCATATGAGGCAGGTCAAGGCTAGGGTGAAGCAAGCTTTCTGTGTAAGAATTTTAATTAGCAATGAGCACAATAAAATACATAAGCTGCTGAAAGTTAACAAGTGCTACTGTTTGAGATTTATGTTCAAATCCATGCTGTGTACTTCCCTTTCCTCACCGCCATAATGGATTAGCAGTATACTGGATAGTAATCAACAAATATTACAATCATCCTTCTAATCTTATTAGCAAACTTGTAAGAAGCATTAAGGACACATTTATACCACTTGTGGGAAACAGTCCAAATACAACGAACTAAAAGCTGCTTATCTACAAGCAAAAACAGCATTATATGACTGAAGGGGGCCAAGTTAATCAGAGCTATCAAGAGACTAATTCAGGACCAGAGGGCTGGGAAGGCAGATTAAATGATCGTTCATAAATCATTGAAAGCATACACTATACAGTATTGTAACAACAAACAATGATCTTCTGTAGGGTGCAGTTTCCTGCTTTCTATATATCTACGTTTTGACATTTTAAGTATCTCATCAGCATCTTTTTATCCCTAAGTTGTGAATGTGTAGCAATAGCATTATAACTCAGCTTATTAATCATCAGACCTTTAGGAAGGAAGGGGATAGACTGTAAAAACAAACCTAAAATTGTTCATGTTTACAGGCAACGCAGCTGTGCTTACTACAAGCACGTACAAAATATAAAAGAATATGATCCAAGATATCGTGAAGGAAAATTGGGGAAAGCAACTGAGAGAATGATGTGAAAAATCAGCTTTATATATGCCTCAGGCTCCTTTGCTTTATAGGATGGATAGGAGGATGCTGTTGGTGTATTTTTCACTTTCAAAATATTTTGTAGAAATACAGAAAGGTGCTGGTTTAGTGAGGAAAACCGCACACCAAAATGTAGGGTTATTCACTGACTCCACCATGGAACAACTGGGGTCTAATCTTATCCTGCCTTTCTTCTAGTAGGCCTGAGACTATCCACAGGCTACTTTGGCTCCTCTTTAGAACTGTCTTCCAAAGGCTCAGTTACCCATTCTTGAAAGTGGTTAAAACATTGCTCTTCAGTTGCTTGCTTTTTGACCCCTGTCAACAGTCCCAACAAAGACTTTTCCACTACTTACCAAAAGTAAAGTATTCCTCCAAGGACTACAGTTAGTGACACTTGTTTCTGATCTTCAAGACGTGCTACACACTGCCACTCTCTCTCTCTCTCTATATATATATAATATATATTATATATATAGTCTTCCACATTTCTAGTGCCTGATTTGCCATTGCTATGCACTGTATGTATTTACTTACATCAGTATGTAAGTAAATGAGGGCTAAAGTCTGCCTTTGCAAAGCACTCTGGAAACATGACACTCCGGGATAAAAGACAACACAACACATTGGTAAAAAGAGAATAGTCCTTTAATTTCAACAATTAAATTATGCATGGTTCTGTTCGTTTTTTCATAGGAAACAGAAAGGTCTTCAGACCAGAAGAATAAGGCCAAATAGCATGAGAGCCTAAAACCAGGTGAAGACAGCAGTACAATTTGATAGCACTGTCAAATCAAACTTGCAGTTTTGTCTCCAACTACCTGAGCAACATCATTTGTTCATTTTTGTGACTCCATGGACTTATTTTTCAGTTTTCTTCTCCTTTCCTTTTCTCGACTGAAAAGCTTTATATATTCCAATTATAGCTTTAGAACATTAATTGCCTCAGTGCTCGCATAGTCCTTTGGGTTTTGGCATAGCATGAGACGTAAGCCTCATCTGGCTTTCATTTTCTCTCTAGGCTTTACCCAAATCTTCCTGCTCTATAGCTCAGGTGTCCAGCTTGGTCCTATTATGTCCAAGATGTCAACGGGCAACAAAACTGCACAGCCACCTGGAGTACAAAGAAACTATTTTCTTCGTCATTCTAATTTCTCAGCATCTTGTCCAAGCTCCTGGTTTGCTTCCTAAGGTTCTTCCTAAGGTGCCTTAATTGCAATCATCCTCAAAAAAAGGATCACCGATGTCCATTCAAGCTCCAGGACTGATTTTTTAGCATCATCTCCAAGATCTTGTTCTTAGAAGGCCATCTGCCTGGACTACCCACACTTTCTTCTTCAGTTTCAGCAATAGCTATTAACCCTTTTTTGTCAGCTGCTTTGTGGATCTGAGATTTTGCAATTACCTTTGCAGACTTTGTTACCTTTTTATTAACAGCTTTCCTTAATCTACACAGTTAAACTTCAAAGCTAATACAAATGAGCTCATAGAAAGCACACACAGATAAAATGGACACTCCTTGAAACCACCGAGAGGCATGACAGGTTGCAGGATTTGGGGCTAATACAAGGTGACCTCTCCCTAACTTTCTTTTGACCTGTTTCTCCCAGAAGAGGATGCGATACTATTCTCACTCCATTCTCACTAGCAGACCACGAAATCCAAATAACCTAGAGCTGCTGGTTCAATTTCTGGTTATAGAGAATATAAATATAAAATATAAAATATAAAAATATAAAAGACTGAAAGTGAAAGCTCCATGGAAATAGTCCACTGGGACACTTCTGCTGGGAAAGCTTGTTCTCTTTAGGAATGCACCAGCTGAAATTGTTTTCTGCAGTTTATCTTCGCATCATTAATAAGTCCAAGATCATGGCAATCAAACTTCCATCCAGTCACTTTAATCTCCTTTAAATAATTCAGTGTGGTTAGTACCTGACTTAATTTGCAGACTAACAGTGATGCAGGCACCCAGTCTTGTTCACTGCTGAAATCTACAGATACCAGCTTCTTGACAGAGATCAGAGTCTGCATGAAGGAAAGCCAGCCATCACTTGTCACACAATTCATTGCCAAGTCCAAGTGCTGAAGGTTCTGCAGATGTTCTTTTTCAAAAAAATTGCCTGTAAACATATATTTATTTATGTGTTTATTTTTGCTTCAGTGAAAATGTTTCCTCTTCCTATGTATCTCCCACCCAGACTTGATGCTATTTCACTTACATTATTAAAAGTTTTTATTTCATTGACATTGTTAAAAGTTGCTGGGTTTCCTGAACTGTTTTTGAGTTTAGTCTGGTTTTCGTCCTTCATCTTTTCTCATACACAGTACCTTTCCTTACCTAAAATTCTGATCTCCACGTCAGTGAGGCTCCACTTCCTCAATCCAAGTTTTGTCAGCTGTGGCATTGTTTCCAGTAGTTCTAACAATTTTGTTAGGCAAACCTTTACATCATCTCCCCAGGGAAGCATCAGCACTTTCATCCCAGGTAGGACATTTAAGCCATCAACTAAATGAAAATAAGCGTGGGGTTTTTTGTTACAACAGCTCACTGTAAAATCACTTTAAAAACTTAAACCAAATCACATTTCAACAGTGAAGAAAATACTGGTAGGTTAAAGACTCCAAGACTGTTGCTTTGATAGCAAAGACCAAGCAGACAATTGTATAAAATATTGCTCACTTCTAAAAACTTCCCATTTGCTGACAGGAAATCGTTCAGGATACCAATTATATCCTACATAAAAATAAAAGAGGAAAGAATTCTTGAATTTCTGTCTGCATAAGCCTTAGAATTGGAGCTCATTCCCAATTTAAATGATTTATCTAAAGAAATCTGACTTACCAAGTCTGTGGATAGCATCTTCTCCTCTCTTTTCTAAGTAATTTTCTGACAAATCAAGTACATTCAGTTTCGGCAAATTACAAAGATTCTGAGCTACAAGAGGAAAAAAAGCTTGTTATATGTGAATTCAATGCACCAGGATTTGTCTTCTAGTGGACCTTTCTTAGATTACAATGTTATTATCCTGTTCCCTGGAAAGGTTTGATGTGATTTGTTCACACTACCTTTTATGTCTATAATTTAAGTGCTTATAAAATGTTTATGTGATAACCTATCTAAGAATTTTTCTTGGTATCAAAATGAGGTTGGCTTATCTATGATTTCCTCCTTTCGAGGAAAAAATACTGTATTTTCCACTTTCCTGCTGCCACAAATTTTCAGAGGCAGTTGTCTATGGTTCAATGATTCTTTCTGCTTGTTGCTTACATATTTAATTATGAGTTTCCCTAAGTTCTGCTAACCTGTTCATGTGTTCATGTGTTTTAGTTAAATAACTTTTATTTATCCTTATTTGTACTACTGTGACCTTGTTAAAATTTGAGTAGGTACCTGACCAGAATGAATCCTTTTGGCAACAACTGAAACAAAAACAACTTAGAAAACTAGTTTTGCTTGCATTATCCATTATTTGCTTTGCATTTTTTTTTTTGCTTACAGAACTATGAAATCATTTATCTTCCTCTTTTATATAACCTTTATGCTTAGGATTTATAGAAAAGCTTTATATAAACTTTCCTTACTGCATTTTACATCTTTGCTAACTGAAACTTTGTGAACCTGTTTGTGATTTTATCCTTATCTGCTTTTTTATTCTGTTATAGAATTATGTTTTGATTTTCAAAACAGACATACTCAGTCTGTAAAGTTACTATTACTATTCATACCTAGAATTTCCACGGCATCACTGGAGATACAGCAGTTGACGAGTCGGATTTCTTCAAGTTCCCTTAGGTCATCAGAGACTGATCTTACAATGTAGGTTATGCCATCCCTAATAGCTGTCAAATGACTCATGTATAATAAGCGTAGCTTTCTCAAATTTCTGATACCTTCAGCTATGAATGGATTAAAAAAAAAACCCACAGGTCATATTGTTAGGTGAACTGTTTTGATAAGTTTTAAATGTCTCAATCACAGCAAACAGCTAGACAGAATTAGACATTTACTGCCTGAAATACTAGAATTATCTATATTTTGATGCCTTGAAATATATAGAATCATAGAACAGTTTAGGTTGGAAGCGATCTTAAAGATTTACGATAAGTTTTTTTGAAAATAAACACAGCCTCCTCTTCAGCTACTGTATCATGTAATCAATAGAATCTGCCCCTCAGCGAGGAGAAAGTAACTCATAGAAGATCAAATGCGATCTTCCTGTGGAACGAATCCAGGAGAAACATTTCCTTTACCATGCCATCAAAGAGAGGATGGGTAGACATATGAATTGCCATCTCCATTTCAGTTACCGGGTTGTATGGCCCTAGCAAACATCATTCAAACTTTTCAACCTTGGTATCCAGTGACTGACCTTGCAGAAAGTCAGCAATGGGTCAGGGAAGGGAACTATATCACCTTTGCAACCTCCTGACTTGCAGTTCATGCAGATTAGCCAGTCCTGGGATCAGTATGTTAGATCTGTTTGACTACAGTATGCATTACTAACATGAAAGGAGCACTCAATGACAATCAGGATATAGAACATATCAAGACTTCAATGCAAATCTATAAGAAATTCTCTAAGTTAGATGATAGGATTTTCAAGTCCTAATAGTGTACAAACTTCAGACCAACTTGTTAAAACATTCACATTATCAGCACTGTGTACTTGATTATGGTTGAAATAGGAGAGAGAAATGACCTAATTTTTTTGCATCGTCTTCATCCATACTTATGTTGTCAAGTACAAGCCCTTCAGCATTCACCAGTTTCTTTATTCCATCAATAAGTCCACCTGCCAAAAAAAACCCCAAGAACAGGGATTAAATGACCTCCAGACCCCTGTTGCAATGTTTGATCACCCTCCTGGTAAAAATCATTTTATGTCCGGTTGCAACTTTACAAACTTAAAATTGTTGACTCTTGCCCTTTAGTTGTGTACGTCTGAAAAGCTCCACCTTTCTGTAACACCCTTAAAATAATTGCAGACTTCAATTAGTTTCTCCATTAGCCTTTGCTTCCCCAGGCAAACCATGTCCGGCTTCTCCTTGTGTATTAGGTGTTCCAGCTCCCCAGCCACATTAGGGGCCAGATTGCTAGTACCTTTTTTATACTGGGCAGCCTGAAAGGGAACATAATGCTCCAGATTTGGCAGGTACATCTGGAGCAAACTACACTACAGTTACTACACTCTTGCTTATTATGCCATTGTAATTTTGGGAGAAAACAATTATTCGAGATAGAAGCATTTACTTAATTATGGGAATGACATTATCAAAAGTTACTGCAGATTTTTCACCATATTAGGTATTAACCTCAGAACTTGAGTTTTGTTTATCTAGCCTATAGACACTATCTAATTTACTGTGGATTATTTGCACTAGAGCTGTTAAATTTTTTCTCCCATCTAGTATTTTATTAAAAACCAGATTTTTAATATATTGTGTACCAAGAACCAAGAATCTGATGGAATGATAACTTACAAGAATTCAAAGGCCTTTGTGTAGCAAGAATGAAGAACATAATGGAATGTCAACTTACAGGAATTCAAAGGCCAGACTTGACTTACACAACTAAATAACATAAGTAAATGTACATAACAGAGTAGACTACAGTCATTTTCACCACAAATACAGAATTGCATTCTAGTAATATGACATTTCTTAAACTGATCAAAGCCAGGCATCTTCCATATACAAGGCAGCCAAAAGCCCCTTTGTTTTACCTTTTCATCCACATTTATCTAGCAAATCTCATTTACTTACTCATTACCGTAATACTGTACCTTCTAGATTTTCACTTTGCAGATCTCTTATATGTAAGGTTTTCAGCTTTGTCATTGTTGTGATCTGTTGCTCATCTTCCACAGTAAGAGGGGTGGACTCCACAGTAAGATCTTGTAAGTTTTTACAGGTTTCAAGGACTTCATTCAGTGTTCCTGTGATACCAGCACTATTGCTGATGTGCAGCTTGAGGCTTGCAGCAGAGCAACATATTTTGCCCAGATATTTAATATCACGTTTCTTTAACTTGTTGAAATCTTGCAGTGTAATTTCTAAAGATCTGAGACTCTGGTTCCAGTTGAAGAATAAAGAGACAGCCTTTTCAGGAATGTAAGTTTTCAGTGAACTAATTTGAAGGTCTTCCACATTCTCATCATCTATTTCCTTACTTGGTGAGTAATTTCCAAAAAAATCTAATTTAATGAGTCCTAGTACACTAAGACAATTTGGTAAGTATCTAAAAAAGTCAGAGAAATAAATTGGGATATTTTGAGTATTAATGAAAATACTTTTATCACAAAAAAAATCTTCAAAATCTCTGCTCAAGGCTGATTTTGAAGAACTTTCATAAAAGAAATTAATTACACACTCCGCAAAAATATCCTTATCAGTTCTTTTTAAATCTTCTGTTTCTGTTATATTTTCTGATTTTTTTGTGTATTCTCTTTCCAAAGCCAGATTCTTTTCAGAAATATCTCTGTGCTGATCAATTCTTTTCAATAAGTCCAAAATTATTCTAGTGGCATCTAGAGAGGATCCACAAGTGTAGAGGAGCAAATTGAAATAAGTGTTAGTAATATCTGAAATAGTATTAATTTTCTGTAGATAACTATACCCTTTCTTCACGTCTGCTTCTTGGCAGGACGTCAGTAGTTTGCAAAGTTTTCTGCCTGCAGTGTATTCCTGAAATGATTTATGAAAGAATCTATATGTTGGCTTTAGTCTTTGAGCTGTGTATTTATTTAGAAGACCTGAAGCTAGTAGGACTTCTTCTTTTATATCAGCTAAATCCTCAGACTGAAAATCAAATCTTTGGTCAAATATTCCATCTAAAGCCAAGTCTCCACAATGATTTATGCTCAGCATAATATGATTTTCTGTTATTTCTTTTGTTTTGTACCTGTTTTTCTCCACCATCAAATCATACAAAGTAGAGAAAAGTAGAGTCTGGGTGCTTGGATGAAAATTACTTTCCCCCATCTGGATGGCACAAGCAATGATGACAAAGAGTGGAGTCTTCATAAGATTCTTCATAGAAGTTGCCTCTTTAAGCTGGTTTAACAAACCATCAGCCAGCTTATTTGTCAAGACATTTTTAATGAGCTTCTTGCAACTCTCCTCTGATAGGTCTCCTATTTCAGCAACCAATGACCCAAACTGTCTGATTTTATGGATAGACTCAGTCCTGGTAGCAATAATGACCATGTTCTTGAATTTGTGGTTTTCTTTAATCATTGCTTCTATCTCTGGACAGTTTGGGGGGTTGAATTCATCGTATCCATCTAACAGGAAAAGAACCCTTTGTCTTTGTGCTAGTAGCATTTTCATGAAATCTTGTTTACGGATGGGGTATTGTTCAAAAAGAAGCTGATCACAGACAGTCTCATATATTCCACCTCGTGTGCTAGCCAGGCTGATAAAGAAAACAAATTGGAATTTTTTCAAAGCGGAGCAATTTTCAGAAGCCCAGAGTACTGCAATTCTTTTTAGGAGAGTTGTTTTTCCTTTGCCAGCTTCTCCTTCTATAATGCAGGGATTTTTCAGTTCCTCCAGAAGGACATTTAGCGTCAGCTGCCCTTTCCTGCTATTTTGTATATCCTTTTTCCACAGCAAGATGTCAGTATAGGCAGTTCCCAAATCAAAAATTATGTCAATATCACTACCCAGAGGATGGTATTTTTGAAAAGCCGAAGATAGATACACATACTTTAAATCCTGAATTAAGTCATTTAATTTATCTTGTTCCACTTGCCCAGGAGTATCTAAGGCAAAGAGATCATGTATCAGTGAATTAATAGTCAATGAGTTTGTCAATTATCATTACTTTTGGAAGAACTGCCTGAATGTACTTGCTACATCAATGACACAGTGGTAAGCAAGAGGCATGAGATATATTTATTGCCCACTCTCTAGGTGGGACTTAATTGATAAGGGCTGTAGCTATTCCTTGTGCAGGAGATTCTTACAGTCTCCAAATACCACTCTGGCTCCACTTAATTCCTTATCTGAGGGCCTTTTAGACTTACCCTATTTGTGCACTGGATTCCAAAGATGTAAGCTTGCATACAAGCATATGAAAGTTTATATGTGGAAATGCATGGAAGTATGAGGGGGTTTTATGTAATTAAGTTTTAATAGGGAAAAGCAGCATTTTTATATATATGAAAGATATTAAGAGGTATTTAGAGGAAAGGTATTTAGAGAGAGATTTGTAAATCAGTACCAGTTTTTGACGGCTGGGTGGAATGAATTTTTAATCTAGTTCTTTTTTTTTTAAACTATGTTTTTTGCATTTTTGTTACTTTTGGTTAGTGTAAGAGTTGCTTTCATACAGTTTGGAGGTAAGCTTAATAGAGCATTCTGTCATAGATATAATAAAAATATAGTAACATCTAGAAAGTCTGAAGCTTACAAAACAACAGCTTCTGAAGGGAGTCCTGGAAGGTGTGTATGCACTGCTTTTTAAAGCGCATTTATGTAAACTAAGGGACAAGGCTGAGTCAGACGTATTTTAAGATCAGACTTTTGAAGCAGATGGAGGAAGCAAGCACAGACCCACAACCTGAAGGAAATAGGGATACCTATTTTAGGGAAATGCTGTGGCAACAAATGTCATGCCTCTCTGGGAGTGCTGAAAGATTAGGCTAGGCGTGTGCTTAACACTCATACAGTAAGTCCTTTAATGACATAACAAACTTGCAGTCTGTGCACATGTAGTTTCAGCTTCCAGGGAAGAGGTTTATATTTGAAAAACTCCTTACATATTCCCATTAAATTTGTTCATAGAACTGGTCTAATTCAGTGTTCAGCTTACCCACAACTCACTTATAACGTGATAGGATATGTTTATCCACCTGAACCTCAGCTATCTGATCACAGGTGATTTTCACCCTTTCAGAATTTTTCACTGGATTTGGGTTTCCCCTCTTTGTGTCTTGACGTTTGTAAAATTTCAATTTTACTGTCAATAAGACTTTATTCACCGTCTTATTTTCTCAGATGAAACAATTCAGACCATACAAATTGAATTAGAGTTTGCTTAACTACAGTATTATAAGACTATTGTAAAAATGAGTGCACTGCAAGTTTTTAATGAGTTTTTTTTTTCTACTATAATTTAACTCCTAACTAGAAGAAAAAAATATAACCAGTAATACTTACAATCTCCTTGCAGGTCATGAAAGAGAAAAGGGTTGTGTTTCTCAAGTGACTTAACCAAAATATTGCAGGCTTCTGAACCTTTATTCAAAATCATGTAAATCATCATTCTTGAGGCTTCTTGTTCAACCCTCTCACAGGTGATGGTATTCACTTCCTCATAAGACATGACACGGCAGGCCAAAAGGTCATCTGCTATTTTCTTGACAGTGATCATTCCCATTCTTTGAATGAGATGTCCTCTGTTGCTTTCTATAAATTCCACTGAGAAGGGAAAATTCAACTTCTTAGAATAAGTCTAGCTCATAGAGCAGCTGACACATAAACTGTCCTTTGGTATTCAGTGCACACTTTTGAGGTGCACTGAGTGGCTAATATCTACACAGGTACAAATAGTACCCAGGAAATGGTGAGATCTTAGTAGGAATGTGGAAAAGTTTATAAAAGCTTCTGTGAATGGATAGGAGGTCTCTGGCAAAAAAAAAGTGCAGTGTAGAATGTATCAGTATGGGCATAAAAGTCACAGGATATGTCTGAGAGGTTGGCTGGCATTGCAGAAACATATTAAAAGTTTCAGTAGGAATTGTTTTTGAAAATTAAGTCATTTACTAATATGTCTAAATACGGGTTCATATTTTTGGATCTGCATTAGAAGACCGTGGCAAGTTCATGCAGGGCATGACAAATATCATCTGATTCTTCAAACAAAACCTGTATGAAGTACTTAAACATTTTTACACTCATTTTAAGAGTAAAAAAGTCAAAACGAGTTACACTTAATGCCCAAGCTCATAGGCAGTCTTGAACACATCCCAGGATGAAAACGCTCCCAAACAGGCTTCTGTACTCTGTGGCTGCGATGGCTAAGAATTAGTGTCAAGGTATGCAAGGGCTCCTAACAAGAAGGAATACATATATGATATATATCCTATATATATATATATATATCCGTGATATCTATCTATCTATCTATCTATCTATCTATCTATCTATCTATCTATCTATCTATCGGATTCTCATCTCCCAAGCTAGCCAAAAATACCTGGCCAAAATTATTTTTAATAGCCAGTTGAAGGTAGGTAACAGCACTGTAGAGGCAGTAAGGAGATAAAAGCAAGATGTTACAGGAATGAAGTCGGGCTCCGGCCTGATGTCGGTAAATTGGAATCATTAGGGACACCCCCATTTCAGTTGGGCAGCTCCGTTCTCTTTCCTTCCCCAAAATGGGTAAGAGGTTTGAGCTATAATAGTAATAACTAGGGGAGTCATGGGAATGTCTTTTGTGGGAATATGTGTGTGTGCCACAAGCATTTCTCCAGAAAGAGCTGCATTTTGAGAATTTGACATTTTTTGCAAATGTGCAATTTCATTGCATGGAATTTTAAAATAAATGTTGGGGACATTGATTAATCTGCATGTCAAAATCAAAACTACTATCATTCCTCTAAGTTTTTTAAAAATTGAATGCTACAGTAAACAAGACTTTTTCAGGGATAATTTATAAACCTTAAGCTTCTGCATAATTGGGGGGGAAAGGGAGAAAGTGGTCCTTACAAGTCTGAAATTATCTGCAATATTTTGGAATATACTGTAGGAATGATTATCAGATGGCTAACACAAGAAATATCCAGTTCAGAAAAATATTTTGTCAGAAAAAATTATTAATCCAAAATTTTCTATCTGTAATATGTTGAAATAGAGATTTTTTAATAAAAATTCTCTATAAACGCTACCTTTAAAAAATGTTTTAGAGCAAGACTTTTTACAATGTTAAGAAATAGCCATATTGTATAACTAGGACATAAAGATAGTAATTATAATGCATTGTTTTTTGAAAAGACATTTCCTTTTTAAGGTTATTTGATTTTTTAGTTACTATTTACATCTAACATTAAATACAAAGAAACTGTAGTTTATAAATCTTACTTGTTCAGACTGAAAGTTTCAATGCTTGAACTGTGGAACAGGGAATCTAATATCCAGACTGAAAAATAAAACAAATCATTCTCCTAGACCAGAAAAACAATAAAGTTAATGAAATGCTGATATGAAACTAGTCAGATATAACAATATTCTCTCTAGGTGAATTGACTACAATTACTTTGATTTGATGATTCATATTTTATAACTTTAAAGCATGTTTCAAAACAATAAGTAGGAAATACTGATTTAAGCAAGTGATTTTAATCTTCTGTGCTTTAATTCCCAAGAAACAGATCATTCTCATAGACAAGCATAATCATTAAAATATAACCTTTAAAGTAAATTTGGTCATTATTTTTGACAGCCAGAAAGATACAGTTCATTTTTCACATTGTTTCAGTTCATGTTTCACATAGTTTCATAGTGTCATAGATATATATATATGAAGATTCTTCTTTTTCACAATTTTGTGATTAAGGATGGTGAATGAGGCATACGTCGCTTATTTATTTGTTTTTACTGGAATGATACCAAGATACATTTGGATGAAAATGGTAACTAAGGTAATAGCGTACAAGCCCAAAATTTAAATTAATTCATTACATTACCCAACATTTCATTACATAAAACTAAATAAAGGTGCCTTAAATAAAATTACTTTTAATAGATACAACTGAGAATAAAGTACCTTTGTCATAACAGGTAGCAGGTCAAATTAAAGATCCATCTAGCTCAGTATCTCATCTCCAGCAGTGCCTTCTGTAAGATATTCCATTCCTCGGGATCTTTTCTATTTCCATTATATTCTTTCTGAGATGGAATGCTAGAGCATGATATTAAGATACCATATGACTTTATGGATGAACACGGTACCACAATAATATTCTCCCTTTCATTCTTCATTTTCTGACACTTCCTTCCATTTGCTTCTACTGAGTGTTGATCAGGTATTTTCACAGAGCTATCAATTTTAATCCCCAGCTCTCATTTGTAAATGTTAATCACCATCCTCATGTAAGCAAACCCACAATTTTTAAGAGTAACAACAAAAAACTGAATAAAAAATATTGTATGCTTAAAAAAGCTTTTTTAAAAAATCCTTAAAATACTCAAATATCAAGTGTAGAAGCACGGTCTATTGACTTTAACCCTCTCTAAGCCAAAACTGAAATATTCTAAAGCTACTAGAATCTACAATAGTTTTCAGTATTACCAGCTTTACTTAGTAATAATAGTAATAATATCATAGTTTGTAGCACACTAAATAGAATGTTAATAGTTTGTAGTAATTAATAATAGTTGCTAGTGTACTAGCTTATTACTTAGCCATAAATTTTGGCTAGCTTTACAGTCCTGAAAGACTAATAGCTTTTTTAAGCAAATGTTACACCGGCTTTTTTGTTGTTGTTGTTTAAAGAACTAGTTAAAATAAACAGATGCAAATTCCCTACTGCAAAAGGCATGTAAGGTTTCTTAAGAAAAAAAAATAGCAAAATTAAGTTAAAACATCTCTGAACTTTCTTCTTTACAAATATTCAAGAAGTAAGGTAGTGTTAAGAAAGAAAGCAGTTTACTCACATCATGGTGCTCTTAAATTAAAAAGACTCAGCAGCAAAGTGTCATAGTACTTGTCGAAAACTGACTCCATGTTATCTGTAGGTTCCTCCTCTGTAAGGTTCCTCCTTGTACAATTACTTAATATCTTGTTTGCGCAATATCTTTCTGTTGCCAGAAACATATGAAACTCTTTCTTGATGTAAAGCAAGTTCCGGTTCATAACTATTTGAAATTTTACGATACAGTAGTTACCAAAAACATAGCCTTCAGTCCAGGGTTAATGCTCAAGTTAGTAAATATTTCTATCACCAGTAGAAATGAATGTATCTATGATGCATTTACTTCATTCACTCTGTAATGGTTTTATTAAAATATAGCAAATTTAATTGATGAGTGAGATGTTCACTGTGGGACTCTGTGATATCCAGATGTGGAGTCCAAGAAGCCAGGGCTCAGGGCTTTCCTCACTAATTGACTCAAGCAACTAGATATAGTGAGGCAGGGACAAGGATCTAACAGCCCTAGACGCAAATGAAAAAGCCATTTTAAAGTGGATGATTCATACTATTTGCATAAAGATTATTCTCATATTACTCCGAGACATTAAATAAAACTCCCCAGCAACTTTGTCTACTTCCCGTCACACCAGTCAGCTCCAGACTTCCCCCAAGAAATTGCAAGATGACTCTTAACATTGATTCTTACTTCCTTTTCACACAGTAAATATTACAAAATGTTCCAGTAAATTCACATACTGAATGATTCTTGTACTTCTAAAATGAAAATTAAACAGGAGTCCTTCCATCATGGTTTAGGCTGAATTGGCCTCCCCTTACCTCTCTCTCCAAGGAAAAGAGGAGGAAGGATAAAGAGATTCATGAGTTTATAATGAACTAAACTAATGAAATATTAAAAAGAAAATAAAAAGGAAATAATGAAATAATACAATATATACAAAACTGTATCAAGCTCCCAGGCTGATGTCACCGGCAGGCACCAGGGAAGTCCCAAACTGGACTCAGTGACGGATGGGAACTGGACTCAGGAACATAAAGATTGGGATCAAAGGCAGATGAACAGAGTCCTCCTTGGACGTCGGCCATTGCAGAAAGAGGGCTGATCCTTTGATCCCTCAACTTTTATACTGAGCATGATGCAGATGGGATGGAATACCCCTGGTGGTCAGTTTTGGGTCACCTGTCCTGTCCGTTCCTCCCTGCAAGTGGGACCCCTCAGCAGTTTTCCATTTCCAACCCTCCAATGTGGTAAATAACAAAATTAGCTGACCTCGGTGGTTACAGCAATAAGTATAAAAAAAGTCTCTCTACACACCATTCCTTGACATTGACTATAAACAACTGTAAACATTGTCTTATGACTCTGAGAACAAACAGCAATATGCTGTTAATTTCAGAGAGTTAAAAGAGGCTTAGATAAGAAGTAAAATTACTGAAGAGAAAGTTGGTTCTTTCACCTCAAACCAGGACGATTATATACGGAAACAATTAGTGACAGGGTTGCAGATGACCATGATTGATACTGCAAAGTGGAGCCATATAAAGTATCAGTGGATAGTAAAGATGGAGACAAATCCTTCTGACCAGTCAAAAGGAAGGATGCATTTTTTCATATCCATCATGGAAGGAACATATTTGGGATGATACTTTTATTCGACAAAGTAAAAAATACTAAGTCCAGAGCTGCATTTGAAAGGCTGCAAAATCTTTTGCTACTGAAAGTAATTTCAACGTACTATTTTCAGCAGTATGCAGGAAGCGGGTAACGTGGGTCAAGCAGCATCTAAAAAGACACAATCTCTCACTATGAAATGAGAAGCAGATTTTCAATTAAACAGGGCAACAGGCAGATGGTAGGTGGAGGCAGGCACGGGGCATTGGCCGTATGGGTGGGGAGACACTGGAACAGGCTGCCCAGAAAAGTTGTGGATGCCCCATCTCCGAAAGTGTTCAAGGCTGGGCTGGATGGGGCTTTGAGCAACCTGCTCTTGTGAGACATGCACGGCAGGGAGGTTGGAACTTGATGATCTTTAAGATTTCTTCCAACCTGAACCATTCTATGATTCTGGACGACTCTTGCAGATGGCAGTGAGGGGGAAAGATGTCATCCCAGGATTCTGCAGATGCCCGATTTCTGCTGTCAGCCTTCAGCTCAGCCCTGGGAAGTCAGACTGGACTAAAACACCCGCTCTCATGCCTTCAACACTGCCCATCATGATGACGGCAGCTCTTGCCCAGGAGCACCCAGCAAGGTGGGAGCTGGCCCAGCCGCCCCCCAGAGCCCCTTCCTAGGCCTCGCCAGCCGGCCTCCCCCACGGGAAGCGATGGCTGGAGGAAGAGGCACCGGCGGGAAACCCGGCACCGGCAGCTGCCCTTGAAGGGAAGAGGTGGAAAAGGAGGCAGCCCAGGAATCCGCAGCAACCGTTGGCCGGAAGATGACGCAGGAGCGATGACGCAAGAGCGATGACGCCGATCCGGAGATGACGCGAATGAATAACCCAGCACCGCCCACAGCCCCTCCACCCATCAAGTCGCACCTTCGCCAATCAAGAAGGAGCTCTATACTGGAGTCGAAGTGACCTCACTCCCGGGGGAGCCAGTTAGCATTGCTCCCCCCAAGGGCCAATAGCAGCGCGCTTTGTAAGCAGCCAATCGGTGGGGCGGCGTCCCTTGTTGTTGCCCCCCCGTGAGGCGGATCGCGCTGTGGCGTCGGGTGCCGGCCGCCGCCGCCGCAGGAGGGACCGGGCAGGCCTCAGGCCCCGGTGCCCGCTCGCCTCTCGCTGTCCCCACCGGCTCCGCAGCCCCCGCGGAGGGCGGGGAGATGCAGCCCCCGGGCCCGCAGCCGCCGCCGCTCTATGCGCCCAGCAACGGGGACTTCACCTTTGTCTCCTCGGCGGACGCCGAAGGTGAGCGCGGGGCCGCGGGTTTGGGGCCGCTCTCGTTTTTCCCGGGAGAAGGGCTCGGCCGGGCCCCGGGCGAGCGGTCGGCTGCCGGGCCGCTGAGGCGAGCGGGGCCTTTCGTGCCCTCCTCCCCCCGCTCCCGAGGCTGGTGGCGTGGCTGGAGGCGGAGCGGGCCGGCTGAGGTGGCCGCGGTGGCTGCTGCCCTCGGGCCGCGGCTCCGGGTCTCCGCTGCGGGCAGGGTGCGGGGAGCGGGGTTAACCCCGCTGTGAGCAGCCGCGCTACCCGCGCGGGGGAAGCACCAGCGTGGCAGAGCCGGCCGCGGCGCTCCGGTTGTCGGCTTCTCCGAGAGCCGTCATCCAGGTTGTGCCCGGCGACCTGCCGTCACCGTGACAAGCGCTGTCACGGCCCGCTCCCTGCCCCGCGTTCCTGGGAGCGCCCTTTGGTGTCTGTTGAAGAACATACCGATGTTCACATCCGCTGTGGTGCTGTGCTGAAGCCTCTGTGCCGTGTCTGACTTCAGCACGGTAACGATGGAGGGAGGGAGAGGAAGAAGCCCTGTGTGTAGTTTGGGGTGTGAAGTGTGGCCTGCTGCCGAGCTGTGGTGTACCAGTGCTCTGTGAAGATCTGCACTAAGGCTGCAAAAATGAACATACAGGAATCAGCTTTATGCTGGCTTACTTTGGAGAATGACCTTTTGGGCTCTACCCATTTAAACAACAAGCATTCTGCTTTATGCATGTATTTACTTACTGTTGTAATCGTAGACAGGGGTAGGGAATCATGTAAATCTTGATTGTGCCCACCCTGGTAAAGAATTACTGAAGTGAAAAAGCTACTATAGAATGCCTCTTTGGGGAACTGCCCAGCCCTTCTGACAAGGAGTGCTAATCAACAGGTAGAATCTTGGCTGTGTTTTTTGTTGTTGGTTTATTTGTTTTGTTTTTCTTCTCTGCCTTGACCTGAAAAAGGATCTGTGTACCCCTGAATGGAAACTCTCTGGATTCCCCCAGAAGTTTTTGTTGAGCAATGTTGAACCCAATCCAGTGTAGCCACCTTTCCAGCAGGATGTGTTGAACTGGACTCTGCTCTATGTTCTCTATGAACACAAGCAAGGCATGATCTCCTGCCTGTTCGAGTGTAGTCCTGTCAGCAAAGTGCTGTATAGACCCACCCTCACAAACAAAAACATAAGAAAAATTAAACAGCTTAATATTTCTAAATCAAAATACTACACACTGCACTCTTAATTCCTGTTTCCCAAATCTTGATCCATATGAAAAATAAAACTATAGGCTGTTTTATTTTACCATCTTATTTCCATGAGAGGTAGGACCTGTTTGGGAAAGAATGCTGGAGAAGTGTTCTCAATTAAGTGGACAGATATGGTATGAAGAACAGACTGTTTGGGGGTTTTATTTGCCTCTTGTACTGTTTTTTAAAAATTGAGAACAAAGACTGTCTTGGAAGCTGTTTTTCCACGATGCCTGGTTGAATTGAGTCACATGAGATACCTGAGTTTTGCCTCTGCAGTGTTCTGCTTGAGACAGTAGAAGTGACGGCACCCTAACTCTCGCTAGCAAGCATCAGAATCATCAGTTCTTGGCAGGTTGTTCAGCGCTCAGTTGGTGTGCTCTTAACCATCTCGTTCACAGTGGTCTATAGAAGAGGAGGAGACAGTTGTTTTTTTTCCCTTGGTTTCTGCAGCTTTATGACCCACCTGAGATGTTTTGCAAAAAACCTATTAAATGTTTCAAGATTAAAAAGTGTGGTTGTAGGTATTCACCAGTCATTGATTACTAAAAGGAGTCTTGGTAAATAAGGCTTGTGTAGAAGTTTCCCTGCGTCAGGATGGATTGTCAGTGGTCACTGTGAAAGGAGAAATAAATGGCTGGTTGGACTGTTATATTTACTTGTTTTGACAGCCACATTTATGCACACAGAGTAGCAAGAACCTTTCCTTGCAAAGCAGTGTTCTGTTGTAGCATAAACAAATGTTTTAGAATGAAAAAGGGTCCCAGGAACAATAGAAAACTTCTGAGGCTTTCTCTACCTTGATGCCCAGGCATTAAGAAGACATTTTTCTTTTTTCCTCCCTCTGTACACAGCTGTTCTCTGGTGAGAACAGCGTATGTGTGGCAATACTGACAGCAGCAAAGAGAAATTCCTTCTTTAAGTTCTAAGCGATCTAACTTCTTTAAGATCCAGTGATCTTTACAAGGATTCTGTGCAGGCGGTGTTCCAAAATCAAACCATGGATCATTAACTCTCATTATTATGAAACAGTTAAAAAAGCATTTATGGAGAAGCTTAAATTTAAGTTTGAGTGACCTAGCAAGCTGATTTGGGAAGGAGAATTCTATTAAATTAGTTGTGGTACTGAGTGATCAGTGAACACTTCAGGCACGCTGGCTGAAACAGTGAGATTCTGTCACTGTTCAGACTTCATTTCTGTAAATCGATGTTGTATTCTGATAGAACGAGTTACAAAAGTAATCTACAAATACAGCCTCTGTGAGTGTTTCAGAAATACCTCTATAGCTAGCTGTTCTGGGAAATTTGTGCCTGGAAACTATTGTGTGAAGTACACATGATAATGGAAAGGCAAATAAGATTTTCTTTGGTGAAACAAAAAGGTATTGGATGAGAAGAGAGTCTCTGTCTCAGTATATTTGTAATAAAGTTTATAAAAAAAATTTACATGCTTGTGTTTGGATTTTTCCTTTTTAGCAAATAATAGAAATCCATGATTTCTCAGAGAAATAATTATTCCCCTCTTCTGTATTTTGTCTTCTTTCTTCAAGGTGTTTTGTATATATTCAGTTACTGTTTTGTATTTTTCATCTGAATATAACTGAGTATAATGACATGATAAAATTAATATTTATTGGTGGCTTTGACACAGCCAGAACATACATAAATTGCTCTTTGCTTTGTGTAGTACTCTAGCAGAACAAGATCATAGTATATTAAAGAGAACTTCTTGTATCTCTTCTTATTGGCTGGAGCCTAAGGATCTCTGATAGTATTCTTTTTTCTAATATTTTCACCTGTATCAAAGGCAGGCTACAGATAAAAACGTCTACAAATGTTTTCTTTTAATGAATAATTGGACATAAAAACAGAGAATGATTTTGTCTGAAACAATGTCACTGTACAGAAATGGGCTCCAAAAGAAATATAGTATGGGCAGAAAAAAAAAGGTAAATAAGCCACAACTTATAGTGATGATACTTTCATTAGATAATTCCTTTTATGACTTTAAATGTTGGAATGGGTCCAGTGGAGGGCCACAAAGATTCAGGCGGATGGAGCACCTCTGCTATGAGGACAGGCTGAGAGAGCTGGGGTTGTTCAGCCTGGAGAAGAAAAGGCTCCAGGGAGGCCTTACAGCAGCCTTCCAATACCTGAAGGGGCCTACAGGAGAGCCAAGAGGGACTCTTTGTCAGGAAGTGTAGTGAAAGGACAAGGGGTAACAGTTTTAAACTGGAAGAGGGGAGATTTAGATTAGATACTAGAAAGAAATTCTTCACTATGAGGGTGGTGAGGCTGGAACAAGTTGCCCAGGGAAGTTGTGGATGCCCCATTCCTGGAAGTGTTCAAGGCCAGGCTGGATGGGGCTTTGAGCAACCTGGTCTGATGAGAGGTGTCCCTGCCCATGGCAGGGGGGTTGGAGCTAGATGATCTTTAAGGTCCCTTCCAATCCAAACCATTCTATGAAATGCTTAATGATAAAGCACAAATTGAAGTCTTTCTGTCATATTGTAACCCTGTGTCATCAAAACAAGAGTTCCATCTAGAAACTAAAACTTGGGAATTTGAGATCTAAACCAACTCTGTTACTATTGGTTTAAAACTAGAAATAGCTTTTCAAATTATGTATCTGTTAAAGTATAATTTTATTGTATAACTTTGAATATGTTATGGTGATGACCAGGACATGTAGCTTTATCTGTCTGTTAATCTTCCAGTACTTTTGAAATCACATGGCTTTTGGCAAGACATAAAAAGGTGTATCTTTCTCTCCCTTTTTCTCTCAGATCTTAGTGGCTCCATAACAACTCCAGATGTTAAGCTAAATCTTGGAGGAGAATTCATCAAAGAATCTACTGCAACTACATTCCTAAGACAGAGAGGGTACGGCTGGCTTCTGGAAGTGGAAGATGATGACCCAGAAGATAACAAGCCACTCCTGTATGTCATAATTAATTTTTGGGTATCTCTCTTTATTAGCTGTGTAGGAAAAACAAACAACTTGTAGCCTCTCAAATTCTCCCACAGCCTTTTGCTGTGACTAGAATTATGTTTGACAATTTATTGACCAGTGAGTGTTTTCTGGTGCAGGAATGAAAACATTGTTTCTCACTATGGTTTTTATTTTTAGTGGAAAAGAGAGGCTTGTTGTTTTCTGTAGAGGAGAAAGGAAAGAGCAAGTAAAGTCCAATTTTATTAATGTCCATAAAGCTATTGTGGCTTTTCTGCTCTTATCTATTGATCTTGTAATGGTTTAGAAAATTAGATTGTATTCTTTCTATCTTTTGTGCTGATGTTGCAAGTTTCTTAATCTCATCAAAGAATCAGAGGTTATAAGACAATCCTGTGGAAAGATTCATGTTATGTAAATCAAAGTAAATTCTGTCAGTTACTCTGTTGAATCATGCTTATTACAGTAGGGATGCTATAAGCAAGGTAGCACAAACTTTGTGATCTTTGGTGCTATCTTGTATTACAAAACTAGATTAAAAGGGTGTCAGTGTTGAAAGACAAAAATGTCCTTAAAACTGAAAATCTCTGCATGTTTTATGCTGTTCATAGAAATGTGGTTGGTTGAAGAAAGTTTGTATCTTAAAGCTACCACATTGTGAGTCAGACAGCCTGGGTCTTAGTCCTCCTGCACCTCAGCAACTTCATTCTTAGTGTCTCAGTGTTTTCCTGCGTGAATTAAAGGTAATGATGCTTTAAAAAAAATGGAATGAATAGGAGAGTACTCTGGAGATCTCAGATGAGAGTGTTGGGAGATAACAGATGTCTGGAGAGCTTAATAATGAAAATGCTGCTTGAAAAGTACCTTACATTAAAGTGTGCAGAACTAGCTCCTTGTGTGAATAAGTCTGTTCTGTAAACTTCTAACTTTTAATTAAGAAACAGAATGGTGTACTGAGGAGACAACATATGAATTTCCTCTTTTGTCTAGCTTCTTATACCACAAAAACGAAACTTCTGATTCAAAGACAGGCATTCTAAGCTGCTGATTGCTGGAAGTGAGGAGAAGATGCCAGGGAAATGATCAGTTTGTGGCAAACAGGATGGATATAATCATCCTAATGGAGAAGATCTTAATCTGGCTTCCATGTAGCAGTTTTTATACTGTTCTGGTCATTCCCAGGACACGTGCTGTAGTGAAGCCTTGTAACCTGAATCCTACTAAGGATTTAGAGAATAGCAGCCAGTTGAGGGAAGTTCAATGCAGTGTTACTGTGCAAGCATTTTGTTCAGTAGAGTGAGATTCTTTTTTTTTTTTTTTTTCTTTCTCATTGGGCAGCCTTACTCCAGACGCTTGTTTCCTGTTGCAGCTACCATTACCTCTTCCATGAGGTAGCTGTCAGCTTCATACAGAAGACAGTTTATTCACATGAGAAACTGTCAGAGGCCCAAGGCAATGACAAAGAATTATTTCCAGACAGAAGACTGTGTAACATAAATATTTCCTGAGTAAAATATAGGAAAGCTACATCCTTCTTAGGTAAGGAATAGACAGATGGAGAGAAATAAATGCTTTTAGTCCACTCCTTAGATTCAGTGATGTGTTAAAGAACAATTTTTTTTTTAGTCACAAGTTAGTAATGCCAATTCTGAAATAGCTTCAGTAATAGCAATCCTGAAATTGCCTTGAGAGATTCAATGAGCAATATTTAATTATTTTTTTTTAAAGATAAATTGGAGTGAATCATGTCTTCACATTTATTTCTTGCTTCAGCTTTTCTGAGGAAAAAGCCATAAATCAAAGCCTTGTGGAAGACTTTCATAAACAGATTTAGGATAAGATTCTACGTTTTTCTCCACTGTGCTCTTAAATGTCGAACAGAGGGGTATCTGCTGGGAGGTCTCTTTAGAGTACTAGGTCATGACTGCATAAGGAAAACACTAACATACAGTTCTGTCTTAAGGTTCCACACAGAAACTTAAAGAAGTGGAATTGCCCATTACTTGGCAAGTCTGATTCCTTCTTGTTATGCTATGGCAGTCAGAGCAAGATGTACCAGTTAAGAGTCTCCTATGCAGAAGAGTCTTTTGGTCAGTTTGTAGCTGCTTACAAATCATTTGTAGCAGGGAGTGGAGAAGGCAATTTGAGAAGAGCAAGGTCTGTTGATAGAATTTATTGCTAGTTTAATTGGGTTTTATTTATTTTTACCCATATTGGAAACAAGCCAGCATCTAAACAATTGGCATAAACTGGTCTGCTGAAAACTGTTGTTGTTGAAGCAAGCTAAACACCGTTTTATTTTCAAAAATTGTTTTTACATGATGTGTTTTGAATGTTTTAGGATTACTTAATGTAAAGTTATTCTTTCTTGTAGAATTTGAAATAAAACTTTCCATAGTAAGGGTGTTCATGGTGAACTGCTCATCATAGGAATACAGACATCCTATGTATGTGTATGCATGTCTTTGACTTTTAAGTAGTTACAATGGTATGAAAGTGTCATGTGTTCCTGCTTGTCAGAAAATAGATCTATGGTCTTAGTGTAGTATGTTAGGGTATGTGGTATACGTTTTCTATTCTCAGTCAGATAATTGATTTTTGAATAATTAAATATATCTGTGTCACATCAGTTACTGAATGCAGGATGAAGGTGTGGTGTTGCTTTGTTGTGGACAGAACTGTTCCTTTGCTAGGCATGGCTTCAGAAGGCCTTATGGGTGACAGGAGACTTGCTCTATAAACCTCCTGTTTGCCCCTGAACTTACTTTTTTATGCTTTATTTCATTACTGTGGTGTATGCTAATAGCCCCTTGTTTTACTCAATTTCAGGGAAGAACTCGACATTGATCTGAAGGATATTTACTACAAAATTCGATGTGTTTTGATGCCTATGCCATCTCTTGGGTTTAATAGGCAGGTAGTGAGAGACAATCCAGACTTTTGGGGTCCTCTGGCAGTTGTCCTCTTCTTCTCAATGATCTCATTATATGGACAATTTAAGGTAGGTATAAGCCTTCTACCTAAAAAGATATCTAAACTAAATCTGGGGATGTGATTGCTAAGCAATTTGCATTGTTACGTAGGTAGAAAGTCTTTTCCTTACATACTAATGTGGGGCGTTTCAAATGCTGTTCCCCAAGTTAATATGTAGAAAGACAGCAGTAAAATAGCCCACGGATAAGTTAATCATGATGAAATGTCAGATTTGTTTTAATACAGTAAAACAAAGGAAAGATGTGGTTTCTAGAGGAAACAGATTGATACTAATGGGTTTATAGTCATATTAGTGAATCTTTCCATTTTAATCATGACCTTTTGTTAATGTGCTTTGTATTACCAAAAAAATGTTGCCGAAGAACATTTGTTTGGATGCTATGAATTTTAATTTCCTGACAAATAAAGCTATTTGTTTAATTCATACACCAGATAACAGTGGTGATATAGTATTTAATCTTCATTAGTGCCATTTGCTGTTTTGTCCTCCCTGCTCAATTACAATCAAATAACTTTCCCCTGGTAAAGAGACTTTTTTCCATAATTCCTTTTGAATGCTAGGGTGATCAGCTATTCAGAGCTATTGTGCAGGTTTAATTGGCCTCCGTAAACACCATTAGCTTTTTTTTTACGTTCAGATTGAAATAGAGAAGTGGTATAATTTATAATCACAATTTGAATGTGAGCCAAGATGATCCTTCTTCGGAAATCTTTGACTATGTTTGTAGTTACAGTTGTTTTGAATACAATGTAGCATAGCAATAAGCCATATGTAAAGCAGCAGAATATGCTTATGCAAGGATTTTTGTGAATGGTGAGAGAAAATCATTCCCTTTATGACCTCTGGCTGCCATATGGTGTACCAAATGCTGACTAAGAATTCACTCTCAGTATCTCGTTTCTAAGAGACTTGAGTAGACTAAACCACTGTATTATTCAAGTCTTCTGGGTGGACCGCTTAGCTGCCTCCTAGGCAAAGCAAGGACTGTTCCTTGATCCTGTGACAGATAAACTACCTTTTGCAGTTTGTGTACCTACTGTACCTGAACAGTAGGTCTAAGGTTTCTTAGGAACAGTGGATTTACCATCCCGATGCAGGAGTGCTATATCTGTATGAGGAGGGAAACTAGTAACTAGCAACAAGATGACTGACAGCAGCTCGACTAGATGAACTGAATAGTGGACTGTAAACTGGAGAGAGATGAGTGTTCCTGATCTAGGAATTTAATCTGGGCCTCTTCTTTTAGACTGTGGAAGAAAAGAGGAACTAAAAGGAGGCCATGCACTATTTTCACAAATAGCTTAAAGCTGTTATCTTAATTTTTTTGAAGTGGTGCTATGATCTTTGTCTGTTTTTAAATTTAAAGAAAAATCATCACCTACTTGATTCTTCTGTGAATCCGAAGCTTTGAATTAAGCAAAAAATTTGAATTGAGTACTAAATTTAAGTGCAGCTGTTGTACATTTGGAAATACAGAGACTGGATTGATACTGTTCTTTCCCTCTAAAAAGATGCTTCAAAAGGGAGGGCTTTACTTCTAATTCTCCCAGTGCCTCAACTGCAAGAATAACTAAGTTATTTGAAGGTTCTATTAAATTGGAGAATGATTTTAAGATCTCTACTTCAGTTTAAGAGCAGACCAATGAAAGAAGCAAGAAAAAATGACAGACTTTGTCCCAGGAGGCTGGGGCTGTTTCTTAAGTTGAAATCATCATCAAATTCTACTGAGAATTGAAGCCCTATGTCACCTTCTGAGCGTTCTCAGTTTAAGTAAAGAATAAAGTGGCATCTTTATGCATGAAAGAAGCAGAATTCCAGTACCTTGTATTGATTGGGCTGACATTTAAAAACTGTCTGAGCCCACCTTTTGTAACAGGCAGGATGTGAAGACATTTAGCTGGGGTGGTCTTAGCTTTAGTTTTAACTAAACCCCTCCTATGCTGATACGACATTACAGTACTTACAAAACACATTGCATGTGCATTCCATTTCACCAAATTTACCACTAATGCAATTCTGTAAACGTAACCACTGAATTTTATTCTCAAGTTGCATTGTGATACTAAGTAAAACTATTCTTGCTGCAATTCGGAATTAAGTTTTGCATAATACAATTCTTGACTGCACTGAAAGTGATTAATAGAAATGAGTTTTTCTTTCTCACAATGAAAATGATTAATATAAATGAATGGTTCTTTTATCTCTTAAAGGTTGTTTCTTGGATTATAACTATTTGGATATTTGGATCCTTGACAATTTTTTTACTGGCCAGGGTTCTTGGAGGAGAAGTAAGTACCTGTATGCGAAAAGGATGTAGAGGGAGGTAATGTAAAGTCTCTTGGTTATGTTTTTCAGCAGTAGTTGGGTTTTCTTGGTGCTTGGCTTTGTACCTTGTACCAAACTAAAAATGGATGCAGCTGGATATAGGATACATCTATAGTTCAGGTTCCTGGCCTCCAAAATAAAATCTAAAATACAGAGCTAATCTTTCTGTGTGATGGATGTCATACTGGATGTGATAAATAATCTGGAAACTTGTACTCTGAGTCCCAGGAATTCTAACTGGTTCCTGTGATCCAGAACTGAAGTCTGTTCTTGAGGGACAAGTGCTTTCAGTTTTTCACTCCCTGAGCTAAATTAGAACCCTTTCTCCTCCTCTGCATTGCTCTTGCACTCCCTTTTATTTAATTTTCTTTTTTTTAAAAAATGGGCTAACATCAGTTGTATAATGTCCTTGTGGGTAGAGCACCTACCGGTGTTTGTTTTCATCCTTGGCCTGATGCAATTCAAACCCATTAAAGGTTGAAAGTCACCACGTGTTCTTCAACTGCAAAGCCAATGCAAATTCTGGCCTACATCCCTCCCTCCGGCTGCTCGCCCAGCAGGGTTGGAATAGCTGCTTGAGCTGTTTACAAATGGAGTCACTAAGTGATTCAGGTGTAAACAACAAAAAATGACTTACAGCAAGGCCCACAGACAGCTTCAGAGGAACATTCAGAAGGGTAGAAACTTTTTAAAATGGCTCTGCAACACAAAAGGCATTGAACTGTGTCGTGAAGAACTAAATATCCAGTGACACTTGATTTTTATACTTTTACTACGCATCTTGCATTAATGATGAACTAGAGTTGTTGTCTTCCTGCATTATTTACATTTACTTTAATTTTTTTAGATTTTTCTTTTAATCCTAATTGCTGTAGTCTTCTTGTGTGAACACTGGAAAGGAAAAGCTTTCATAAATGTGATTACATGTTTTTTCTGCATACCAGCATAATCCAAAGGCCCTAAAATCAATCTATTTTTCTGGCTCAAAATTGAAATTATCAGAACATATAAACTGGGGACAAAGTATAGGTCTGCACAGTTCACTGTGAGGGATCAAGAGCCACAAGAGATTGCTTGCAAGATGATCACTTGTCTTTTCCTGTGAAATCCAAGAAGCCCAGCTGGGCCCGGGAACATTTCAAACTGTAGTAGGGGAAAACCGGACACTTTGATCCCCATGAAGTTAAAAACCATTATGGAAATATTCTGAAAAAATCTGATAGAGTAAATTTAAACTGAAAATCAGATTATATCTGTGAGGTCTTCCCCTGATGCCAAAAGCATTAATATACTTAATAAATTAATTTATGTATAATGGATATGAGTATGTTGATGCGGCAAATTATATCTTTGCTGCTTGTTACGGCCAGGACTGCAGCTGGTAACTGAGAGGTCTGTTGCAGTTCTGTGCTCCTGGGCACCAGCTGCACACTCCATGGAGAGTGGCAGTGGAGAACTACTTAGGGCAGAATGTGGAAATGTGAGGGGTTGGTGGAATTACAAATTTTAACCTGTGTAAATAATGCCCTTGGAAATGACAAAACTGTCGTTACAGTGGTAAAAAAAAAAAGACAAGACAACATATTTCTAAGAACTGAATGATTAATTACACAATTCTAGAGGGATAGCATACAAAACCAATTTTCATACCAGCAAATTTCCTTTAGCTGAAATTTCAGGAATACCTAACATACTATGATCACTACTACTGTTATAACAAGATTGAGTTGTGTTTGGTGACAATGACTGAGTACTAAAAAGCTTGGTTTTATGTGCTTGAAAATTTCAGGTTGCTTATGGCCAAGTTCTTGGTGTGATAGGATATTCCCTACTTCCCCTCATTGTCATAGCACCTGTACTTTTGGTGGTTGGATCATTTGAAGTTGTTTCTACCCTAATAAAAGTAAGTTTGGTATCATCTACTGAGAATTCTTTACAGTTGGCTTTAAGTCACGTTCCTAAGACTTCAAGTATTAATCTGTTTGGGACAACATAACCATGTGTCAAAATATTTAGAACTATGAGCTCTGTCATCCTCTTGGACATGACTGCTAAATGAATTCTGTTTTAAATGTCTCTTTGGAGTACTTGGGGTTATACAGTGCTGTTGCTATAACACCACCTGTTGTTACCACGTATTTTGCTGTGCTATGATAGTTGCATGAAAATAAATAGGATTATAATTTTGAGAAGATGGGGCATAATTAAACTTCAAAATGAAGAATCTGAAAATAAGCTGTTCTAGCCCTTCCCCCATCATCTAGTTTATTTTTAGTTACTGCAGCATGAATATGACGTTAGTCATTGTTCTGAGACTTGCCCGTAGTGGCAGCAGTACAAAGCTCTCAATACCCTTCGCAGGGAAGGTATGTTTTGTTCTGATTTTTACAGATGTGGAATGTAAGGCACAAAGCAAGAATAACTTGCCTGATGCCACCTGCTGTTGGACACCTTCTATGAAACTAGCAACTTTTCCTGATAGATCCCGGAACTACATAATGTTCTTGAACATCGCTAGTACTTAAAACCCTTTTAGGCAGCCTTTGAAGTTACTGCTGAACTTCTGGAAGGGTTGACCGAAAAAAAAATCGGTTGCTAGCTAAGGTGTATGCTTTCTGAGTTCTTGTTCTGTTGATTTGATTGATTTCTGTCCTTTCAGCTTGCTGGTAAACAGCATAATTGAAGTACAACTAAAGCATATGATAAATAACAATTGCTGTGTTTGTGATTTGGTAACTTGCAATTACTAGTAAGTGATACAGTCAGAAAGCAAATTATTAACATGCCAGTTAACTAATATATAACTTGAAAATAAATATAAGTGAATGAAACCTCTGTTACTTGATTACTACTAACAGTCTTACATTAACTTACATTAACCTGTGCAAGATTCTTACCTTTGCATTGTTAGTGTGAAAATGCAGGACAAGGCCTGGATGGCCAAAACTGCTCACGCTGAGCAAGTGCTGCTGTGTGTGGCTTGAGAGCTCTGTGCTAGGGGAAGTATTTAGCAGTCCTAAAGCTGGGGAACTTACTGTGAAATAGTGACATTTCAGCCAGTTCTTTTCCAGTTGCAATCAGCAAAGTAAACTACTCAACTAATGCACCTCAATTGTTGTAATTGCTGCAATTTTCTTAATGTGTCCTAGGGAATTCAGTCATGATCTTGACTGTCCCCTTGCCCACCTCTGCAGTCCCGGGTTAGGTAGCAAAAACAGAAGGATGCGATCACGTGCAAATTTTGCTTTTTCTTTTTTCAATGGCAGTTGAACGGGACACACAATCCCTTGCTGGGCTTCAGCTCCTCTGACAGAACTGTGGAGGAAGTCTTTTGCTGGGGTCCTATTATGTCTGCCCTCATTGGTCTTGGGGTTTGCAGGAGATGATGGTGGTTTTGCATGTCATTTGGTTTTAAGTATTTCTCCTTTTGATTAATAGTCGAGGTGCTTCTAAAAGATAATGTCTGATTACTTTTAGCTAAAACCTTATTAGTTTGAGTTAAGTTCACTGACCTCAAAACTTTTTTTTAAAGTATGCATGCTAACTTCATATAACATAGTGGATATTCATAGGTAATGTTACTTTCTACCAGTCTTTTAAACTGGTTCTTTTTTAACTTACTAAGCAATATAGGTTTTGTTACAGATTGTATTTTGATAGCTTTCTCACTGCACCTGACAGGAATAGGAATGTGAGTTTCAGTTACCTTGAGGTGGGGACACCATAAATAAAGTGAAGCTTATAAGCCAGATGAATCCCGAATTAAAAAAAAAAAGTAATATAATCCTACATAGCATGGAAGGAAGAATCAAGTATAGCCTACAGAATGGGAGGAGTTAATAGCTGACAACAGTTAAGATAGAATGGGGAGTTGTTAATCCGGTCAAATTTCAAATGATATGTAAGCTTACAGCTTGCTTGGTGCTATCTATGATGTCTTCAAGAAAATTTACTGTAGATCCTTAGTTGCTTACTGCAGTAAAAAGGTCTCAAACAAAAATAACATACATATTTGATAAATATTTCTCTAAACTTAAATGAAAATGCAGAGTGTATTGTATGTGTGTGTGAATTCTTCCTCCTTTCCCCCAATTCTTTTTGGGGAGTTTCTTTTTAGTTATACTGGGAGAACAACTGATTTTTATCTTGATATTTGGAGAGAATTTCTTGTGGTGTCAGCTAAGACTGTTTATCTTTTTTTTTTTTTCAGTTGTTCGGAGTCTTTTGGGCTGCATACAGTGCTGCATCATTGCTAGTTGGAGAAGAATTCAAGACCAAGAAACCCCTTCTAATTTATCCAATCTTTTTATTATACATTTATTTTCTGTCCTTGTACACTGGGGTGTGATCTAGTGCAAGATGTGGCCAGCAACCATATTTTATTCCCTTGCAGACTGATAATGCATAAGGCTGGAGATAATAAAGTGACTGTTTTGTATCCAGTTGTCAAGATGTTTTAAGATCGAAGAGCATATTTGTGTATATTATTTAATGAAGCAATTGTAGCTATATAGATTTGTATCAAAGTTCTAGGTTTGTTTAAGACTCTTCAGATTTTAATGAACAAAATAAGAACCTTGTGTTTTATAAGAAAGTGTAGCAAAACCACAATTCAATACCTGTGCCAAAAGCACTAGGACCAGATTACTATATTCAAGGAGAAAAATGATGTTAACTCTAAGAATCTCAAAGTGCAATTTTTCTTTTGAGCTTAAACACAGCTGGCTTTTTTGGCGCAGCAAATTCTGTAGATAATATATATTTATGAAACAGTCCTGATTGTTCACAGAATAGTCTGTATAATCAAGACATGAAGATACTACTTTTAATTTAGTGCCTCAATTACTTTGATTTGGCTATTGAGTTTTTATAAATTCCAATTTGTTTTCAAAACATGTATATACTGTGTATTTTGTATCTATGGCTTGTGAGTAGCGTAAATACTCCTTGGTTAAGGATGTATATTGGGTTTTTAAAAACTGAAGATATAAGTATTTGAAGTCTTCATTTACTATCTCTGACCAAAGGAGCAAGATATTTACTGCGTGACATTATTAATTAAATTGCATATTTAGAGAATCAAATTATTTTACTTAAAAGTATAAATTTACAGAGAAACGGGTGAACACCTTTCTCGACTGTAGTGTTGGCTTAATGTTGGAGAAAAAAGATGATCTATCAAATTTGTGTGATCTTTAAACAATGTTATTTTATGATGACAAAATAAAAATAATGCTTCCCTAACTATGTTTTACAACATCTTGCTCTGTCTTGCTTTTAGCTTGGTATTTAACACGCATCCATTTTTCTTTCCCAGGCCTATTAATCCCTTACACGGAGAAATAAAAAGATTTGTAAGGCCAGATTCTCCCTCCACTAAAGTGAGGCAGAATGACAGCCTTAGTAACAATTACAGTCTCGCTAATTTTGACTGTCCAAGGATTATGTAATAAGGTGATGACATGTTAAGTATTTCCTGTGTACTGTGTTGATTGCTTAGGCAGTGGTCCTTATGGTAATGTTTCTTCCCAAGAGAAGTCCACTGAAGTTCACTTTGCATGGTACTAATTTAGGCATTTACAATCTTCAGTATTTAGTATTGCCAAATAGATCTTAAGTTTCTAATTTATTTTTTTCTAACAGAAAAAAAGCATTCCTGCTGTCTTTTGATTTTTTTTTTTCTTTTTTGATTCTGCAAATAAAAATCAACCATGACAAGGTAATAGCAAGGGCTGTCTTTGATCCCTAATGGGCATATTTCCTTATCACAACTGTAGTTTTTCACCTTCTTAGATGGCATAACTTGCCATTTTGGTAACTTATTTTTATCACTCATTAGTGTTGCAAAATACATGCTTAAATTCCAACTTTGCCACAAACCTTTAGCTTATTCATCTGCTTTTCTGGCTGATACTTGTGTGTTTTAAACAGAACTATTTAAAGCTGGTGCTGGACATAAATTGTAATGTGATATTCTAGTTTGTAATACATGGAAGGAGGAGAAACTGGTAAAGTGATGGACTTTTCACCTATTTTTTTGACTTCTGCAGAAGTTCTGGTGGACTTACTGCGGAGTTGTACTAAACCAGTTGCAGCAGCAGCTTACTTCTCTGCAAGTGTTTTGTGAGCATTCATACAAAATAAATACATTATTTTAAAAAAAGCAAGTTACAGTGTATTAAAAAAAAAAGCATTCTAGCTTTGGAGTCTTGCATGATAATCTGATATTCTTTTTTTTCATTACCTGTATTTCTTTTTTAACAGGAACATCCAGCTAATACTAGAAGACTCAACGCAGGCTCTGTGACTACCCATTTAACTAACATCACCACAAACATGAAGGGCAAGGACCATTTAGGGTATTAGGCTGTCGGAGCTTTAAGCTTAGTTCCTCTGTCTGTAGCTGTTCATGTGGTGTCCATAAGGTCCTTTGCGTCTGAAATGACTAGGAATATTCAAAGGATGCAAGAATGTTCTATTTAATCTTCAAATCTCTTAATTTCTTCTATACTAATGTTCTGTGAAATTTTATAGTTGCGACTTTAACTGTTTCTTTCTGCAGACTTGGCACATGTGTAATATGCAATGTAGATAAGCGTTTAACATAGTACATATTTTGTACACAATTGCAAATTTGCACCTTTTAATCTTAGTATCTGTAGGGTCACCTTTTGCATACGCTGTGCAAGAAATATGTACAAACAGCTCTCAAATGGTTCTGATAGTTTGTAATAACTTTGCATTAAACAAACTCATATTTTTAGATGAGGTATGTGTGTAAATACAACATGTATTTTATAAAAATTTTGAATTAAACTTGTTTACAGAATGTATGAAGCTCATTTATATTTACTGAGTTACGATATCTATATTCTTACATGTGTCATCAATCTCAAGTTTTGAGGCTACAAATAAATTTTTGTGACAAATATACTACTTCTGTCAAAACTAGAAACTTACAGCGGATCTATGTAGCAAAAAGATTCCTTTCCAAGATGCAACGCCTCATTTCAAGGTAGAGATGCAAGAGATATCGTACCTTAATTAGAAATGCTTTTTGGATGATCTCCTGTATAGAGCAGCTAGGCATGCACACATGCACGTCTTTCTCCATCTTCTGCCCATCAGGAGTATTTTGTTGTTTAGCAGAAAAATCATACCTACTTGAAAGGTGTATGAAATCAATTGCTTTGATGCGGAGACGACACACAGCTTGAGATCTGCTTTGTTAGCCTTCTCTTTGTTAGCCTACTCTTGTTAGCCTTCAATGTTTTACTTGAGATAGTGAAGTGAGCTTAAAAGCTGCTTTTTTCGCTCTCGGGACAATTTGGACAAGCCTGGTGCGTTTCTTTTTCTTTATAGAGACACTACTTAAATCATTTCCCTGCTACGGCAGCCTGTGCTAATTTGGGTCCTCCTAATAAAAATACTCGTCTGTAGGAAGCCACATTATATTGGAAACTTCATTATATTTAAGACCCTCAGTGGCCCAAAATCTTTCTCAGTTATTTTAGCAGAACTCGCCACCCAGCTAAAGGCAGGCAAACACAAAAGGCTTTACTAATGTCATTTTTGAAGCTTGGCGAATGCTGCCTCAGAATAACACGCCTCCGTGGGCAGAATGACTTCATCCTCACTTTTGGGGTCAGATAAAAGGAGTGGAGGCTGGAACCATCGTATTTACAGACGATCCCGCCCCCAGGAGGCGGCGGGAGCCCCGTGTCCCCTCAGGGGCAGCGGGGACTCCCACTTTTCCACTTGGTACCGAAGCTGGGGGCGGCTTCAGACGGGGGCGCTCCCCCGAGCGCCAAAAGAACCCGGGTCTCAGCGCCGGGCTGTGAGAAACACCCCCCCACCCGGGGCTCCCCGGGGCCGGAGGCGGCAAACGCGCTCCCCCCAACACCAGCCCCAGTTCCTCGCCCGGGCCGGACGGCGGGCCCGCGCTGAGGCCCCGCAGGGACAAGTTACGGGGGCTCCTCCGCCCGGGGCGGGAACGTCCCACTGCCAGCCCCGGCGCACCCCGCTCAGGCGCTGCCGGTCGCCCCCGGACCTGGGCAAGGTCCGCCGACCGGGCCCCGCTGACTCCCTCTCCCCGCGCACGCGCAGAGCGCCCGCAGCCCCCACCGTGCGACCGGGGGGGTCTGAGGATGCGCTCGCGCAGCGGAGCCCCGCCCCTCTCTTTGCCCCCCGCCCCTCTCCCGTGACGGGC
>NW_015090922.1:17918952-17973904 GCF_001431845.1 Calidris pugnax | reverse complement strand
CCCCGGGGCGGCTGCGGGGCACGATCGCGACGCTGCGGAGCCGCCGGGGGCGCGGGCCGGAGGCTCGGCTGAAAACAGGTGTCGTGGCGGGCGAGGGGTTTCCGTGTGGCTCGCGGGGGAGAGGCCGGGCCCGGTTCGGGCCCGCGGTGCCGGGGGGTTCCCCCGGCTCGTTTTCACCCCTCCTCGTTTTTCAGGCCGGAACGGTGCCTGCCTTGCGGGGCAGAGGTACCCGTGTGGGCAGCGCCGAGGCGCTTTTCTTCTGTACAGCACATTGGCACGAGTATTAAAAGATGAAATGGGGATGGAAAGCTGTGGGGTATAGGGTCGCGGGTTTTTTTATTTTAATTTTTCGGTTGTGCTTGTGGATGGCATAATGTTGAACCTTCCAAAGGTTAGAAGCAGCACACAATGTAGGGCAGACGTAATTATAGTTCTTATTGATATGCGATACTGTAGTGATTTATTTGTTGAGCCTTGATCTGGATATATTAAGAAGGCTTATTTCTTACAGGTGTCATTTGTCTTATAGCTTAGAATTATTTAAGATCAGAATCTTTCATAGTTATGTCATGGTGGTTTTTTATATGTATTTGCATATTTCTTTATGCTGCTGGGTATCGTGACTGTCTCTGATATCAGAGACAGTATCCTGCTATTATGTTAAGGCGGCATGGTTGTGTACTGATTTTGTGGGGGCTAAGACTCTAGTGTCTCCGTAACTATCAAGGAACTTTTTTTTTGTTGCCTGTTAATGTCTAACTAGTTCAGTAGGAAAAGATCCATATGCCATGAACAGCTTTTGTTCCCGTTTCATTAACGGTTCTTAAACCCTGGTGCTTGTCAGAGTACTGTCAGGGGAGGTGTTATTGGGTATGTTGTGAGACTGGTCCTTGGCACAGAAAGATAAGTTTCTTACTACTTGTGTGTTTCCATGTTGAGGTTCTCTGTACCCCGGTGTGTTGCTAATAAGATCTAGCTTTGCGAAGGGTTGATGTTTGCCACCTGAACATAGCATAGCAATGTCAGGAATTGTACAGAAATGCCATAGTCTAGGTAATATGTACACTTTCACCTTGAAAAACAGCAAGTGTATTACAATGTCAAACTGAAATAAAAGGACAAAAATCAGTTACTTCCTTTCATAAATTAAAGTCGGTACATTGTAAAGTGCAACAGTTAAGCGTTTGGGGCGATAAAAAAAAAGGTGTTGTGGAATTACTAAGAAGCTGTCAGCTGCTTTTGTTGTAGATCACTTGAACATGAGGCTCTTGGTGGCGTTTCCCACATTGTTCAGAATTCAGCTCACTCTGCTTCTATACTTCCCTTTATTCTACCGTGTTCTCTCCTAAAGTACTTCTTTATTAATAACTATTTTTTACTTCAAGCTTTTGCCAGAATTTGAGAATTGCTTTTAAGTTGTGGATGAAGAGGGCATAAATTGAGGACTTAATTTGTAGTTGGTTGTCTGTGTAGGAGATGCTTAATTCTCATGAAAAGAAAAATAAGTGAACTGTAAATCAAAGCCTAAGCTGTTGTTTTACACTTTTCTGTGATAGAATCCTTGCAAGGAGTGTGATTTAGTATTAAAAATGCTAAGGGCAATTCTCCCCTAAATAGTAACAATTTAAAAATAACTCAATACTTTGCTTCTGTTATGTACATTTAGTCATGTATACTTCCTTTAGTGTCAGTCTTCTGTGTGACAGCATGTCTGTAAAAGACAGATTCTATTTCTCGCATGCAACGATAGAATTGCTTGCAATCTACCCAAATTTCATCTGTGCAGTATAGATGCTTATTACGTTAGTGGAAAAAAAATAATAAATTATAACCTTAGTTTAGTTTGAAGAAACTTTAAGTGAATATCCTTATAGATTCAGACTGGCACGGCTGTTAGAAATCTGGTTCATCTCAGCAGTTGGTGTCTGTTGGGTCTATTAGTGGCTGTGTTCACTCTTGTTCTCTCCTTCAACCTTCCTTTGGGAAGAGAAGGAAAAGGGAATTCAACTGTTCTCTGATGTCTGCTCGCTCTGTACAGCATTATCTCTTTTGATATAGGGCAGTAGTAGGTGGATACTCAGACCTGTAGACTAACTCTGTCCCTGCTCCCTCCCCTGCCATAAATGACAGGTCAAAGGATATTGTTGCTTCAGGGACTTCTGGTGCTATAGCTAAAAATAGAGTCCCTGGGAATTAAAACTGCTTCTCTTGGGAGACTGCTTGTCCTCCTTGGTAATTGGGGCTGCAGGTCTTTTGCCCTGCCAAAAGATTTCTATTGGACAGAAGTGCTGTTGCTCATTACCCAAGCAAAAACAAAACATTGCAGGCCTCTCTTTCTAGAAAGCAGAGAAAGAAAAAGGGTCCCCCATCAAGTGAGGAAAGGAGAAAAGGAAACACCACCAAGCCTCAGTGTTGCTTTTATTTGCAGTCACAGTTCACTGCGGCAATGCATTAAGCTTTGAGCTCATTCTTGGTGAAAGGATTGAACCTGTGGAATACTGAATTGGGTAGAACGGTGCCTTCATCAGAATGTAAATGCAGATTGCTCTCTTTGGTGTGTAAAAGAACAAGACAAAAGATTCACAGCCGAAAGACAGTTCAGTTATACATCAGGTACAAATATTAGGGTGCGGTTTCTGATTTATGTGCTTCAGTTTCTCATGTGAACTTCATTGGTCTGATGTATGTGACAATTCAGGGATTGTTCTTCTGACTCCATACTATAGGAATCCAATGAGAAGGATGAGGATGATGATTATTATTGTTTTTATTATTATGCCACACTGAATCTTCATCAGATCTCTCTCTAGAAAGTGTGTGACAATCTTTAGTCTGTTCAAGAAGGCCAGGTGATCATTTGCAATAGCCCAGAGTGTGGTAGTGAATAAGGGTACCATAGGTGATCCTTTAACATTAATCTTCATCTTACCTGGTCAGAAAGTTGTCCTTTTTATTCTACCAAGGCTGTTGCATGCACGCTGTGTGTTTTGGAGAGCCAGACTGGGACTGTAAGGACCATTCTTGCGAATACTGGATATTGTGCATTTCTCTGTGTTTGCCAGTAGTGATTAGTCAGGACTAGTTTTGAATCTGTCATGCAAGTCTTTCAAGTACTTTATTTTTCCTCTTAAGTATTTAAGTATTTGTGTGGTTTCAGTTTCAAGTTGAACAGTGGTGGCCAAAGAGCACGAATGATCAATCTCCAAGTACAGCACTAAGGATGAACCTTTTCCTCTGCCTCAAAAACAAAACAGCCAAAAAAAAAGACCAAAGACTCTCTTAGTGTTCATAGAGATGTTCCTTCTATTTACAAATAAAATAAGAAAACTGCTTGAACTGGGAGAGTGCTGCCATTTCCAGAGAAGCTTGGCCACCAACACAATAAGAAACTAAAATGTAGTGTTAGATGGGTGGTGACCATCTTGAATGCTTCTGTAGTTTCTTCTAGATTAATTTTACATAGCAATAGCTTCAGAGCCTCATTCTCTAAAATGCGCAGTGTTTTGTAGCTAAAGCCTTCTAAATTGCTATAGAAGCCCTAGCAGTAATCAAAATACATACTTCTGAAACCATACAGGGAAGAATCTGTTGATTGTACACATGTACCAGCTCCTTTGGGGGAAACAGAGACTCTGCATTATCAGCAGAGGACCTCAACTGCACTTCCTCCAACAGAAGAATTTAGAAGGAAATAGATCCCAGCCCAGGAGGGTCACCTGTGGCAGCAAGTTCAACACCATTGTCTATCTGTCAGCATTCCCTTTTGGGAAGTCCTGTTTGTCTTCAGCTGGATCATGTGGAATTATGGAGCCTTGGAAATCTATCAAGGAATATCCAGTTCTGTTTCTTTTTGATTCCTTTCCATTTGATGCAGGAGGCAAAACAAGAAGAAAAGGTTCTCTTTTGCAGCTTGGAAGTCATAAAGGGAGTGTACACTTCTTATAATATCTAGGAAGAAACTGTTGGGATACTCTGCCATCCAATTCTAGACTTGAATTAGTTGAAAACATCAGCAGTTTCAGCTGTTTCAAGCTCTCTGTGGTAATATTGCTCGGTTCCTTCATTCCTCAAAATTGGAGCGAGTTTCTTCATCTTCTTGGCTCTTTTTTTCATTTGTTCGATTATGAGACAAAAAAGCTGGTAATAACAAAGGCTGTTGCTATTAATACAGAATTTTCTCCTTGTTTATTTTCTCGTCACGTGGGGAGTATTGTCAAATATCTAGTGATCTGCTACAGCCCACCTTTTGTTTCAGTATACTTGGATGACAATGCTGATGTGAGTAAAATGCTTCTCAAAGGGATCATTCCATTAATTTATGCAATCTTAAGGTCACCCATGAAGAGCCTTAAGCACTTGAAAAAACAGAATAGGAGAATTGTTAGATCTGAGTTCAGTGTTTTATAGCAATAAAGAGCCTAAACTGCTGTGTGCTCTATTTGTCTGCTAGCATAATCGGGGGGTGTCAGAGATCCATTCTTACTTGCCAGGCTGTCAAGATGCTGTTAATTGATACTTCCAGGCTTTGTGGAAGTGCATCTGGATTATCTTCTGCAGAAGCTGAAGTAGAGTAAAAATAGAGATTGCTTCTTTTCACATGCCTTTAAAGGGGTGTTTGCGTCGCTGTGTTTATTGCGGGTATCCGAAAGTAACAACAGAGAGCGACGCAGGCACGTGTTGTGTTGCCAGGCAAGATAGCATGATGTTTGTCATTTTATTGACAGATCAGTCATATTTGGACTGATGGATTTATGGCTGTCATTGCAACTCTAATACTGTACTACTAAAGGTTACAGAATGCTTTAATGTCAGACAATCAGAAATTTTCTAGGTCTCTGCAAATGGACTTTGAACAAGGTCTTCTGCAGGAGACGTATCTTCAAGTGCTTCTTACAGACCCAAAGAGGAAATACTGTGCTCTGCATCAGGGATTTGAAATTTGACTTCCTGCCCTATTCTATCTCACAGGTAGTTAAGGTATTTCTCATTGATACAAAGAATCCTTGGGAAAGTACTGATTTTCAACCTCAGCAATGATTGTGGTCCAGCTTTGGTCAAGACAACTTTTAATACGCTTATGTGATAAACCCTTCAGTTACCAGTCATGTTGTGTGTGAGCCGATGCAGGCAGGACGCAGGAACAACCACAAAACCATGGATTAAGGGCAAAGAACAAATTTAATCTCAATGCCTCATGGATCGGGGAACCTCTGAATCAGCAGCTGGGCAGAGGCAGGCAAGCAGGGGACGCAGGCACCACAGAGTGAGAGTCTTTAATAGCAGGAGAGTCCTTGTTAGCCAGGGAGTGAGGGAGCGAGAGAGCTTCCACTTGCTGTTTGGGGCTGTATTTCAAGGATTCTGGCAGGCAGAGTTTTCTGCTGGGCTTTGATCTCTTCAGCAGCAGGGCAGGAATCTCAGGTGTGTTTGATAAGGTGCCCCTGAGTCCATCCCAGGTCTGTGTTATCTAAGTGCAGATGTTCTACTTGTTGAGCACACAAAACTAAGCAACAATTAGTGTGATACCTGTGTTTTGCAGCACCCCACATGCGAGTCACTTGAGCGTATTTACAGTCCTCCTCACCAATCTTCTGTTACTTTCCCACATGTTGTATACTGCACAATATAAAATGTGGAAGAAATTTGACAGAACTACGTTCTGGTGGAGATAATTGATATAAGTTCAAGTCCAGAACATTATGAAAGAAAGAAGGTAAATCTCTATTGGACTTGATGTAATGAAAACATGGAGAAGGTTTTTGCTTTGGATTGCCCAGCCTAGTGATCTTTAGATGCCCTGATCTTTTTAGTATTCTGAACATCATGGTGATGAGTGGTTTGGAACTAGTATACTCTCCTGTCCTATGATTTCTAGCAGCCCCCATAATGTTAGGCGATTCAGTGGAACCCCTTTCTAAGTCTTTAGTTACATTGTTTCTAACAAGGCTTTTATGGTTGCGATTGTATTGGTATCCATAACTTGAGCTTCAGTGAAATATGACATGTAGGATTTTAGAAGACAGTATAAAAACAATCTGTCCTAGACTGTAGGTTCACTTTGCTTCTCTCAAGCTTTTAATAACAACTATGTCTGATTTTTTGGTATGGTGTTGATCTATTATTTCAGGTTTTCTTTCCAAGTTAACTTTCAAATCGGGAAATAAAGCTGTCCATCCTTGCTGTTAAGAGGATGCTTTAATTCTCCCTGAACAAGATGATGTCTTTCAAAAATGCTTCTTGGGCTGCCTTGAAGATGGAGATGTGGCTTGCGACCATGTGGACTCTGACAACTTTTGGGCATATCAGTCTGGCCTAGGTCATGTTATGAGACAGCTTGTTGCATGTTGTCTATTCCAGTGACATCAGTAGCTGCTCACCATTCTTCTTATTTTTAAATAAGAAATTTACATTTGGATCAGTTCACTTTCCTGGTGGTTCTTAAATGATGCCACAGTATTGTTTTCTGCTGTTAGAAAGCTGTCCTTTAAATAGTTAATGTGCTCTCTTAATTGCAATGACTGCTTGCAGTCACCAGATGAGTGCTTATCACTGAGTGGGCAGTTCAAGAAAGAACAGCTACTGCCCAAAGTTGTTCCATTTGTGAAGTACCTGTGCATACCAACGCTTGCAGCGTCTTTTGATTTCTGTGGAATCAAATACTGGATTGTGTATCGGCCCAATTCCTTTGCTGCTTTGTCTTTGGGAAGAGTATCAAGGTTGGGTAAGTGCAGTAGGTAGTGCACACTGCTAGTCAAAAAGTAGACAGGAAGTCTGGTATATGCAAAACGTTTGTTTTGAAGATTTGCATGTATGTTAGGGGAAGGAACACTCCACAGATAAGGATGATGCATGAGAAGTGGGGGAGAAAAAACAGATTTTGTTTTACAGCCTGGATTTGAAGTGTAAAATTATGGAAATGATAGCTTATCTGTCTGTAAATGTAAACATCATTATGTTTAAAATTTTCTTGAGGTATTTGCTAGGGCTGTTCAGTGAGTATTTTATTGTTTTGGTTTTTTGGTTTGTTTTTTTTTTAATGTGTAGCATGAGGGGAAGGAATTTGCCTATCAGGTAGTCTTGAAAATCAGTAGCATTAAGGAAAATACATATCTGGTCTCAAGTGCTGGTTAATGAAGGCTTCCATGGCATGTAGTCTGCTGGCAGTTCTTTGGTCCCCTGTACAGTTTGTGGAGGGAAGACTGTCTCACTGCACTTCCCTGGCATGACTGTGAAGCAATCAGGATCTCACCTGAGCATTTGGCAGCTGTAGGAGACGAGTTTGATAAACTCCATTTACTGGTCAACAGGCTACAGAGACTCTATCATGAAAAATTCCTTATGGAAAGGAAGAGCTAGGAGGATGAGGGATGGGACTGAGAACTCTGATGGAGTGGCTGGATGGCAATGTGGAAAGGGTTAGGGAAGTAGGAAGCTGAGCAGAATGCAGTGAAGACTGGGTAGATAGGGAGTGTTTTATTGGAGAACAAGAAGGTACTGTGGTTATTGTGGAGAAATACTGTGATAAACTTAGTTGATCTGTCTTCTACAGGATCAAAGAGTCATGTTATGTTGTAAACGATGACATTCAACACTGCTCTAGACTTTTTTTTAATAGTGGATTTTTTTCTGTTCAGTTTAATATAACTTTTGTAAGTGAGAATTAAGATTAGCATTTTTCAACAGATTATTTTAGGTTCCCTCTCCATTCAATACAGAGAAAAGTCCTTACTCTGAACTTTTGGAGGAACCTACTTCCTATTACATATAGAAGGGAATGCCAAACTGTCAAGATGCCTTTAATCAATACTTCCAGGCTCTGCAGAAGGCCAGTCTTAAAAGGCTTAGCTTTTCTGAGTGTCCCCTTTGAGGGCCAGAACTAAAGTTAAACCTACCCAGTCGCCAGGTTCAAATATTCCTATGCTGCAAATATGTGTCTTAAACATACAAGGTCCTTTAATTTTGCCAGTTTCTCTAAAGAATTTGAAAAGGCATCCTAAGGAATAGTTTAACTTTGAAATATAACTTAAACATGAATGGATCTAGTCTGTTCCACTTTAGCCTTCCTATGTAGAAGCAGTTATTAGGAGAATGTGAGAATGCATTTAATTAAATTGAGTACTCATAAATATGGAGTACCTGGCTACAGAACATTGCGGATGCTAGATGTTTGTGGAATTACAACAGCATTGGACAAACTGATGGAAGAAGGTCATTATATAAATATGAAATCACTTCTGTCTGAGAGAGTCCCTGAGCACAAATAAGCAGGAGCTGAGTGTGAAAGTCCCATTGTATACATACCCTTTCTGAAACTGTTCGCTAATCACTTGACTTAGACCACTGTCTTGGACAAAATGTGGGGTTATGTGCATTTTCCTTTGATCCAGTATGGTTGCTTCTGTATTCAGTGTTCTATTTTCTTAAAAGTAATGTCAAAAAGAGAAAGGTTGTAATTCACCAGTCTCACCTAGCTGTTGAACTATTGCTGCAGTAATGGAAGGCTGCTGTTAGATTTCCTCCTAAAGTATCATTCCTGCAGACTTAACGAGCCCGGTTATCTTAATCTTTCTTCATGAGTCATGCTCATGAAGCTGTCCATACCAGGTGTAAGACCTCGTGTTTCTCTTTGTTGATCTTCAGGAGTTTTGTGTCAAGCAATTTCTCTGACTTTTTGAGATCCTTAAAAAGGCAGCCCTGCCATTTAATGCATTCACTTCTCCTTGGTCACCTCCCGTTTATTGTAATCCACGGTCTTGCTAAAGGTGCAGTCTGTCCCATCATCCAGGCCATTGAAGAAGACAGTAAACCATGTCAAGCTTTGCTGAATGCCACTCATGAGTGGCTGCCAGGTAGATGTTGAATCATTAACTACTAACTTCACACGTGACAGTCTAGCCAGGTTTTCACTTGCCTTGTAGCCCACCCGACAGCTTTTGAGAACTTGTTGCATCTCCCAGCTTGATATTTTGGAAGATCCATACAACATTGGGGCTTGGGATGAGGGAAGCTGAGCTGTTCCTGCCAAACAGTCTTAGAGTTTAAAAATGGGCATAACTGGAGATTTTTTTCTCCTGCTACAGAGGCTGCAGGATAAATAATGGGTAAGCTCAGATGCTCAAGCCGCTTCAATGACAAAAAGAGGAAGTGGTGGTAAAATTTCATCTGGCAAAAGTTCTTTGTTGTGAAAGGCTGCAATGGGAATTGCTCTTGAAGAACGGGAACTTCCTGTTACTGAGCTGTGAAGTATTCCTTGCCTGTCTCTGCTTCTGGGTGGGTGCTGGTAGTCTTTCTGTCTGCAATTTCTGAAAGACAACTTTCCTGAAAATTTTTAATCATAGTTTTCACTTTGAGAAAAATTGTGAAGACGACGCTATCCTCTGTGAGGTTTACGGGAGAATTGGAGGGACTTAAATTTTTGCAATGTACCTGAGTTAGCAGGAAGGATTGTAGAATACTTTTTGGAATCTTTCATAATTTGTTCTTGGGGATAATTGTATAAAGCTCTGTGAGCAATTGCGTTCTGTGTGGCGTAAAAGGCGGCAGTAATGTTAGATACACAGAGGGCTGAAAGAACATAAAGAGCATGGGCGCAAAGAGCTCACCAGTGTCATCCTGCTGATTCAGTCTCTGTCAAGTCTGTAGAGTGGAAGAGGGCCCTATGCCTGCAAAGCTAGTGAGATATGAACTGCTTTGATCTCCGTGGGGTTTTGTTCATGTTCTGAAACCTTTTTCAGTGTTAATATTAGCTTCTGTTAGTAGTTGCTTGATCAGACACATATAGTTAATATTCATGTGGCAGACTCCAGTGCTTTGGCCCAGATAACACGTCTTCGTACTCTAATAAGGATTATTAAAACCAGCTGTCATATAATGAAACTGATACTGAAACAATTCTGTCCTGTTTGTTGCTAAAGGAAAAGATAAACACTAGATCACATCTTGTTCTTGATTAACTAAATCCAGTTCTGGCAATTAAGGGAGTTTGAAGGCACTTTGTGATGTTAAGGTGGGTATTTCTGCCTCATTTAGCATTTTTGCTCTTTGGAGAACATTCTTAGTTTTCTTTCCTGTTGCAATTCTGAATGTGTTTCTGCTTCATTCAATTGCTTTGGACTTCTATTCCAGGTGATGTGGCAGATGGAGGGTTGTATGTGTATATAGTGAAATCTAAAAAGAGAAAACATTGCTTGTGTATAGCTGGTTTAAGCCCATCTACATTATTCATCTAAAATAGCAACTTGAACTCGTTAGATTCCTTTCCATCCTTTCCTCAAGTCTGAGAATGCTTTTGTTTTGGGAAAGAAGAGACCCATGGAGTGTCTTCATGGTGACAGCAGAGTGCTTTTAGAGTAAGTAAGGGGCAGGGCCTGGATCTGGAAGATAAAACTGCACTGCTGAAGTTTCTGCTGAAGATGTGGGTGAGAAGGAGGACTAACAAAAGAGAATTTATTGCTGATAAATTCATTAATGATGAGCAGCCGTGGTTTGGCCATGCCTTAGCCATCTGTCCACGTTTGAGGTAGAACAAAACCAATTTTCCTTTCCAGATGTTTTACTTTTCAGTTAAGTCTCTTCTAACTGACCATGCTCCCTGAAATTAATGGTGTGTTTTGCGGGCAGTGTCTGCTTCAAGCAGTGTTAACTTCTGATGTTTATAGTTAATACCAAGGGATGATCGGTGGAAAGGCTCTTGCTTATACTTATTCCTGTACCAACCGAGGTCAGCTGATTTTATGTGCCCCATTGGAGGGTCAAAAGCAGAAAAGCATAGAGGGGTTGCAGCTGTGGGGAGGAGTAGGCAGGACAGGTTGACCCAAAACTGACCAACAGGGTATTCCATCACGTCAGCGTTACACTCGATATCAAGCTGAGGGATCAAACCTCTTTCTTCCTCTTCAGTGGCCAGTGTCTGAGGACTCTGTCCACTCTTCTGCCTTTAATCCCAGTTTGTGTGTTCCCAAATCCAGTTCTTGAACCCAGTTCCTGTCTGCCCCTCAGTCCAGTCCAGGCCAGTGACATGATCGTCATCCTGAGAGCTTGATGCTGGTTTTGTGTGTATTTGTATATATTTCATTATTTTCTTAGTAATATTATTATCTTTTCTTTTTATTGTTAATATTGCATTAAAGCAGTTTAGGTTTTTTTCTGACCCATAAGTCTCTTATTCTTTCCTTTCTCCTTCTGGGAAGGGAGAGGGGTTAATAGAGAGCATCTGTCCCAGCCTCTACACCATCTCCTTGTAACTGTGTTGCCACATGGTCATAAACAGTATCTCTCTGTTTCCTTTGGGAGCTACTGATGTAAAACAATTTAGAGACAACTTTCTCCTTTTTAAACCAGACTTGCAGTGGTTTGCTTTTTGTCCTGTTTTTTTTTGTGTGTGTGTGAAAATGTTACCCTTTGCAGCTGATCCATAGTTGTGATTTTATGTAGTTTAAAATAGTTTCCTGCAAATATAGCAAATTAATACCGCAAGTTAAACTTTAAGACAGTTTAAGACAGTTTTGTTTTTTATTTCTACTGTAGAAATACAGTAGAAATCAAACTTCAACTGTTCCAATATGCTTGCATTGGCAAACTTGTGCTACTTAAGTAGCATACAATGTGTTATACTTGCTAACTGGATTTTTTCAGTTGTCAAAAACGTGTGAGAAGTAGCTGAGCAGTGTTCTGGCAAGAAGCATTTTTGTCTTTGATAGAAAGGATGGTTTTGCTGTCCGCTAACCTGGCTTCTGGACGGGGAATTTCATACAGCATATTACCATGAGTGATAATATCTACTAAATTAGAAGCTTTACACCCATGCTTCACAACAGAAAGAGAAAAATTTGAATTTTACTTTTAATTCTAACAGAAAATTGTAAGGACTTATGCAGTTGTATCATTCACTTCTCTTGAAGTTTTGGATTCTCTTGCATTTAAATAGTTTGATGTTTGAACCTAATGATACAAAATTAATAGGTTAGATAGGGTTTTTAATCTCCTGAAACTATCTATTTAGCTTCCCATGGTTGTATTATTTTTAAACGAGTGCTGAGATATTGTTTGGATATTCTTATTTAAATTAGAAGTGCAAAAGCTGGTATCAGTGTATGTACTGTTTGTGTTTTGCTGAGCTGATGGGATTCCAATGTCTCCAAAAATGTTGTTTTATTTCTTAATCTAAAGACCTAATTGCATTCATAAATCACAGATATGGATGTTCCTTTAGATATTTGATAGCCTTGGATCTTAGCGTTATGGAATTAGTACTATGATGCATGTGTTTACCAGTCTCATTTTATAGCTGCAGATAAAAGTGTTGGTTTGCTGCAATTTAAAAACTATTTGGGTTTTTTGCATGCTGTGCATTGGGAGCTTCTTGTCAAGAGAATTACTGACATTATGATATGTTTTACTGTCATTCCTGGCAAGCCATTTTCAAGGTTAATTAACTTTTTTCCAATATTAGAAAAGATCAAAGGTGTTACTGTTAACATTAACCTATATCTATTCATGATGGTGGCCATGCATATTCCAGTGACAGCCACTTTCTGTTAGCTTTAGCCTTCAAGCTTTAGAGTTTATCTACAGTGGAAAAATGGAGACAAGCTTTTTCATTCTTCTACTACTTAAAACGCAAGGCTAATTCTAAAGTTAGTTTGGTTCATCTTAATGCCTGCAGACAAGGGGGCACAATAGATGCTTCTTAGGCTGTTATGTATTCTCCAAATAGGTTTGTTTTCTGTAATATTCTTTGTAGGTCAGATTTTGATCACAGGAAATCGCCGATCTCTGTTCTGTATTGTTTGAAACAAAAAAGGTGGACGGGGATGCTCCTTTTCTCAAATTCTTCATTTCTGCAGTGTAATGTTTATTTGGTTTTGCTTTAAGTTGTCATGTTGCTAGTTGTAAGGTTGTTACAGGTGACATACCATAAAGTAATATACTATTGGTCTTGCACTCCTAGCATGCTAGCAGCCTGCCAGGTTTCCTTACAGAAACTGACAAAAGGCTTAATGAGTTCTTTGTGAGTAGTTTTGTTTTTAATCCTAGACAGATAAGCTGGAGGTATTGGCAGAAGCTATGATCTGCTTAGGCCAAGACTGGAAAGCAAAATTGTATAAAACTTTGAATGACTATTTGTCCTTCCACCACCCAAAATAAATTACAGCTGAAGCAATCAGGGCTAAAATGAGAACAACAATTGGGTTTTGATGATCTGGCTTAAGCTACTTAATGAGTTTATGTGAAACTTTTGATCTGTGATTTGTGAAGATGCAGATCCCTACTTATGGCTAGTAAACTAAGCCAGTCTGGACAGGCAGGACGCAGTGTTGTAATGCCACCAGGAGGATTGTCAAAGGATATTGGTCGGAGTCCTTTGTCATACTGTAAAACGAAGGTAGAAGGGACCCCCCTGCCAGTGCTTTGAGGAGAATTAAACTTTTCTAAGCATTTCTTCCACAGCGGTGATTTCTTCTATAGTGGTAACTTCTAAATTCTTTTGTTTCCTGGTTCTCAACCTACTGTTTTAATCATATGGCCAGCTATATGCAAACTACCATATAGTTTGTGACTATTAGTAGAACTATCTTGAAATGTTTTTTTTTGAACTTTGAAGTTAAACTTCTAAGTTTGCAAAATAGCATGCTAACTAGTTCAGAGGCTGTTCAAATGGTAAACCAGTCAGTTGCAGAATGTTTTTCTCAGGGTGTTGGAACAACAATAAATATTGATGGAATCATTTTATTTAAGCTCCATCGACTTAAGATGAGGGAGCTTGTTTTGGGTTTATGTGCTTTGAATAAAATACAGCCATAAACTGTAAATAATTTGCTAGAGAGAGTTTGGCCCAAGTTTTTTCTGTTAGTGTAACCAACCAAAATATTAACTGGCACAGTGAGAATCACAGCTATTAGGCAATTTATTTTTTGTGCTGTAGTTACACTTTTTGTTTTGTTTCTTAATGGAGCAGAAATATTATATTGATTAGGCATGTTATCTACCTCATTATTGATCTTCATTGGCTTCTAAAAGCTGGGACTGCTTACACAGAGGATACTTGTTAGCCATTTGGTGGTTTAGACTTGAGATTTCACTAACATCACTACAGAAATGATAAAATAAGAATGGTCTAGAGAAGCCACAAAGGCTGGGGCTCCTACAGGCTGCTGGGCTCCTAGTCATAGGGCCTGAGCATAGTCCTGTGCTTGACAGGAAATAAGGAAAGTGCAAAATAAAGTGTTCCTGGTGTTGATGCTGCCAGGAAAGGTGAGGTACTTTTCCCATTTTCTCTGGGAAGGAGGAGAGAAGTGATGGGTTAAGGAAAGTGTCCTGTAGTGAACCATCACTTGGATCACACTGAATAGACTGCAAAGACCATGTGAATCTACTGAGGTTTCTAGCTTAGGGCATCAGTTACCTTTCAGTTTATTTACATAGTAGTTTCCAGTACATTGTTGATACTATTACTTTAAAAGATGCTAAAACTTATATTTGAGTTTTTGTCGAAAGTGTTATTTTTTTGTAGAATGACTTCCTTCCTTGCTCGCAGCTGTGTTGTCTGTAGAAATTCTTGTCTGAGGAGCTCCAATGTATTGGCAAAAGTACAGTTTGAACCTAGTTGATTTGCCATTCAGAGGATCTTTTTTTGTTGAGCTAGGACTAAGAACTTCTCAACTATCAAGAGATTTCAGAGCTCTTGAAGTGTTTCTGACTGTTGTTGCAGTGATTACAATTGCAGTATACTTCTTGCAGGGAAAAGCATGTGTCCTATATTTTGAGAGTATATGAGTCATTGTTTCCAAAATTTTGTTGAGAAGGGCAGCTGACAACTATTCTTGACCTGAGTTTTCAAGAGAGGATACCACAAATGCAATGTGGTTGGGTTGATGTGCCCTGCATTTGGGGAAGTTTTGATTTCCATTTAACTGTATCAAAGTGTGAAGATGACAGAATTATGTAGCTGTCTTTATCTGGATGTTTTATCTGCATGCCAGCTACCTAAATGGTGGTTTTTAATTATTCATAGTAAAAACAGTATCCAGTGTCTGAGGAAAGAGGAGAACAGGGATGGGACCCAATTAATACAAAATTTAATGAAACTCCTGTTTCAGTGCAGCAAGAAGAGAACTTTGTTGATGATCCAGCAATTTCAGCTTTGCCCTTTTGACAACGTGTCCATATACTTACACACACAGCCTGCTTCTGCAGCAGCAGATTACACTTTCTGTGAATTAAGGTGATTTGCCTTCTACACAGATAGTATATTGCATGGCTTTAGTTTTACGGTCCATCCAGCCTTAGACACATAATAACGTATAGTTACAGTGAATGTTTCTGGGGTTAATATCCATTGCCACAGCCTTTCCTTATTTATCTGCTGACAGTCTTCCTCCACCCCCACCAAACTTCTCTAACCTGTGACTGCATTGTGTGCAGTGCTGAGCAGAAAAAAGCTACCTTAGTGTCTCAAGGAACATGTGTAGCATTGGCGCATGTTAAACGCTGTGCTTGGTTTTCAGAAGTTTGAGTATTGTTTTGCTTGGCGAAATGGTGTTAATCACCCTTAATGGTAGTTTAGCAATTTTGTCCTAGTTTTCATGCTGATTCGTACAATTTACTTCTTATTATTGATTGTCAGCTAACATCAAATACATCAGGTATCTACATTAGGCTTGAAAACAGTTGTTTAGGCCTCCTGGTAGGAGCTGGACTTGAATGATGTCTTCCATTATAGGAATAAAATGGTTGTAGTTGTTGATGGGATGTATAGATTTTGGTTATTTTTTAATGTAGGAAATATAAAAGTTTGGAAGTTATAGTAGCTAAAATGCTAGGTTTTTTATTGTCTCAAAAGGTAAACATTTTGCTGTGTTACATTACTTTAAAGTAACTTTAAAGTATTAAAGGTCTTCTGTAAAAGCTGTTTTCTAATATGATCTTGCTTTTTGTCTTTCTGTTTATAGCTAAACCAGGTGGACGGGTGAAATGTCAGTATATTTCTGCTGTGGATAAAGTGATCTTTGTGGATGATTATGCAGTAGGATGTAGGAAAGATCTCAATGGCATCTTACTGTTAGACACAGCTCTGCAAACGCCTGTTTCAAAACAAGATGACGTGGTTCAGCTTGAATTGCCAGTTACAGAGGTAAGATGTGGAGAGGGGGGAAAAAAAATAAAAGAGTATGTAAGTAACTCTGTCAGAAATACTGAAACCAGATGTTTGACCCTGAGTTTCTAGTGCGGTACTAACAGCATGTAATGGAAAAGTTTCTTAGTTATTAGCTGTCATAGGGCAATAGCTTTTTGTAGTTACCTGTATCTCAAATAAGAGGTGGTGTCATCAAGACCATGTTATTTCAGATGAAAGAACTTTTTACTGGCCAGAAATCAGGGCTCATTCCTAGAGCTTTGTTAGTGCTTATGTGTGGGATCTATATGCACTTCTAGACATCAGTCTGGGTTGCTAGGCATCCTTGAAATTTTCTGTTTTAGGCTTTCAGGGGGAAAAAGACAATTAAAATCAGCTAATATGGTTCTGCTATATGTGAAGAATTAATGCTGGAATCTTAACTTTATTAGCTAGATCAGTTGGCCTAATGAAAGACTTTTTTTTTCTGCAAACTTGGCTTCCATTTTATGTTTGCACCATCACAGCTGTAACGCAATTCCTCCTGGTTTGAGACTGTAACCAAGCATTTAGTATCACTTTAAGGGGATCTAATGTGTACATTTTTGCTTAGAGTGTAATGCTTAGGATTTTGTTGCATTGGTTTACCTTCAGCTAAAATAGCATTTTTTAGGTGAGGTAGCATGTATGGTCTCATTTTCAAAAGATAGCTAATGACTGCTTCTGTCTAAGGCACTTGGTGATGAGGAAAGTAGCTACAGGATCCAGATTCTGAATCTTTAAAGCACTCTGAGAAAAGAGCACTTCCCACTAATCTCTGTGGGAAATAGATTTATATTGAGTGATGCACCACCAATAAAAACTTATCCTGAGCATTGATTTAAAATATTTATGTGCTCTTGGAGTATTGACTAATAGGTGCTTATTATTAACCAAGAGTGTGTGTTATATATGGGCTCTTTAACTACTTGTCTTGAGTAGGAGTAACGGCAATAAAATGTTGCTTCATAGAGGTTTCCAACGAGAGCTTTCCAGGTTCCTGAGGCTTGCTGCCACTGGCATTATTTTTATACACTTTGTGGGTAATGACAAAGTCTTGGTATGTGTGGCTGAGTGTGAAGAGACTGACAGAGGTCAGCATTTCCTTTCATAAGTTTTGCTGTCACTGGCTTGCAGTCTCACATGGTTCAATACAAACTGTAAGTTTGTGTCAGTTTTAGCTAGATATTCGATGATTCTAAAGAGTTTACAGACCCTCACTTCAAGGTTAAAATAGAGCACTTCTCTGTAAAGGTCCTTCCTGTAAAAAATAAATTGGAAAATATTATAGTTCATTAGGAACAGATTTGGGGAGTTAATGGCCAAATCAGTCAGATGGAAGGAACAACATTAGCAGTCTTCAGTTCTTACTTTTAACTTTGAAGAGGAGTAGAGGTACCCAGACCTCAGGAAATTTTAGTAGGTATTACGCAAATACCATACAAACATCAGTCCACCTCTTTCATCATAGGAACATTAGTAATATCTGGAATTTTCCTGCAAATTTTTGCACTTAAATTAAGTAGTCTTTTTATATGATTGATCTCCTGCTAATGCATTGCATTGTATGCATTTCTCATCAGTAGCATTGACATGTTTTGCTAACAGCCTCTATGCTGCTTTTACTTTCCCATAGAACACTGTAAATTTATGAACTTCCACAATATATCCATTGTTCCTCTGTCATCTGCAAGAGACTAGGAAAGTATGAGTTGCCACAAGAATTGTAACTGTCTTTTTATTGAAATCAGAGAAACAGCTACAGCCTTAGCAAGGGGACTGATTTGCCTTATTTCTGTTCTTCCCCTGAACTCCCTAAGGGTGTAACCAAGTGGTAATTTGGCTTGTTCTGTTTGGAGCAGTTTGTGGCTGTTTAAAGGACTGACTGGCTGTTGCCCTTGGGAAATAATTCCCTGTGTTTGTTACTTGAAAGATTTCATATAACATTTTTCAGATGTTATCCCACCTAACAACAGATAAAGAATATTCTGCACTTTGCACGTAAAGCATACCTTTAAATCTTACCATGAAGTTAGTAGACAAAGGGACAAGCTATAAACAGATGGGACTTAAAAGAAAAAACATCTATAAATGGGTGTTTATAGTGTTCTTTTCTAGATGCATTATTTTCTGAATGTTAACAATTTCTAGATTCTAAACTAGCCTATTTTTTTTCTGCCTCATTTTTCAGCTTCATTATACTAGCATTGTAAGTAATTTACCTTAGATTTTGTTGCAAGGTTGTTTTCCTCATTATCATCCACTTTAAGATACAAAGATACTCAGAATAATGTCAAGACTTTGATTTTGCTCATACTTTTTATCCTTAAAGCTCAATGAATCCTTTTGAAGGGAAAGTGTTGGGGAGGTAATGGATGTCTCATTTTTTGTTGGCTTTAATATAGGTTCTGTTTTAATTGTTTATATGACTGACTTGTTTAACATTTGGTAATACTGCCCTTGCGGGAACTTGTAGTAATGCTGTCGTTATTGCTCAAGTTTATCCATTGATTGACCTACAAAGTAAAATTTGGAACTGCTTATTCAACTCTGGGTCTTTTATGGGAATTATGCTGATACAACACACGATAAAGTATGATAAGAGAAATTATGTTTCCTGAGTATTGAAACAAGTATAATTCTTCTCTGTAGTTATTCAGCGTGGATAATAACTTTTGTTGCACATCTGCATTTTAGGCTCAGCAGCTGTTATCTGCTTGCATAGAAAAAGTAGATGTTTCTAGCACAGAGGGATATGACTTATTCATCACACAACTGAAGGATGGTTTAAAAAATACCTCACATGAAACAGCAGCAAATCATAAAGTTGCAAAGGTAAAAATTTGTCTCTGTACTGTCTAATGTGGATTCCCAAGTCTAATTTGCTTGGCTACTATTATTGAAGCATACAAAATGCTTGACTTAGTGTGGTGGATTTTGTTTGAAGAGAATGGAGTGTGCTATGTGTTGCTTAGTTCCTCTGTGTGAAGTTGCACTTTTTAAGAGGACTAACAAGGTTAGCTTCTTGCTGATAAACCCAAACCCAAAACCCAACTGGGCTTAAAATCTGATGTCACTGACTTGCCTTGGATTATGTCCATGCTGTTTTGTGTGTCTGTTCTTGTATTAGTTCTTGAAATCAAGAGAGGGTGCAAGATGTGCTTTTGCTTTTGACGCTTTTGTGATCTATTTGTTGTTTAGATGTTAAAATTTTAAAATATAAACTAGGCACTTTTTTTCTTAATTTAGTGGGCAACGGTTATGTTCCACCTTCCTCATCATGTTTTGAAGTCTGTCGCCAGTGCCATTGTAAATGAACTCAAGAAGATAAATCAAAATATTGCTGCCTTACCTGTAGCATCCTCTGTGATGGATAGGTTATCTTACCTCTTACCCAGCGCACGACCAGAACTTGGTGTGGGACCTGGTCGATCTGTGGACAGGTATATTAAGACAAAATAAGTGATGAATTTGACTCCCTTAGTTGTATCAGAATAAGCTCTTGGATAACTTTATTTGCCAAAGGAATTAGTCCTATTCTGTATTTCCTTCCTCTTACACATACTGATCTCGCCCAAGTGAGAGACCTTTGTAACTTCTCTGTAATTGGTAATGATAATTTTAAGTATAAGTTGTAGATAACTATCTGGGGTATGTCTAATGATTCCTAAAGCATTTAAAGTATATAATGAATAGTTTACTTTTTTAATTCTAAAAGGCAGTTTTGAGTAATGTAGAATTTTTTGCCTTTCTAGGTCTTTGATGTACAGTGAAGCTAACAGACGGGAGACATTCACTTCATGGCCTCATGTGGGTTATAGGTGGGCACAGCCAGATCCTATGGCTCAAGCTGGGTTCTATCACCAGGTAAAAGGTTTAGTTGTTTTTAGTATTTGTTCCCTAGGTGAAGGTTTGGGGAGCAGGGAAAAAACTCTGTTTTGTATTTTTTGTTTAAATTAAATGGATTCCTTCAATCATACAAAACCCTTAATGAAAAAGTTTGTCATTAAGCTATTAGGCTTTTTTTTTTTTTTTTTTTTTTTTAAGTTTCAGATTTTTTTCTGTGCCTTGTGGTTGCTTCTCTTTTTTGTACAGATCACAGAAAATACTGTTCTGAACTTCAGCATGTAAAACACTTTTAAGTATCAAATTGATCCAAGTTGAACAACAGTGAAGTTGATTGTTACGTACAGTCTCTCTCTCTCCTTGTTAGATTGTTCAGTAAATATCCTTTTTATATTATCAGTAAAGCAAAATAAGCAGTAAGCTTCACATTGGAGTCCTCTAACTGTACTTTCCTAGTGAGACTTAAACTGTAATGTAACAAAGAATGGTCCTAGATCACATTACTAAATTATTAAGCTTAGTGAATAAATGCAACCTCAACATTTTACTCCACAACTTTTTCATATTTTATTTTTTCATTCTTTGAGATTATTTCTATTATAAAAAATATTCACGGTATGGATTTACATAACAATGGCTAGGCAGTACATATCATTTGACATCAATATTATCTGTCTTATGTCAACTGCAAAGCCTGATAGGTGCAAGTGGATAAAGTGTTTGGAGGATTTCTTAAGCTTGTTCAGGAGAAGAAATTCAGGGAATGTTACAGGATACAGAAATACAGGAATGTTACAATTGCATCTACATATCCCCAAGCATATCTCAGAAACTTGAAATGTTTTCATGAAAATGCTAAATTTTGACAGAATGGAAATATGTATTTTTTCACTTCACCTAGTAACAACTATTCTTTGCAGAGGAGAGATATAGAATGCTTTTATGTTCCAGCAGATTGAAGGTGTAATAGGAAATTTGTCTAACCCGTGTTTTTCCAAGCGTGCAGATATACAGTTATTTTGTTGAGGTTCTAAGTTTTTTGAATCTTGTGAACTTTTTCCAAGGGAAAAAAAAAGTCTTAGCAGTTATGCTGAATTCTGTGTTTGTGGTTTTTATCCAGTGCCTTGTACAAGTGTTGGTTCTGAATCTTGTATATATTAATGTGGTGTGTCTTTTTTTAATGTGAAATACTATCACTTTATAGTATGCAATTTGCAGTGCTTTGTTACGCCACTAGAAGAAGGAGAGATAGGGTTTTGTAGTACACAGCAATGTAAATTTCAAGTGTTTCTTTGTATTTTTATAGCCTGCTTCATCAGGAGATGACAGAGCCATGTGCTTTACCTGTAGTGTGTGTTTGGTGTGCTGGGAGCCTACAGATGAACCTTGGTAAGTTTGGTGATGTTTGGAGTAGACTTAATTTTGTATTGAAGAGGTTGGAAATCTTTGGATGACAAAGGTCAACATTGTCCAATGGGATTTCCACTTGAGTGTAGGGAGTGTCACTGACAAGTATGATTCCATGGGACAAATCACAAAATAATTCCCTGTGCTATGTCAAACTTTTGTGTAATACTAAACCCAAGAAATTGTATCTGGGTTTACTTCTTAATTTGGATTTGCTATTTAATTTCAAATTCTTCTGTGGCAAAGATGGCAGCCACCATTTCTTTACAACGATCTAAACTCAATCTTCTGTATGACTGGACTAGAACACATCTTTTTTAGAGTTCTTAAACCGCAATGGCCACGCAGTGCATATTTGCCATTCATGTGAAGTTGCAAAATCCATTACTAGTTGCCTGACTCAGCTAAAATTGTGCATAGTAACAAAAATGCAGAACCTTATATTGATTTTAAAAAAAGTTCTCAGCATAGTTTTTGTCTTGATTATTTGGTGTTTATAATCGTCACTTGAACACATCAGATTTCTGACTTGTTGGAAGCTTTCCCTTGTAATATTATCTTCATAATCCTTGTCTCTCCCTCTTTCTTGTTAGTTTCCATACATTTGTGCTAGTGTAATTGCTCTGTGTCTGCCTTAGCTATATATTGAGATTAAAAGGGTTTTTTTTCAGGGTTCTTAGTTACTGTGTCATTGAGAACTGTGTTCCATTTTGATTGTTTTAAGTGTGGATGTAGAACTGAAGACAGGTAATTGCTTCATTTTATTAAGGTTACTTATAATAGTATCATAACATTGGAATTCTAATGTACACTCTGTAGATTTTAATCTGTGCTTTTCTTCATGAAGACTACTGCCTATAGAACAATTATTTTTTTAATGGACTAATAATATTAAGAGCACCGTGTGTAGATTCCTCCATTTGCATATGAATTATCTGTTAAGTGATCAAAGGCTTTAATACAGTCTGCTGTTGAGAAACAGCAGGGAAAGGTGCGTTAGTACCTTCAGAACTTTCTTGTATGGTTGACTGCAGTACAGTTCAAACAGTTCAGTTTCAGCTTCATTTCAAGGGCTGAGTTTGTATATGATGTATATATTTTTCACAGTAAGAAATCAATGTTTGCTATGTTTGTTTTTAATATGAAAAGGTCTGAACATGAGAGACATTCCCCAAACTGCCCGTTTGTCAAGGGTGAGCACACTCAGAATGTACCTCTTTCAGTCACACTGGCAACAAGTCCAGCACAGTTTCCCTGCACAGATGGCACTGACAGAATAGCCTGCTTTGGATCTGGAAGTTGCCCTCATTTTCTAGCTGCTGCAACAAAACGAGGAAAGATCTGTATATGGGATGTTTCCAAACTTATGAAGGTATACAATATAAACCACCAGCTTTTATTACCTATTTACTGATTAAGCATATCTTGATTTAAACCAAAGACCTCTTCTGTTTTTTGTTGTTTCTCAGGTCCACTTAAAATTTGAGATCAATGCATATGATCCAGCTATTGTGCAGCAACTTATGTTATCAGGAGAACAGAGCTCAGGGGTTGACTCAAGGAGACCAACACTAGCATGGCTAGAAGATTCGTCTAGCTGCTCAGATATACCAAAATTAGAAGGAGACAGGTATGCCAACCTACAAAATTAGAAATATGAAATGCTGCTGTGTAAGTGGTAAATGCCATTTAGCTGTGCTTTGTGAAACATAAGGTTGGTAAGATATTTTTTTTTCCATGGAGATATTTTTCTAATCACTGTGTTTCTCTACACAGTTCAACACTTCTAAAACAATAATTTAAGTGTCCGTCTTTAAACCCAGTTCTATTTTATTCCTGCTGTTGCAGTTTTTATACTCCACTAACAGAGAGATACCAGATCTCATTGCTGCCCTGTGCTGATGTTCCAGAGGCAGAGAAAAAAGAGAAAGGAATACAAGTTTTGGAACAGCTTTTCATTTTAGTTATGGATTATGCGCTTCAGGTTTTGAAAGTAAAGGCTACTCTAAAACTTCTGGAACATGCTTTTTGCTGATGGCTTCTCTGTAATTTCTGGTTATGTCATTCTGAAAATTAATTATATGGGTGGCTAGGAATTGCTATCATTTTGTACCTTTAGCACATGCATAGAGGCTCTATAAACAATTAGGCAGTCCTGTCGCAAGCTTTTAGATAAGCTAGAGGGTATACCAGTGCTTAGAAAGTCTCATGTGAGAAAAAGCAACATTCTTTCATTTATGCTTCTTACAATCTATTACTGGAAACTATTTTCTCATAGTACCAAAATTCAAACAAAAGAGTGAATAATTGTTGGAAAAATCAGCACAAAAGGTGATTGGGGAGCTTTGGTAGTTTTCTGAATGTTTCTTCTTAAACTTCAGCATCATGGAAAGTAACAGTACTGCTACATGCACAGGAAAGGAAGTCTTCGGGTTTGAGCTTGGACTGCAGAGCAAATAGGAAGGTTGCTGTTGTGACAAGAGCCTGTAGAAGTGTGGGCAGCATCAGAGTGTGGGGCTTAACACCTGCTGGGGCCTAAGCATCTACTGTAGCTTTAGGGCTATAAACTCCTTGAGAGTTAAAGAATTAAGCAAATTTTAAGAGCTGATTAAAGGATAATACAATCATACTGTTAAGATTCGTCTGGTAGTGTTTTTAAAACCAACACACTGTTCAAACGCTATTTCTGTACTTGTTACAAAGTTGCCTTGGTAAAATTGAAGACCAGTCTGGCAACTGCACCTTTCAGAGGCTGTTCTGAGTGAGGGACTTTGAAGAAGGTCTCATCAGTTCTTAGAGATTTTGTTTGGTTTTGTTTTCCTTGGAAAGATTTCTGAGAACTGGCTTTCATTTTAATTCCATTTATGTCTGAATTGTTGGGAATACAATATTAGAATGAGGCAAACAGAAAGCTTGCCTGCTGGTTCGATGACAAAGGAAAAAAATCTATATGTTGTTAGTGTCCGTAACAAACTCATCAGTGGATGTACAGTGGTGACTCAAAGAAATACCAGGTTATAATTTACATTGTATTTTTCACTAAATTATTTTTTCAATTTAATTGAAAACAAGAATGCAGCTACAGTGTACGTGGTATCATTCATGCATTATTTTTTTCCAGTGATGACCTACTGGAGGATTCAGACAGCGAAGAGCATTCCAGATCAGAATCCGTGACAGGTAGGTTATATCTGATCCATGTAACAGTTTAGAGGTCAGGAGGGAAATTGTTCTTCTCAGGCTTTTAAAAAAGCCCCATCAAAAGCAAAGGATATTATATTCACTGTATTAGAAAAAAAGAAGAAAGATTGACCTTGAAAATAATGCCAATAGTTAAGTCAGTGTTTGTGTGGTGGAGAGATTACATACAGGGGAAAAGAAAAATCCTACTTTGTTGGTTAATAAATGTCTTATTTGACAACATGCATTGCTTATCTTGCTGTCAATAAAACACACAAACCAAGTTAAAAGACTTTACTTAGAACAACAACAAATTACAGCTGTACAAAAACCTTTAAATTCAGGGGATTGCCAGATAGAGTTCCTGCATCTTGACTGTTTCCCTGTGGCTATGCACTTCGATAGAGCATTTCTCTTCCTGAGTAAAGTCTTCATATGGAAGCAGAACAGTGCTGTGCCTGGTGTTCCTGTGCCAATTTCTTAGAGGCTGAATCAGAAATTTTGATGGGAGAGAGGATTACATGCTTATTTTCCATAATCCGGTTTACATCTTTGAATAAGGATCAGCAAGTGGGGGGAAAAAAGGAAGTGTGCATGTGCATATGCAAAGATGTTTTTTTTTCACAAGAGTATTAACACAAATTGTACTTTGTTGTTTGTGCTTTAAGTCACCTCTTCATCTGGGCTTGTACAGTATCCTTTCTAATATTTTAAATCTTTACATTACTTAGTTGAACTACTATCATTCATTGTTATTCTTGCAGTACTGTTTAATTTGATCAGGCTCTTTTAAGTTTTTATTGGGTTTTGTTCTATAGTAGGTTGAAGTTCTTTCTATTAGATGGTCTGTTGCATGTTGGGAAGTATCAAGTTTTAGAGTGAAATGACATGTTTTTTCAACTAAGATTGGAGAATGAATTGGTAGAATTGCAGATATTTGATGGTACTGGATTGTCTAGGAAGGAAGGGGAATAATATAGGGCAGAACATGAATAGTATTGATGAGATTAGTTGGATTTCAATATGGTGGTCTAACCAAGTAGAATGATTGGTGGAAAGATAATGCTGTTTACTGGGAGGCTTGTTACAAAGACTAATGTCTTGTTATCTTTACTTTTGCTCTTGTTGATAAAATTAAGAGAACTATTAGTCTGTGAAAGGAATGTCTCTGGGCCTCTTTTATTGTTTCTTGACTATCAAATCTTGAATATACAGAATGTTTTAACATACCAAAACGGTAGAGCAGTGACTTTTTGCTTAATCTTAAGTCCATAATGTATGCAATATGATTCCTTTTTTGGACATATATTAATTTCAACATTTTTGTTTTAAAGGGCATACATCGCAAAAAGAATCTATGGAAGTCAGCCTGGATATAACAGCTCTCAGTGTTCTTCAGCAACCTGAAAAGCTTCAGTGGGAAATTGTTGCAAATGTTCTGGAAGACACGGTTAAGGATCTAGAAGAACTTGGGGCAAACCCCTGTTTGGCCAACTGTAAGAGTGAAAAGATGAAGGAAAAACATCTAGAACAGCACAACATTCCCTTTCCTTGTTTATTAGCTGGAGGTCTATTAACATACAAATCACCTGCTACCTCTCCTGTTAGCAGTAACTCTCAGAGGTCACTGGATGGCTTAACTAGGACTCGAGGTGAGAGTGTCTCGGAACAGGGATCAACTGACAATGAATCCTGCACTAACTCAGAACTGAATTCCCCTCTGGTAAGGAGGACTTTACCCGTATTGCTGCTATACAGCATTAAGGAGTCTGATGAAAAAGCAGGAAAACTCTTTTCACAGATGAACAATATTATGAGTAAAAGTATACACGATGATGGTTTCACAGTTCCACAGATCATTGAAATGGAGCTGGACAGTCAGGAACAGTTGCTGTTACAGGATCCCCCTGTGACTTACATCCAGCAGTTTGCAGATGCTGCAGCCAACCTAACTTCTCCGGACTCGGACAAGTGGAGCTCTATGGTTCCCAAGCCTGGGACTTTGGTTCAGTGCCTGCGTCTGCCAAAGTTTGCAGAGGAGGAGAACCTGTGTGTAGATTCAATCACTCCTTGTGCAGATGGAGTTCATTTGTTAGTAGGACTGCGGACTTGTCCTGTCGAATCTCTGAGTGCAATAAATCAAGTAGAGGCCTTGAATAATTTAAATAAATTAAACTCGGCACTATGTAATAGAAGGAAGGGAGAACTAGAATCAAGTCTTGCTGTAGTGAATGGCACGAGTATTGATGTAATCCAGCATGAGTCACCAGCAGATGTACCAACTCCTTTAATAATTCAGCCTGAACAGAGAAGTGTTAGTGGTGGATACCTAGTGCTTTATAAGATGAATTATGCCACTAGAATAGTTACTCTAGAGGAGGAACCGGTAAAAATCCAGCATATCAAAGACCCCCAAGACACAATTACCTCAATGATTTTGCTCCCACCAGATATATTGGATAATCGAGAGGATGACTGTGAGGAGCCTGTAGAGGAAATACAATTAACTTCTAAAAATGGCAGTGGGAGAGAGAGAAGATCTGAGATCTCTACTCTTGGGCACCTGGTAATAACTACTCAGGGAGGATATGTAAAAATACTAGATCTTTCGAACTTTGAAATTCTGGCCAAAGTGGAGCCACCTAAAAAAGAGGGCACTGAGGAACCAGATATGTTTGTCTCTGTGATATACTGTTCGGGCACAGACAGATTGTGTGCATGCACCAAAGGTAAGACTTTTCTTAAAATTTTTTTTTTTTAATGTTTCATTTGACTGTATTTGGATTATATTATAGAATATTAGAATCTAAGTTTCAAAATAGTAATAGGCGGTGGGCAGTTTCCTCCATGCACCAATGTCTCATTTATTGTCCTGCACGTGAATGCAGCTCTCTGCTGTGGAAACAGCCTCTCAGAGGGGCTAAACTAGTGGGATGGTTCACACATTTCAAATTATTTTCATTGTCTAAATGTCTTTAGAAGCTTTCAATTTCTGTTCCTTATTTAATATTTCAGTCTCTTCTCCTGGTATAATTTTTCTCACTTTTGAGAAACGAAGTCAAAAAGCCATCATAAATATTTAGGGACCAATGTCCATTAGACATCTGGATTTCAGAGTCTGGTATTACAGTGTGGAGCCTGAGAGTCTTAACTTTATGCCTAAATATGAAGATTTGTAAAGAATTGCTTGATCTTAAATATTTATAATAACTGTACTGCATAAAATTCAGGAATACTAGAATAAAAATAAAATAGCTCAACTCTTAATGTAACTTTTTGATCCTATATCTTATTGTACATTTGAATAACAATGTACAGAGTAAGTTTTGCATACTTTTTATTGCATTGAATCATAATCATCCTTTAAATCTTTCTGCTGTAAGTGGGTAAGATAGCTTATGTACCTGCTAGGCAGCTGAAGATTTTTGGAGTTCTGTTTTTGTTTTTTAAATTATTATTTTATTTTCTTAAATGCAGTTTTCTTAGGCTTGTTTGAAAATCACTTTAAGGTCTTAGCTCCTCTAATATTTACTACCACGTATGAGATGGTTCCTGCAATCTGGTGGCATTAAGAAGATATGTGTTGAAAGTAGAAAAGCTATATTCACTGATGTATTTAACGTTGATCCTTCTGCAAGTCGCTAGAAGACATAAGAAAACAACATAAGTGAAAATGAATATTTGGAACTTAGATGCACTGGAAATGCTTGGATGTTGTTCGAGAATTCTTAAAGAATATAAGCTGAGCAGTGCATTCTTTCCTATTTACTTGCTTGGATGGGGGAAATACACAAAGAGATACTTTAATGTCTGAAAGTTTTGGATGCAGAATAGCTTTTTTTTTTTTTTCCTGCTGCTCCTGCTTGTTGACATATTTTCATTGGTAGATCATATGATTTTTCCCATAGCTGCCTCTGAGATATAATTGAAAAGAAACCTCTGTGTGAATAGGTGTTTCAGGCTTTGAGTGGTTTTCTGTAAAGATGTTTTAGATCTCCATTTGACTTTATCTATCTTTGAGTTATTCTTAGCCCGCTTCAAAACGTTACCTCTTGGTGTCAGCTTCAGGTGCTTCTTTCTTTCTGCAAGGGTTACCTGCAGTTGACCTCTGGGGGCAAGTGTGCAAGTATATTCTTGCTTCCAGTTCTGTTAAGGAAACGTAGTGGACTTCAATGTCTTTGTATTTTGCTTTCTTCTCTTGCCCTTCGCGAAGGTAGACTATACTTCATTTCCCTCTCAGTAGTGCTTTGTGTGTTATCATATGGGAGCTCTAAAGATTTTGTCTTGTGTCATTAATATAAAAGTTTAAATTCTTCTTTTGTAGCATCCAAAATAATCCAAAATTCTTTATTATAAAACTATGCAGTAAGCTGACAGGTATTGTTTTTGAATAGGGTTACAGCTGTAAGGGTGGTCATTTGATGATATTTGAAGCCTGTTTTCTGGTGTTTAAAAGGATCAGATACAGCTTGTTTTGGTTGCGTAAATTTCCAGAGCTACAGTTGTCACCAGCTTCTTTAAATCTCCATTTTCACCTAACCCTATTTCTTTTTTTAAATTACAGTCCTACCAAAAATTACTGAAGAAAACGATCCATAGCATACATTCTGGTAGTTTTTGTTTGGTTTGTTTTGGATTGTTTCCTTGGTTTAGTTGTTTAGCTGTGTTTGCCATTCAGGTAATTTTGTTGAACTTTGCTTTAGAGTGAGGAGTGAGGTGGAAAAATGAGCATATCTGAAATGTACCTTTTTTAATTTAACATAAAGGTGCAAATCTCTGGTTGTTTGGATAGTTTTGAAAATTGTCCACTTGTGTTTCTGGGAGTATTTTTAAAAAAGTCATTAAGAATTGTCAATTTTCTGTCTTTCATTGCTACTGATTTTCTCCCTTGTCAAGTCAGGGAGCTTCAGACACTGAAGTTCCTGAAAGTGAGGTGGTATTTCAGACAAATGCTACAAGAAGTGGAAATGTTCATGATGTGGTGAAGCAGGTGCTTCCCTGCCAGACTGTCTGAGTAGGTGTTAAAATCTGTATGATTTGTTTGAGTGCTTGAGTTCCTTCTAGTGTGTGAAGCATTCCTGGATTGTGAAATTTGCAGTCTAATTCTTTCAGAAATCTAGTTTTTGAATGTCTGTGTTTAGTGAAGGTGTTACAGTAAATCATTTACTTGTTGAGTTCTGTTGAAGATGCTGGTATTTGTCTTTGCGTTACTTCTAGGGAAATATTTCTCAACAGAAAGTCAATTTGATTTTTAAGAAGTGGTTCTTCAGTAGTTCCCTAAATTAATTTAGTTATATTTTCAGTTTAATTATTATTTGGAGGTAGTTTGGGGAAAGGCAGGGGGAAAAAAGTTTTTCTACTTGTTTTCATCATAAGAAAGAAGAACTCCAGTGTCTTTTTATTCTAGCGGTTCTCTTTTCTGTCAATATTGCTTCAGAGCCGACAGAGAAAAAGACCCAGCTCCAACTGAAGTTCCATAATCAGCTGCTTGCACATAGCTATTCCTAGATCATATTGGGTCAGTTCTTTTGGATATTGTCTTTTTTTGAACTAATCTGACTTGGAAGCTGTAAAAGAGACCACGAACACTGAATGTAACCCATTGTGTTTATTTGTATCTTATTGATTGTTTTACACTTTCATTTATAAGCACTTTTTCCTTTAGATGTCTGTTTTGTGATTATGTTTTTTTCAATGTTCTTTCCTGTATACACAGTTCTTCTAGATTCTTCCTCACAGCGTTACATTAAAACAAAAGGTTTTCTGGTCACTCCTCTTTGTTGGAGAAAATGTTTTCTCAGACTGGAGTTTGATATGTTGAAAATTAGTTGTCTATGCTAATTCTTACTGTTGCAAACCTGGCATAACTGGATAGCAGTTTTATACATTTGAGAGTTGGTTCCCCGAAATCTTGTACCTTTCAATTATAACAAATTTCTTGCTCTTGAGTTGTATATAGTGTATTAACTACTCTCTGTAGCTTTTTTCTGGTTTTGTTTGGATATCTTAATTGTCTCTTCCATGTCACTAGGCTTTGTCAGCGTGGCATACTGGTGTATTTGAAGTTCATGAATCAATTTAGTGTTTTCAATTTTCTGCCTTCATAGGCAGTAGAGTCTGAGAGGACTGGGGAGGGGTCGAGTTTTTTCCACATCAGAATTAGTGTTGGAAGTGATGCTAAGAGATCATCTTCAAGTCAGGGTTAATAGCACCCATTCAGAAGTACTGATCAGCCCGTTATCGAAGATCTTCAACATGGAGATTTAGCAGCATCCTCATGAAATGTCTTCTATCGTGTGCTGTCCTTGGATGATGCTTTTTCTTCCTAGTGTATAGCCTTTATCATCTTTGCCAATTGGAGTCATTACTGTCCTTTATGGACATGGCAAAGAGATTACTTCAAAAAAGGAGGAGAAGACAGAGTTTATTTAAGTACTGTCCTTCTCCAACCATTTATTTTCTTAAGCTGAATATCTCCAGTCCTTCTAAACTTTCCTCAGGGACTTTGAAAGAAATTCTTATATTCTGTTAGTGAAACCCACCAGATTCTTAATTCCAAGCAAATTACTGATTTTAAATGCAATTGAGATTTAAATTAACAGTGTTTCTAATGTGTCACCCGTTATTTTCGGGAAATATAATGATGCTGGTTTCCAATTATTCTCCTTTGTGATCACTGAGTACCTCAGTTCCAGCTTTCATATCTTCTTTGTAGTGCAATAGAAGGCATTTATTGCGAAGTGACGGAAGCAGAGAAGTTTTCAGGTAAACTACTAGTTGGGATGGTTGCTACCTGGCTAGAATTAGAAAGCATGAGATGAGCCCCTGTTTCAGCCTAGTGGTGCATACCGTGAGCCAGCAGTAATGCCCCAAAAAATAAGAAAAAATAAAAAGCAATAATGACTTTTGCACAGTTTTTTTTTTCCTGGCACTTGACTGTAGGAACTATGGTGTCTTTGAAAGAAAATTAAGCATGCATCATCAGAAGGTCATCTTTGGATGTTCTAGTAGAACAAATGCCTCCTTTATGATACAGAAGTAAAGCCATCTGCAGGGTTTTGAAAAGCTTGAATAAGCACTAATAATTTTATAGGCTAATACTGTATAACTGAAGTTCATTATAAACTTCTCTACAGAAGGTTTTTAAAAAAATATGAAGAAGTGAGAGACCTCAAATTTATCACAAAATTTTTCTTTAAAAAGTGCTAGAGTCTTTCAGGAATGCAGGGATTGTGACTCTCACTTCCCCTTGTAGTATGAATACAGTGTTAAGGATGTTTTTTGTTGCTGTTAATTAGTGACAGAACCTTAGAAACTTGGTTTGAGAACCAAGGTTTTGTTTCTTTAAAACCAAAGCCTACCCAACCATCTACAGAGTGAGAGAGACCTTAGAATGACTTTCCCTTAAAAAAAAAACTCGCAACTCTCTGAAGTTCTTCAGTGTTTCTCCTGCTGTGAGCCATAAAACTGGCAGATGGTGCAAGTCAGTCTGTTGAACTTCTGTTGCATGAGGGTGTACTTAATTTCCAGGACAGGAGGCTATCTGGTTTTGGTTGTTGAGATCATTCTAATCATTGATCTTTGAGCAGTAAATGGAACGGGAAACAAACTAAGGTTTGGCTGTCAAGGTCTGTTTTTTCTAATGTGTCCCTAATTCTCTTTGGGGAAAACTGCTCATTTGTGAGCTGTTTAATTTTAACAAAATTCATTATATGTGTTATTTGCTATAACTGGCTTTTTTTTCCCCCCCTCCACTCTTGGGATTGACTTGGGATATACTGTTCTGCACTGGGGGTGGGTGGGTTGGTGCTGGTACAGGCTTCTTACTGGGTCAGTGAAAATGGAATCACTGGAACAATGAAAAAGGCCCCACGAACAGCATCATGTTCTAAGGAGATAGCTGTTTTGATAAGGAGAAATATGGTTAGTGAGAGAATCTCATGTCCCTTCAAAGGCTGTGAGCCCTCCTTTCACGTCGCAGCACCCAGACCCTGGGTGGATTTTCCCACAGCACACCACGCAGATCCTGTCTATGGAGAGGTTCTTCCTTTTTGGTCATTTGAGCTATTATTTTCCTCTTTTTGTTCTGTCTTGTTAAAACATTGTTTTATTGAGCTGTTTGTTGTCAGGCCTTTCTTCTTGAGATCCAGAAAAAAACCCATACCAGCTCTCTCAGTGCCTCTCACGTGCTCTCTCTCTGCGTTGCTGTGCCTCCGTCACTCTCTGTTCCGCTCCCCTCATGGTGCAGAACATGTACTTGCTGATTATGCTTTTATCTTGGGTTTTTATTACATATATTATCTGAAGGGTTTTTTTGGTTCAGATTACCTGGATAATACGCTTTACAGCGTTTGCCAGAATGTTAGTAAGGTGCTGAAGGACAGTCTGTAATCAATTTTCAGAAAAACTATGGAAAGACCTACCTAGAATTAGAATTCTGATTAGGATTTTTGTAACTTGTGAAACCATTTACAGCCTTTCCCCTCCTCCCAGCCTTATGTAAAATTGAGCATTCCTTCTCTGTGGCTTCTCTGCAAATGACAGAATTCATCTGTGTATATGTGTAGTGGTGAATAAGGGGCAACTTCCTTGAAGGATTTCAAGCTTCCATCAAAACATTCTGTCCACTGAAAATTTTGGGCTTGCACTTTTGACAACCTGATCAGTTTTGTAATTCCAGGTTTGATGAAATAATGTGAAAAGCCCCTTAGGAGGGTTCAGTGGGGAAATGATTTTTCAATTCTCAAATATTGAACTATAAAAGAAAATTTATGCAACCTGGATAAATGAGACAGTGTAGGCCTTCAGTTGACATAATGGAATATTTTCTGTTTAAAGCATGATTTGGATTATCAAAAGTGTCATTATGGTTATGGCTTTGGGTTTCTTTTGAGGTTTCCTTAGTTAATTACCTTTTAATCCCTCCCCCCTAATATTTTTTTTTTCCTTTGATGCCATTCACAACTGGAGTCAGTATTTTTGTTAGTTCTGTTTTGCATTTACCCTGTAAACATTTGCAGTACTAAAACAAAATGAATATTCCTGCATAATCTTCCTGGTTTCAGGTCCTGCATAATTACTGTCATAACTGCATAGCACTTACACTGCAAGCCTGTCTTGTGAGTTGAGTGTAGCTGTCTGCCTGTCTAAACTTGCTTCTTTTGTTGTTTGTGATGATTTTAGGTGGAGAACTTCATTTCCTTCAGATTGGAGGGACCTGCGATGACATAGATGAAGCTGATATACTTGTAGATGGATCCCTTTCCAAAAGTGTAGAACAGTCATCAGAAGGCACCAAGCCCTTATCTAACCCTTCTAGTCCAGGCATTACAGGTAAATTGCACATGTTTAAAAGTATCAGAAGTAAAAATACTTTTGTAATTTTTGGAAGTTGTGTATACGATGTTTTTGAGTTATTTAATAGCAAGCTGCTTTATACTTTTTTGCTGCCTGAAGTTGGAATTCTGTGGTTACTGTATGTCTATCACTGGTTATGTACAAGCATAACACTTTAGCAGTTACTGATTTTAAAGAAGCCAGCTTCTGCATAACTGTTTTTCCAATCTCTGCATGTTATTTTAAGTGTGGCAGACAGGAAAAAAAACAGGTAATTGTACAGGCACTGAGCTTTCCTCATAGTTTAAATAGGCTTGAGCTCTTTAGTTGGAATTAAAATCATATATTCATTATGTAAAATTTCCTTGAAATTTCTTGTGGAAGCTGTAAAGCTCTGTTCATTAAAACTGTACAAAACATGTATTCAACAGGTTGAATATGTTTTTGCATATGGTGAAATTGATGCTCTCTATAATTCAAGCAGTGCAGATGCTAATGATAAATTAAGCTTATGGTGTGACTCTTTGATTTTTGTTTTTAGTAGTTTGGGTTGAGCTATGCTCAAATTCTTCTGTTATTTGCTGAGCAGTTTCCTTCCTGGAAAGGTTGTCTGCCTTTGGACAGCAAGAAATAATTGTTCCTAATTGCCCAAATTCTATTTTTACCCTAAACATCATATTTAGGTCTTGTCTTTACTGTAGTTCTCATATACCAGTCCTGCCACCAGTCTGCTGCCTTTTGTAGTATTGTGGCCCACTTAGGTAAAATAAGGAGTTAGGTGAAAGAGTTGTTCCTTTTCCTCTTCTACATGACTATAAAATGTGAGGGGCTCCTCCTGCTTGTAAGGGACACCAGTGAGTGTGCAGGTTATGGGAGTTCCTGTGTGGGCCTCTTGAGCTTTTCTCACCCCTCATCTACACTAGAGCATCTTTGATAACTTGCTGCTAAAACCTAAAAGCAAATCTAATTTTGCTTGTTAAGCCTGAGAAAAAATTTAAGTCATGCTGAGGTTTTTGAACTCTATGTGTATGTATGTGTGTGTATGTATGTATATAGTTGTGCTTTGAGTTTTAAAGGGAGTTGTTTATGAGAGCACTGTAAAACTGTTAAGTTTTTCATTTTGTTTTAACCTGCAGTTGTTGAAGATAGAGACACAAAGCACAATTATTTTAGTTGGATTGGCGTTTGAGGGTTCTGGTCATGTCTGTTGGGACAGAAATAGGGATATACTGGGAATAGATGACCTAGTGTATAAAATAAAAGGATAAATAATATAAAGCATGAAGATAATGAAACAATGGAAATAAACCATTCAAGTAGATATGACTGTTTCAGAAAAGTGACGTTAATTTTGTGTGTGGTGGGGGTGTCTGTGCCTGCAGCTGCAGAGGACAAAAAAGGCTGGGAGAGGACTGAGTGGCAGTACAGGGACTGTTTTGGATCACGGCATCTTTGCTGTCAACAAGCCACTTGCTGTCTTTCTCCCCAGACCCCTGCTTGCTGCCAGCCTTGTAGCACTTTGTGTTGTGCTGTGTTTGTATGACCCCTGATTTTACTCTACAAGAGGCAATCAAAAGAAGAAAGGAAGTGATGCTTTTTGTCATAAGATTATCTGTAAACAGCAGTACAGCAGTTGCTGTCGTCTTTGCTTCAAGGACTGAAATTCTTCTGCTCCTCCTTTTTTTCATCAAAGGAGCCTTTCCTGAAGTTTGAAAACCACTAGGTAGTAAATGATTGTACATATGCGAGGGGGAGAAGTCTGTGGCTTTCTTCTGCACCTTTCTTATTTTGCTAATAGCAAATAAAGCAATAATTATCTTCCTTTTTTCAAGTTTGCTATTAGAACTTTCAGCTTGTCATAATTCACTATTACAGTATAACAAAAGTAATGTAATTTTGCAAAAGAAGCCAAGAACACCTGACAGCACTGGAAAGTTGAGTCCTTCATTTTTCAATTTTAGGGGTTGATACCACATTATATGTGGTTACTCTGGATAATCTGAATTTATAGATGTTTCTGTTGGGAGGGAGAGGGAGAACGACGCAGAACAAATCCAGTGTACTCCAAGATAGAAGTGTTGCACGGTTTGAGCTATGATCTCACTTCTCATTGCAGTGTCATCTAGCTAATGAGGTTCACATTTGGCAGAAAAAAATGAAAGTGTTTCCTGTATTCCTGAAATTAAATTTCTAAAGCATTTTTAACTTCTAATCTCTTCAGCATTTTCCTACCTCCTAGATTGAAAAGCAGAAATCACAGTTGTTGCAATGAGAGTGAATTTTTTGCCTGACTCTGGGTATCTCATTTTGAGCTGCTTCACTTTTTGGGAAGAACAACATGTGCGTTTCTGCTCTCAAGCTGGAGGATGTAATCTTGTTATTATTCTGGTTACAACCTGGCTTGCTTCACAAAACAGTCTCTAGGTTCAGACTTAGCTGGGGGGATGGTATTTGTGTTAGTGTGATTATTTATTTTCCCTGGGGTGGTGACAATAGTAGTTAGGTAGCAAACTTTTGAAAACCATCATTTCTTTTCAAGATCTTCTCCAAAAAGCATTTTTAAGAGAAAATGCTGAAAATGTAAAAAACCTGACTTTGTGCATATCTTACTTTCCCTCAAGTTTTCAATTTATTTTTTTTTTTTGGTTTGAGGAAACCTGATTATTTTTAGAGTTCCTTTGTAGTGTTTCTTTAGGTGTTTGTCTCCCTGGGATATTTTAATTTTCAGTACTCCTTCAATTCTTGTTTGCTTGGGGCAAGATTTGGATATGAAGACAAGAAGACAAAATACTTGTCTAGCGCCAGTGTCTTTTAAGTTACATTACATAAAGCATGTTTGTTTTTCCCTTACCCCTCTTTTAAGCTAAAGTGGGAGCCTTCCCAAACATTCTAATAATCCACCATAAAACAAGTCTGTATTGATAAGTGATATAAATGTTAGAATTGCATAGTAGTCCCATATATCTGTTTTCATGAAATATAAAATTTTCACGGGTGGTGGGGTGTTTTTTTTTTTTGATGAGAGTCAATAGGTATTAAAAAAAAGTTTTAATCAGCTTTACATCATCAAAGTATAGTTGGCTAATTACTTTTTCCTGATGCTTCTGGTTGAATCCCAGACAGCATGCTCAGGGCTCTCAGTACTTAGAACATTTATTCCAAATGAGCTGTCTTCAAAGGATACTGACTTAAAGGATGGGGTTGTTTGGTTGCTGGTGTTTGTTTGGTGTTTTTGGTTGACTTCTTTTTCATTTGTTTGGGTGGTTTTTTTGTTTGTTTTGTTTTTTAGAAACTTCATATAACATGTAGTTAATTTTACCTATAGCAATTTGGATATATTTCAAACTGTTTATAGGGTGTTCTGGAAAAATAATCTGTACAGTAATTAATGTATGTTCTGAAATTATTCAGGAGTTGATCTTTTGGTGGACCAGCCATTTTCCCTTGAAACACTGACATCCCTGGTGGAACTGACCCGTTTTGAGACCTTGACGCCACGGTTTTCGGCCACTGTTCCTCCCTGTTGGGTAGAAGTCCAGCAAGAGCAGCAGCAAAGGCGGCATCCTCAGCACTTGCACCAACAGCACCATGGGGATGCAGCTCAGCACACTCGAACTTGGAAGCTACAGACAGACAGGTAGGTGGGGTAACCATGCAAAAAGAGTCAATGTCTGTAATGCTTAACTAGTTTGTATAGCTGGTATAATCACAAACTTAATGCAATTTGATTGGTTTTTAAGTAGCGTGTAAGTTTAAGAACCTGTACTTTCAAATATAATAATCCCTTAGAGGTTTTTATGAAATTGCCAGAGTTGTTTTAGTGTACCTTGAAACGAATTGAAAAGTCATTTTGAATTTGTGTATTTTTGGTTGCCAAATGTCACCATTTCATTATATCATTGGGCAAGTGCATTCACCAGAATTACAGATATTCTTGATTGTTTCTATAAAAGTCTGATTCACCCTTCTTGTGCATACACACATTCTTAGTACATTTTTTTTATCGGAAAACAGAAGCTGCAGGTGCCAATATAACTAATTAGTTGTCCTAAATGAAATTGTGTTGTAATTTATTTTTAAATGTGAAGATAAACTCTGGATTAATGTCTGTTCATCTCAAGTTAAATCTTTATGCGCGAGACACGTACATAAGCCAGTACAGAGCCCTAGTTGTACTAAAATGGAGGCAATATTTTCATTGAAATTAAGTGCACCAACACAGTATGTGTAGCACTTAGTTCTTTACATGTGGCATAAGAACTTGGAATTCCGCTGGAATCCTAAAGACCAGAATAGCAGTGTTGCAGTCTGCTTGAAGAGTTGCTTAAAACCTACCTGAAGTTGCTTTGCGTAGTTTTTCTGAGAAGTTTGGAGAAACAAAATACAGTTAAAAGTTGTGTTGTGTGTTTTATTAAGGGAAGCACATAGTAAGGCATTACAAGAACTTTTGGGTTAGGCTGTCACACATCTGTCCCACTTATGTACAAGATTTGGATAGTAGTGTAGAATCTAAATGCCCATACAGTGGAAGCAGTGAAATAGCCAAAGATGCCAGGGGAGCTAGAGATCATTTGTGGGGAAAAAAGCTTTATGTATAAAAAGTGGAAGCTAGCATGTGATAATGAAGCATTCCAGGTGGGAAAACAGGTCTGGAAGGTAATAGTTGCAGGTGTTTCCAGAGCTAACACCTAACATGAGCTGAACTTGCTTTAATTAAATGTTCATAAGCCATGGTTAAAAACTTTCAGTGTGTTACAGGCTTTAAAGCCTTTATTTATCTTGTGGTTTTGCTTTGTGTAAGTAAAATATTCTGTATGTAGGAGGTGGTTCCCTGTAAAATATCTTCCTGTTAAAACTTTTGATTATCCAGTGTGTTCAGCAACAGCTGAAAAGTAAAAAGCTACCAATATGAAGATATAAGGAGGCAAACAGTGAAGGTAATAGCTGTTAATTGGAAGGTGATAGGTGGAACGTTACCTAATGAATATTCTTTCATAAGTGAAAAAGAATTATGCCTGCTGCAAAGTAAAACAGGAATGTAAAGAGGTAAAGCTAAAAGTTTTGATTTAGTACTGGAAATCTTTGACAGCTGCTAAGTGACTCGTGATGAAGATGATTGAATTACAGTCCTTTGTTCATAGGGGACAATATACAATCTTAAGATTGAGAGCAACATTAGCTCTTAATTAAAACTTATCTGGGAAGAAAATTTATGATTTTGGATTATTTGGTTTGTCCTTAATATGAGTTTCCTTTTATCTCTTCTCTGAACGTCTCATTCTGATTCCTATCAAGATGTGGGATTACAGAGTTAGATGGATGAGTAATGCAACTTGATATGGTAATTCTTTTGTTTCTCAAATAGATAGAAGGAGATAATCCTGTAAATGTATTTTAGGGAATGGCATTATACTACATTTGTGCTCTTTCAATCCTACTTTTTTATTTTAAAAAGGCTGTGTAACAAAGAAAACACAAAAAGTAGAGTCTGGTTTACCTTATGAATTCTCTAATTAACAGTATTTCCCCTTCAGTGGTAATTTAGCTCAAATGTTAAGTTGGGTTAATACTTATAAAAAAAAAATTTCGTGACTTCCTAATGTGCTCTGATTAAACAGTGACATCTGAGTTTCCTGGCTTTTTCTCAAATTTATATAGGAAATATGTTATGTATTTATCTTATGCATACATATTTGAAAATATATGAAAGAAAAAAGAGATACTAGGGTGCTTTCCAGTGTTTAAACTTTGGAAATGGGTCTAGAGCTCACAGTTCTGAGTGGAAGATCAAAAGTTAGTGAGGTGTTGTAGAAAAGGAATGAAGTGTGTTGGAAAATATTTTGTAGTTGTGAGAATGATGATATATTTGCATTTAGGTTACAGTCTTGATTGTGTATTCTTCTTTAAAAAGCTGCTATAGATTTAGAAGGCTTTCAAAGGTGAGAAAAGTTGTTGAAAGAACTTGCATTAGGTTGTCAGGGAACAGTGATATTTAGGATGGATGTGCTAAAACATTGAGAAAATAATTAGGAAATAAATATAATTTTTTTTTTTGCTTGTTTGAAACTTTTCACACAAATAAAGAGGACGCACTTAAACAGAGCTATGAGAAGTTAAAAACCTGTTTAAAGTAGAGTTTTTCACTCATCACAGAATTAGATTGTGAAGTTCGTTGCTACAGGTATGAGAAGATCTCTTCACTGTTAGATTAATGTGAGACCTTCATGGAGAATCATTATTCCATACATGCATATTGAGAGGTACTTAAAACTTCCTTTGGGACATCTGCTGCTGAATTGTGTCAAAAATAGATTTCTGGAGTAGACGAGTAACAGTTGTAATTCAGTACGGCAGTATGTGTTGTATGCAGCAAACAGACTACAAAGAGTACTGCAAACTAACTGGTTTATCATTCAGTCTTGGTTTTGTACTACATCTTAACTTAAACTGGATGAGCAGAATATGACTTAATCTTTCAGGAGGCTTGGTCCTTTGAATGTGTCATTCAGTCCATGCTTTGCATCACATCTATAGGAATACTCAGACATAAAAAACCACCGCCAAACCTCTTCCTGTTTTGCACTGGGCTGCGTATTCTCCAAGCCAGAAGAAAGGCATGGAGTGATTCTAAGTTTTTAGTGTAACGTTTGCTAACAGAGGTTTGTTTTTTTTTTTTCCCTGGAATTGTAGGATAAATTTTCATTATATTTTATTTACCTGAGTTATTTGTACAGTTAGCTGAAAATTCTTCACTGTTGCTTCTTAAATCGTAAGTTCTCTTCTGTCCATGTTTCTTCCCCAAATCATTGCTTTTCTGTGTTGCTTGTTCTGGAAAGCTGGAGTGCCTTTTCATTATGTGTACCTGGAATTCGTTATAAGTGTATTATGCTTGCCTGAAGGAGATATGGCCTTCAGGGATATTACTGTAAAAAATGCAAAGAATTAAACATATTTTTACCAATCCTTAATCTATTTTAAAATGGTTTTCTGGACAATATTCAATGTGTAGCACATTATTTGATTTAAAATACTTTTTTGTAATTTAGATATTAGAAAAACATCTAACCAATATTTATAGCAGCATACTCAGTTTCTTAGTGTTCTCAGTTATATAAATAAATAATCACAGGCTGTCAAAGCTACTACATTTAAAAAAATTAGTTACTGATAAATTGAGATTAGGAAGTGCAGTTATTTTAAAAATGTCTACAAATTCACAGTTGACACACGATTAGTTTTATTTGAATCACTCTTTGAACTATTTCTTGCAAACCTTAGCATATCAAGCCGTGGAACTAATCATTGAGGGGTACTTATTATCTTAATTTTACACTTTTAGCATAAAAAAAGTTGGCTTCAAAAGGTGACTCATTAAAAGAAAGCTCTACGTGTCTTGCACAGCACAGGCTTCTGAGTGTGCATCTGCTAAGAAGCACCTCTCATCCTGGATAAATTACCAAATCTATTTAAAAAAATAATCATAGAAACATAGGATCATAGAATCGTCTAGGTTGGAAGGGACCTTAAAGATCATCTAGTCCAACCATCAACCTAACTCTGACAAAAAATAAATAAGAAATAAGCAATAAAAAAATCACTAAACCATATTCTTAAGGACCATGTCAGCCTGTCTTTTGAACACCTCCGGGGATGGTACCTCAACAACTTCCCTGGGCAGCCCATTCCAATGCTGGATAACCCTTTCCGTGAAGAAATGTTCCCTAATATCCAATCTAAACCTCCCCTGGCACACTTGAGGCCATTTCCCCTTGTCCTATCTCCTGTGACTTGGGAGAAGAGACCAACCCCCGCTTCTCTACAACCCTCCTTCAGGTAGTTACAGATTAAGGCGATAAGGCCTCCCCTCAGCCTCCTCTTCTTCAGACTAAACAAGCCCAGCTCCCTCAGCTGCTCCTCATAAGACTTGCTCTCCAGACCCTTCACCAGCTTTGTTGCCCTTCTCTGGACTAATAATTTGAAACTAGTATTTTGATTCTTCTGGATGTGGCTGTTTTACCACAGGAAAGTGACATTGTTTAATGCTTACCACTGGAGAATGCCAATTTAAGAGACTGCAAGGTATTTCCTATCATGCTTTCATACACTTCACTGTGTAGATCCTTTTTTAATGATTTTTTTTTTTTTCCCCCTCATTCCTTTTTTTCTGGAAATGAGTAACTGCTACTTAAAGTAATATGGAACCAGGACTGTAATGAAGGTAATAGGGAATCTTTTCACTTCTAGTTTTATCTGAACGTTGATTCACCCTCTCTTGTCAATTGGATTTTAACATGTTCTTCACAAAATGAATGTGGTGAACTGCAGCTTGAAAGACTTTTACTTCAGGAATTCATGTGGATGTCAACTAACGCAAAATAAGTTCTTCTTCTTGTTAAAGAAAGTGTACACAGATGGAGAGTGCACTGGGTAATGCTGCCTGCTTCATCTGAATTTTCTCTTAACACTGGGTCATTGTCTTCTTTTTTCCTGACAGTAACAGCTGGGATGAGCATGTCTTTGAACTGGTTCTACCAAAAGCCTGTATGGTTGGACATGTGGACTTCAAATTTGTTTTGAATTCAAACATCACAAACATTCCCCAGATTCAAGTGACTTTACTGAAAAATAAAGCTCCAGGCTTAGGCAAAGTCAATGGTAAGAAAAAAGATATCTTTTAGAGTATTATATCTTTTCTCAAACTCATTATTCTGTGTGATTTGCTTGAAATATTGTAAATATTTTGGTTTTACTTATTTCCATTTTATTCTATTTCTCAGCATCATGGTCAGTTTTCACTTACCATGTTTGAATGTAAATTGGGGAAACAAACTGGGTGCATAGCTCAAAAAGGTTGAACTGAATTATTATTCTGTACTGCTTGAATCCTACAGTCATTACAAAAAATATGTTGTCAATTGTAAATCAGCCAGAAGATTGACTGATGAAACAAAAGGTGCCCTTTTAAGTGCTTGACATATTTTTAAAAAAATATAATAAATTATTCCAAGTCACAGAAAGAAATGATTTGTCAGTGCCTCTTGGATGCATAAGAGAAAATAGCAAAGCCTTTTTGATGACAGTAGATAAAACCTGGCTTCCTTGGGAATTCTCTCATCATCTGGCTCATTAACTAAGCTACATGAAAGCTGCAGTATGATTTCACCTTTTGTTCCTTGCAGCTTTGACAGGGTAGACCAAAGTTTTGAATGCTCTTGCCTTGGGAAGACTCCTAGCTGGACTCTGCACCTTACTAGCTCTCAGGGAACCTGTGAGGGGGTAGCGTAAATTGAAAAGTCACTTCTTTGGTGTGGAAGATGATGTGTTTGTGCCTCCATTGGGATTTTCCTCTGGTGAGAGTGTTCATTGCATGTCCTGCTGCCCTGTCTGCTAGGGATGGAAGGTATTACATGCAGCACTTCCTTTTACTGAAACATTAATTGGGGTCATCTCCTTTTGAAATGCTTCTAGGAACTTGGTATTTCAGAGAAATCTTGCTGTTGAATATTATTAAATTGGCTGCTGAATGTAAGATGTGCTGGGAAGTACAGCAAGCATGATTTTAAAAGCTCTTTATTTTTTCTTTTCTATTTTTTTAAATGCTAAGTAAGAGCACGCCAGTTAAACATGGGTAACAGAGCTGTAAATTTTGAAAAGGAATATACGCATACCGAAGATCATTGGTGTGCTTTCATACAACTTCTCACTCAGTGGCATCTCCCGGTGTTTAACAAGAAAAAAAAGTGTGCTGGAGATGCTCCTTAAAGAACTCCTGTGAACGGGTGGTTATCCAAGAATAAAATATTTTAGCATAGCAATATTCTTGGAGTAAAAGTATATTCTTTTAGGATACTGCCAGACAGCAATCAACAGATGTTCTTGCACGTTCTTCCCTTGTTTAATTCTTGAAGCAAAATTCTGCTATGTGTTAAATTAAGGTGTTGCTCTATCAAATTGAAAAATAGGACAGATAGTCCATTTTGCTCTTCTGAATGGAACTTGCTTTTTTTCAGCATGAATTTTAGAGGTCAATCTGTTTGCAGATCTGGATGTCAGAATTGATGTGAGAATGTGAAACAAAAAACTAGAAGAAATACTAAACTCTTTCCCATAATGTTTCAGTTTTAGGTATTGCTGAGCGAACAGTTCCATGAGTTGGTAATTCTTTGAAGACATTTGATTTGGCTGTGAAATACGTTGCCAGAACTTTTTGTGGATACTTTACAGTGCAGCATACAGAACATAAGCCATGACAAAGCTCTTCCAGAAAGTGACATTTCACTTCTTTACATGCAGAGTAGTGGAATTTGCTTTTTTCTCTTATGGATAGGGTGGAGAAAGGATGGAGTGGAGGGCCAGGGTTTACTTAGTCTGGAAAGGGCCTGGGGGATGTGAGAGCGCCTGTGAGGCAACCTGGGCAAGGTTTTTTTTTCTTTTCATTTCAGTAGAATTGAGGAGCCTCAACTAACCAACATCCTCTCAAGTGTTATTGCATTGCTGTTGCTTCCTCCTTTTTTTCCAATTTCTTGGGTTTTGGGAAAGGACCTTCATGACATCTGCCTTTTCTTCTGCACCCTCCTGAGTGAAGTAACAGAACACTAATGATTTCAGTATAAAAGAACGCAAATATGGATAATTAATGTCTGTGCTGGACATTAACCAAAATGTCCTAGTTCCAGGGAAAATTAATATTCAGGATTGTTTGGTGGCTCTTGAAAAGGTATAAAATCTTCAGGCTGAAATTCAGTTTACTACCCCTTACCCTCCCCTTCTCTAACTCCATAAGATGAGAAAGGAACTGAAATTTTAAGATAATGAAGCTTAGGAAGATCTGTAGGGGAGAGTTTATTCAGCTGGTTTTTGTACGACAGGAACCCTGGAACCAGTTAAATGTATAATGTGCAATAACGAGAAGGCCAGAGGCATAATTCTTCTGGGTTGGAACTAATGTTTTTGATCTTGCACTTAATTCACTGTATATGCTTCTTGTTCATTTGCTTGCATGTCCTTTTCATCTATGATTCATGAGAACCATTTAATTAAAAAAAGAGCTGTACTTAAGTGTTATCAAAATAATGACTGATGTTCAGCAGGAGCAATCTAGTTATTTTCAGTTTAAATTATCAGACTCTCAATACTGAAATCTAATTACTTAAGAGTAATCTGCAGTTGATTATTAGGAGAAAATTCAGACAGTGTTAAAGTAAAGCAGACTGTTTACAGGTCATTCAAATAAATGTTTTTTAGCTATTTGCTGCAAGTTCAGCTGCAAACCTAATATGAAAAACATGCTTGTGTTAGAAATAGTGTTTTGGACAGAAAGCTTATAAATTTGTTGTGAGTACTACTGCCTCTGTTTTCTGTGAGCCTTAAGCAATGTTTATGAAATCTTGCTAATATTTTTATTTCCAGAAGCAGCAGTAGATAGACAGATCACATTTCCTTTATCTCCAGCTCATAATATTGAAGTGGAGAGAAATGGAAAACCAGGACTGGTTGAATTCAATGAAGAAATGCAGTATATGGATGTAGAGGAACCACAATGTAAGTTTTATTTTTCTTGTTATACCTTGTTTGAAATATGAGTTTTTTTTTTAATGATGTACTGGAATTTCTCTGCAAATATTTCTCAGCCATTTCAAACAAACTGTTTTCTCACCCCTGTTCAATGTTGCTTCTCTTAGTGGTCTGTTTACTGTATGAGTTGAAAGTTTAACAAAAGCACACCAAGAAAAAAAGTACTGGAGACTTTTAGTGCTTATAAGCAGATTGATGTTTGAGTTTAGAAATAAAGTAGACTGATATGGCATCTTTCTGACTTCAACTCTTACCCTGTTTCAGCAGTATTTTACTTCATTTCCTTAGTTTTAATCAGATTTTTCTTTGTATACCTGGCTTTTATAGAGTCTGTTGCTGTAAACCAAGAAAAAGAAAACAGCTGGTTAAAGAATTCAGAACTAGCCATGTCAATTTTCAGCTATATCAGACTTGCTGTGCCTGTTTTTGTAACTTTTTTTGTTAATCAGTACTCTTCCAAAAATCTGTTAGAGAGACTCTGAAAGGCAATCAGATTGGATCCAAGTGAGGAGACCTACAGACTGAAAATTGATAGTTTGAAGGAATCGGTTCCAGAGCTGATTCTTTTTCTTGGTTCTTTCAACAGTCTTTCTTTACATATGCCGTTTTATGGGATCAGGCTTATCTAGAGCATATCTTTAAAGGCTCCTTCCAAACCAAACAATTATATGATTCTATGACTCCAAGAAAGGTGTTGCAAAAGGAATGGGGGTGGAGATTGAAGGGGTTAGGAAAAAAAGAAAGGAGGAAGGAGGTTTTCATGCTGAGAAAGAAGCAGAAAAGCGAATGATAATTTCAATGTACCACAGGAGAAACAAATTAGTCTCTTTTTTTGGTCTTTCTCTTTTTTTTTCTTTTTTTTTCTTTAATTCAACACTTTTGCTTCAGAAAAGACCCAATGAGAGTTGTGGATCAAAACATACTGGTACATCATTTTATCAATTGTGTATTTTGTAGCTCTGAGCCAGCCATTGTACGTATTCTCCATGTAATACAACTGAAAATGCTTTGAAAACTGTTGTTGACCTTCATTTCACTGGAAATGGCTAAAAGTGAACCTCAAGTAATTGATAGTTTTTTGATGTAGAGTTTCTATGTATTTAGTGATCAGAGTTTAACATGGTGTATTTTTAACCCATGCAAATTATTTTGTTTTATGTCTTATATTAGAGTAATTCAGGTCCATATTACTCATGTTTTTTTAGGTCTTAGATTGTGTCCGTTCCTGGAGGAACACAAGGAAGATATACTTTGTGGTCCAGTATGGTTGGCTACTGGTCTTGATCTATCAGGACATGCTGGAATGTTGACACTAACAAGTCCAAAGCTTGTTAAAGGTAAGTCAGTTTATTAAGCTATTCACATGAAGTATGTGTGGCTAAAGTGCATCCCATACTTCTGTAGTCAGACTTCGGTTTGTATTTATTTCCACATTAACAAGTTTTGCTGAATAACACAATAGTGAGTTACGTTTTCAAACTGATCCTAAAGTACTGTAATTAATGTGGTTGAGCTCTGCTTGTACACTATATCTGTGAAGTGGAAATGTGTTTACAACTTGCCCTAGTAAACCATGGAAGATCTCTACCCTACCTCCCTCTCTTTTTTTTTTTTCTTTCCACTTTCAGGCATGGCTGGTGGCAAGTACCGCTCATTTTTAATTCACGTTAAAGCAGTGAATGACAGAGGAACAGAAGAAATCTGCAATGGTGGCATTAGACCAGTTGTTAGAATACCATCTCTCAAACCTCAGACTAACAAGGGCCATTCCCTTGCTTCATTGTTGGCAAAAGTTGCAGCAGGCAAGGTAATGAATAGCCAAGAAGACACCTGTGTTAAAGTTGTAGAATTGGTATGATTTATGTAATCTGGAAGTGAAACAGCTTTTAGGAGAATTAAGATCCATTAAAAATGACTTCTTTAAGAATTGACACTAAAAAGAAACAGAGTTCAGCATCTCCAAGTTGCTGCTTCTGTAAAAGTTTAGTTTGTTTACCACTTTCACATTCTGAGTAATTGTTTTTGAAACTTGTTTCCATTAGTGTTTTCAGTAGCTGATACACCTCATCCTCTTACAAAGATTGTTTGTGTTCTGTGTATTTTACTCTTGATCATTGTAGTTGTAAGATTGGATGATATGATGTACATCTTGTGGACATTATTAGAATGGTTAGAACGTAATAAAATACAGACCATTGTTGAATCTGATGTTCTGTATTAAAGCAATTAGTGAATAAAAGTAGTCTGTTTTAGTACAAAGCTCAAACTGAGTGAGAGATTTTACTGAACTGTACTCATTTCACTGAATGAAATATACAAAAGAAGCAGTCAAAACACGTTATACATGAATTATTTTTTCCCCCCCGAAAATCAGGAAAAGCCATCTAGCAAAATTGAAGCCACTAATTCTTCAAGAAAATCAGATAATCTGAGAGGCTGTGACTTACTTCAAGAAGTCTCTGTAACAATTCGAAGATTTAAAAAAACTTCAATTTCAAAGGAAAGGTTAGTAGGTGTTTTTTAATTGTAAAAAACTATTAGCTTTAGTTACACTGTCATAAAATGCTTAGTTTCCAATGTAGCTCAGGACAAACCACTCTTGCAAGTTGTCATTTCATAAACATATTTTATGTGGAAAATCCTGTGAGTTTGAGGGCGCTGTGCTGCACAGGTTGAGATAGAATAACACCGCGCATGAAACCGTATGGTGAATGATTATTTGCCTGACTTGAAAAGGCAAATGTAAATAAATTTCCTTGGTAATTTAGATAAATTTAGGACGGATTTTTTTAAAGGAAGCATCTTTCCTTTCTGTTTTCACATGTTGTCTTGTTTCTTACAGCAGAGATTGTTATTTGTCAAGAAGTTTAGAATCAAAATTAACTAACAAATTAGTACTCAAAAAGCTGGTTAAAGTCTATGGATTGGTACTACAGACCTAAATACAGATAATACAGTATTTAATTTGTATTACAAGCTGCCACCCCGCAATGGTGGCTGTAATCAGCTTAAAGAGGTCAAAGGGGCTGCAAAGAGGTATGTGCAAATGATTGCCAAAGAGTGTTGTAGATCATGAAAGTTTGTTTAGGTTTAGAAGTTACTAGACAAGTTAACAGAGGAAAAAAAAAATCCTGAAAGTTAGTTTATTATATAGTAACCTAGCAAGCTTTTGTGAGCAGAAAATAGGAAGATTGGGAATGTGTGTACAGAAAGTATCCTTCATGCTTGCGTACTGGTTTACTGTCATCTAGGCATCTTTGTTTTGCCACTCCTAAGACAGGATACAAAGCTGGAGGGACGCTTCGATGGGAGAATGGCCATACTGGATAATTCTGTTTTTTATTTCCCTCCCCTCCTCCCTAGAGTTCAACGGTGTGCCATGTTACAGTTTTCGGAGTTCCACGAGAAGCTGCTCACCACACTTTGCAAGAAGACAGATGATGGCCTGACTACAGAACATGCTCAGAGTCTTGTACTAGACACGCTTTGTTGGCTGGCTGGAGTGTATTCAAATGGGCCTGGCAGGTAAGAGAGGAACTGTGCTTACAAATTAGCATGGCTCTTTCTCACCGTCAGCTCTGTTAAAAAAATGAAGTTTTATATGATTCTCTAAAGTATGCAACTTGTTTTTGCAGCTCGAAGGAAGGAAATGACAGCTTGCTTTCTAAAACACGAAAATGTGTCTCTGATATAATACGTGTTTGCTTCTTTGAAGCTGGGCGGAGCATAGCTCACAAATGTGCACGGTTTCTTGCACTGTGCATCAGGTCAGTGTTAATTATTTGCATTTATTTCTTTTTATGTGTTTATATATGTTTGGGGGTTTTGCATGCAGTCTGAATTGTGTATACATATTCTTGTTTAACATGGAATTTATAAAGCAACAAGATCTGGAAGATGTGTTGAAGAAAAATGTGTCAGGGTATGACTGCAAAGAACGTCAGTCTTACAGCTTCATCTTCTGGAGGAGATGGCATGTTTCATTCTTAGTTCATTAAATGTTAAAGTATCTATGTGTTTCTTTGTAGCAATGGCAGGTGTGACCCAAGTCAGCAGGGGTTTGGATCCGTTCTTCTAAAAGCTTTACTTGACAATATGCCTCTTTTGCCTGCTGCTGCCACAGGTGGTATGTATACAATGTTTGTTGTCGTAAAAATACACAGGAGGTTTGTTGTTTGGCACGTTTTGTTGGACTCTGTTGTGAAATAAGAATTAGGTAATTGTTCAGTTGGTACAAACAGCTTCTTGGAGTGGCCTGGTCAGTGGGTATCCAAGGATGAAGTATTTCTACGTGATGGAACTTTAAGCAAATTAGCTTGCTTAAAACAGAGTGCTAAGGCACTGACATTTTTCAGAGAGCTTAAGTAAGTTTTGTAAGAATTGTCAAAGGTGTTCAGCAACTGTAGATTCTGTTGGCATAAGTGACAGTCAGGATTGTTTGTTATTTCTGAAAATTAGGAGATTTATTCTAGGGATCCTGGCTATCCAAATGATGTTCATCTAGCAATCCACATCTGTTACTTCTGCACTAAAAGGAAACTTCTAACTAAATGAAATTCCTTCCTTATCTATGTTGCAGAGTAATGGTATCTTAACACTTTGTTGAAGCCTTTTGAGTGCCAGATTGAATGGGAAGATGACTTTAGTACTTGTATTTGGGGTGGGAAGACCTGCTTTTTGTTTTTCACAGTATGACATTGCTGAATTGCACCTACCTTGGCATCCTCAAGAGGTAATGCAGGAAAATTAGTTTGCAGTCTAGCAGTGCTTGTTGTGCTCCCACCCAGGTGGAAGCATTTAACATTCTGCTGTTGAGGGTGTGGAATGCACAGAGGGAGGAGAAGGAAGCTGAGGTTTGTCTTTCTGTAGAGAACCACTGCACTGTGCTCCCAGAATTGATCTATAAGGCAGTAGTGCCTCCAGCAAATACAGAATAAGGAGACAGCAGCCAAAAACAGAGGATAAAAGAAGAAGAGGAGTTGAATCTAGAGTAAGGCTTGGTTCTGAAGGGATTGAAACCCCTAGCCTAGCACCTTAATGTATTAAGAACATTTTGATTGTTGTGATTAATAGCAGCAGTGGGCAGAAGCAATGAAAGAAGTACGTGTGAAGCCGTCTCTTGGGAACCTTCAATTATGAATTAGTTGTTAAGAGAATTTAAAGTAGTTGTGGAAACTAATGATTACAGAATGATTCTAAATTGAAGTCTCTCAAAAAAAAGGGGAAGGGGAAAATGCTTCCTAGTCTGTACTCAGTAATCATTAGGTTCTTCATTTATCACTTGCTTCAGAGTATGCTTTCTGAGTGGAAAATTCATATCATGTTTCACCTGAAATTGGTTGTGTTTTTTTTTTAATGCAGGATCTGTGTACTGGTATTTTGTATTGCTGAATTATGTAAAGGATGAAGATTTGGCGGGATGTAGTACAGCTTGTGCATCATTGCTGACTGCTGTATCCCGACAGTTGCAGGATCGCCTAACACCTATGGAAGCATTACTTCAAACAAGGTACTAAGAAACGTGGTCGTTTTAAACTTAATAAAGACAAACAGATAAACTGCCTAATGCCATCCTCTGGTGTTCTGAAAAAAGGTTGGCTGTTGAAAAAAAAGGTGAATTTTGCTGTATTTGTTTGAGCAAGGATTAATGTGATACAGCTCTGGGAAATAGTTTTGGCTTGTTCAAAGTTAAAGGTGAATTTAATTGCTATCTTGCAATTTACAGTGCACTTTAAATCAGCAAATGTGTATAATGTTTGAAATCTGTGCAAACCTTAAGTTAGTATTTACGATTTTTAGTGTAAGGACTAACAAAGCATGTCCTCTTTTAAATATGGGAGGGAATCAAATACACTGAATAATTTCATTTCTGTGTAATGCTGCACAAAATTGTAGTCTTTCTGTAAGCTGACAATACATTTAATGTACTGCTACTAAAGGTCAGATTGTAAGTATAGAGACCTTCAGTAATTTACAGGGAATGTAGGTTCTTATTTTAAATTATATATCAATGCAATTTCAGTCTCTGATGTTGCATCTTTTACATATTGAACTGATTGGTTGTTTAACTTTGAATTTACGTGATACCTAAAGGATATCTCTGGTGATACAATTTTGTAGTAGTTTCCAAAGCCATGTTACGATGACAGTAATGTGCTGCTGTTAGCTCTTTCAATTGTGATTTGTGGGCAAGAGTTTTCATCTAGTCAAGGAAGGTAAAGGTAGAAGAGGTAGTTCAGAATCTTCAGGTCAAATTGAAAATTTAGTAAGCTAAGTTTGAGGGGAGGGGATGGTCGTTCATTTTGGGGTTTTGGTTTTTGGCAGTTTGGGTTTTTTTAAGGACTGTAATCCCAAATTATTTGATAAAAAAGTTGTTCTTGGGTGTTGTACTTGGATCCTTACCATGGTCCCTACTGTATTCCTCTTCTTAGTTATTTTATTTCACCATCTCTAATCCTTGCAGCTAATTAGAAGAGTTATCCCAGCAAATGGTTACTGCTTAATGGAAATATTTGAAAAATATGCAAAGTGGACTGGAAAACTAAAAGGTTTTCATGTTGAATTTTCTTTAGAAACCAGATGGAGGATAAAAATGTGGAAATTCCACTTGACATGAGAATGGCACTTTTCTGTAGGATTTTACTTGTTCCTTCATATGGATTGTTTCATAGTACTTCCTTTAAACAGCATATCTCAAATAGAAGGGTTTTTTCCTTTCCAGTTGCCCACCTTTGAGTTTGGTACATGTTTGACATTTCAGAGCACTTAGTGGTGAACACAGCTGTCTGCATCTCAAGGGAAAGTTTCTGAAGTGAGCCCCTGTTCTTGACATCCTTCAAGCTTAGGTTTTCTAAATGTTTCTAGATGATGTTTTACTGATTTTCATCTTGGAGTTAAATTTGCCTTTTCTTTTAACTCAGTATCCCTGCAGTTAGGATAAGAATAGCAGCAGGTGCATCTGTCTAATCCCGTATTTGATTACTATAGCTCACTCTCTAACAAGGATTGACTATTTCTTGACCTGGTTTACTAACTTAGGTGGAATTTACTGGCCTTTCTTTTATATGTGTACAGATCAAGAGAATACTGTAATTTGTCTTTCCCCCCCTTTTTTTTTTAATGTAGAAAGTAAGTATTAATATTTTTTTTAAAAAAAAAAGATAAATTTGTGGAGAGCCATTGTTTTGCTCTTTTGGCCTTCCCTCTCCCTGAGTTCTATTTTATTATATTTCCATTCATTTCTGTTGCAGAGTTTCTGGTATTGTCTTTTTTGTCTTTGTTTCTAGGTACAATATGCTAACATTTGGTAATAAAATAAAAGCAGATATCTAATTAAAGGAGCTGCCCATTCATATTGTCTTAAGGCAGAGTAGTACTCATTTTACTATCGTGCCACAGTAAAGCAAGTAGAACTAGCAAGGATAAGGCAAGATGGGATGGGTGTGTTAAATAGCTTGCAGTTCAGTGAACAACAAAAAAGGGAGTTCAGACAGTATTTTAGGCTGTCCTACAACAAAGCAGGTTGGTTTCTCTCTAGAAAATCTGATGACTTCCTCCAGCCTGTTCTTGAAAGCCTCTGATTAAAGTGGCAGTGGAATTTAATTATTCTAAATATTGTAAGCTATTACATGGCTTAATTATTCTTATCATGAGCACTTGAACTGTCTCCTACCCACATCAAATCTGAAATCTCTCCTGCTGCAACTAAAGCCCTTTAATCTTTGTGTCCTGTCCACCTTGGCAATAAAGAGCAGATTATTTAATTCTTAACGAGTTTTGGATGTCTAGAGAATGTTTGTATCTTGATTGTATTCCAGATCTGTAGTGATTCTTAAAACATTTTCTTGAGCTGTTTTCTTTGGTCCTCATCTTCCTTGAATTGTGGTACACAAAATTATAAATATTATTCCAACGGAGATCTCTGAGTGAAGCAGAAGAGGTATTTCACATAGTTTATATTCATTACTGCATAGATGAATAGGGTGATGAGTTTTTTATGTAGCATTGTTGATTCATTCTTTGGTTTTTGTTGTTGTGACTTCTATATCCTTTTCTGAAAAGTGTTGCTTATGCAGCTTTAAACTGAAAACTTGATCATTCATGCTGAAGGATCTGTAAAAAGCACTATGCTTGTTGAAAAAAGTCTGGGTTAGATGGAATATATTTAACTCTCTGCAGTACATTCAAATTCTGATCGTATTCTACAAAGCTCTTGAAACCCCTTTTTACTTTTTATAACATGCTTACTTAATAATTCAAAATCTTCACTTAAATCATGCAAGTAATGAGTGTTAATGTTGAGCTGACCTAATTTTTGAGTATGTAAATCTGAGGTCTAAAGCAGGCTGTAAACGTGCCCTGCTGAATTTTGAGCATTTTTGTGTGTTTCAGTACCCACTTCACAGTAGCATGTTGTCTCACTTTGCTTACGAAAAAAGGTCATACAGCAAATATATTGGTCTTGCTAGATGTACAGGATGCCCTCTTTCTGTGTAGTACATGCTTGTAGAGAGCAACCTAGATTCATCTAATATGTGGTGTTCTTAGTATAAAGTTCTCAACTTCGCTATCTTGCAGGTGCTTCTAGATAACTTGGTTGGGGAATGTATGTTAAATGGGTTGATCTGTAATCCTCAGATTTTATTTCCTTCCCCCTTTTTCTTTTTTTGAGATCTGTAGCAATTATTGCCCTTTTGTGTAATGTCTTGTGTAATGGTTACAGTCTTAATATTGCGTGGCAAAAAGCATTGCACCCAGCCAGCATGGAAGCACTTCAACATTCAGAGAAGTCTAGAACCTGTTCTACCTTGTTGCTGGTGTTGTAGTATTCATGTAGACATTTATCCTTTTGCGACTACTTGATCAAAAAAGACATCTTAAATGCTCCAGCCTCCTCAGCATTATGGGTTGGGTGCTTTCCTCGCCTGCTAAGGAATGGAGAAGCTGCTTGAAGGCAGAGGGAGAAGGGGGTGGAGGAACTGCCTGTTGCTGCTGGCGTGTTCCGGGAAATACTTCGTATTTGTTCTGGTTCTTGCCAAATTGCAAAACATTATATGTTTCTCACATTTGTACCCACACAGATGCCTTGCTTCTTTCTACTCCTGCTTAATAATTTGGCCTGGTTTCCATTTTTTCTTTTCTTGTTAGTTGCTTGTAATAGGTACTGGTACACAAAAAACCTGATGCTGACTTTCTTATTACTTTGGGTTTTCCCTTTTCTTGGGTTATAAAACCCTAATTGATTCAGGACCACTTTGTTACTTGAGTGATTGTAATATTTTTTCCCCTGCAGTACTGCCAGAGTAGGAGTAATGAGATTTTCTTGAGATATTTAAAGTACTCCCAAGTGTTGATTGGTATCCCTACCAGCATTTCCTTTTTTTTTTTTTTTTTTTTTTTTTTTTTTTTTGGAAGAACAAGCTGGGGGGGAATTTTTTTTGCTGTTTTGGAAAACAATAC
>NW_015090922.1:17611304-17918792 GCF_001431845.1 Calidris pugnax | reverse complement strand
CTACCGGTGCCTTGGGGATTGCAGCCTCCGTAGGTAACAAGGTGATGGCAGTGTATATAGAGAGGGGGGGGAGAAAAAGTCAGACAGAATAAATCATGCAGTCAGTAGGGGAAAAACTTAATTGTGGCAACTCTGTACTCTTTTAATTAAAAAAAAAAATAAAAAATCTATATTTTGTTCTATAGAGGAACCAGCTGTTCTATTTTTAGGAGATCAGATATTTGTTGGTTGGGATGTCTGGAGTGTTTTAACATTTTTTTTTTTTTTTTTTTTTTTTTTCTTACTTCAGCTGGAAGAACAAGCTGAGGTGGAATTTCTTTTGCTGTTTTGGAAAACAATACTGTGGTTTTATTGACTTCAGATAAATATCTGATTTGCCATGTGCAGGCATGCGTATTGCTGTGGCTAATTGTCTAAGACTTGTAGTTCTGGCTTCCATGTTGAAGTGTGATTGTGTGTCATGTTTCCAGGACAGTGTTATATCTTCAAAACTGCTAAATAACAGAGAATTACTTATTTTGCATCATAAGCTGTTTGAAAAGGTCACCTAAGAAATTACTTTAATGAAATATAAATAAACGGTAGTTTCTGAGATACGTGATTTGAATGAAAATAATAGTTTGGAATATAATAAATCCTGATGATGAAATACTTGGCCTTTTTCTAGAAATAATTTTATATAAATTCTTATTGTTTGAATAGTGCTGTTTGTTTTATTCTGTTTGCAGATATGGCTTATATAGTTCGCCTTTTGATCCAGTTCTGTTTGATTTGGAAATAAGTGGCTCTTCTTGTAAAAATGTATACAACAGCAGCATTGGAGTACAGTCAGATGAAATTGATTTGTCTGATGTTCTATCAGGTATGTATGTTTAACAGTAACCTATTGTGGAAGAATTGGTAATTCTCTCTGCTATACTGTTTTCCTCTAGTAAAGATGTGGTTTTATGCTTTCCATCTGTTTTATAGCTGTACATAATGAAGTTCAAGATATTCTCTTTCTTCGTGAGATCTCTTACATTTCCTGTAGCCCTCAGGGCAAGAAAAAAGCCTCTTTCTGGAGTCTGTGCTTTTCTTATCCTGTAGGAGATCTAAGAAAAGGCTAGAGATTAAACAGAAAGGCTGCTATCATTCCCTGGGTCAGAGTCATCTAGGAAGCATCTGTCACTTCTATTGAGCAGCTTCCTTGCGTTATGTTATTATTCATTTCGACTGGCAACTGTCTCGTAGGCAGAGAAACCTAAATGGATTTTTCTGAAGTTGGGAAGCTGCCATACGGCACTTTTCTACTTAAATATTACAGATTTAATGAGATACTCTTTCTGTTTCAGAGGCATTAAAATACCTAAAAAGCATATTTGTACCTGTCCTCCCAGGTTAGTTCATAAGTGAATCTTTAGGCCGTGGAATGTCCTAAGAGTGAGGCCATTTTTACCTGTCAGGAAATTCATTTCATAGCAAGCATATTCATCAGTTGTAGTGACTCCTTTCCTTTTCTTTATGCCCTTGTCCATCTCCTTCCCATCCCTCTCTCCATACAGCACTGTGAATTTGTTAGTATATTGAATAATAGTCTAGTTCTTACACTAACTGGGTGTATGATCTTAGTTTGTTACTTTCTTTCTCTTCCTTTCCAGTAACATCAATGTGTTTTTGCAAGCTAATTTTGTCATAGTGTAGCATCTGTATGTAATTCATTTCTAGAATTAAGAAGGCTACACTCTGCTTCTGCTGTCACTTCTGATAGTTTGACTTACTGAGATACTCTGTTCAGATCTGGCAGCGTTATCCATTTTAAAATATACCTCCATTTCTATTGGGGATGAGAAAGTGTTAAGGTATTTGTTCCACAATGGAAAGTAATAAAATATGAAGAATCAAAAGGGACAACTAAATATAATCCACATGTGTTGAAATGTCACTATCAAGAAAACATCAGCTGATTGTGCAGATATTTATTTCTCTTTCAGGAAATGGGAAAATAAGCAGCTGTGCAGCTGCTGAAGGTAGTTTTACTTCCCTTACTGGACTTCTGGAAGTCGAACCTCTGCACTTTACCTGTGTTTCAACAAGTGATGGAACTAGAATAGAAAGGGACGATGCAAGTACGTTTACTGGTATATACAATTTTTCATTTCTTTCTACTTAGCATAGTTCCACAATATGGTATTTTTAATTGGACATAATGAGCACTGTTTGACAAACAGATTGCCCGTAGTTTTATGAGTGTTGAAATGTTGGGTTTTTTAAAATAGTTAGTATTTGTGAACTTATAACTTCTTAGAGCTTAACAAACAATCTGGGTTCAAAATTTATTAATTTGAATCAATTTGTTTCTATCAAAGAGTATAACGTACAAGCTTGCATCTTTACCATGCAGCTTTATGTAGCGAAAGAATTCCAGGGCATTAGATGGCTTTTCTGTAATGAAAATGTTGCACGTGTGATGAGTGTGCGTCGTCTATAAACCATACACTTTGTGAATCAAGATGATGTTATTGTGTAGCAAGAACTGGATAAATGGAGATATTTCTCTTGGTTTTACGTTGCTCTTAACAATAAGTAAGGAACTAAATTCAATGTGTATTTTATCATTTCTTTTCTACATACGTGTTTTTGGTTTGTTTGTTTGTTTCATGCCAGTGAGTACCTTTGGGGTTACCCCAGCAGTTGGTGGCCTCTCTTCTGGAACGGTTGGGGAAGCCTCGACAGCACTGAGTTCAGCAGCCCAGGTAGCTTTGCAGTCTCTCTCTCATGCAATGGCCTCAGCCGAGCAACAGCTCCAGGTGCTGCAAGAGAAACAGCAGCAGCTTTTGAAGCTTCAGCAACAGGTTGGAGGCTATTTGGCTATTTTTTAATGCTGTCTCTAAACTTCAAAAGCTGAGAAAGTAGTTGCAGAGCTAGTTGCCTTTTTATTTTATTTTTTTTCCTTTGTTCTTCACAGTGTATTTAAGGAAGGAACAGTGCTGCACTGAGGAGCACTCTTACTAAGCAAAATGCTGAGAGTGTCTCCCGTGCTGCTTTGGTCTTTCAGACTTGTTTTTTGTGTATTTTGAGGGTGGGTTGGCAGTTCATAATCAAAACTGAGTCTTAATGCATAAGTATATCAGTCTGAAATTGAAAAAGCCCACTGAAATGAAAAGCGCAATTGCTGACACAGGGAAGTACAGCCATAAAGCCATTGTCCATGCAAAGCCGTGTTGACTCTACCTTGCTGTTCAGTTGTAGGGTTTTTATCATTTTTTGATTACTCTAATTACTTAATCACCCATGTTCCTCAGCAAGTCAGGTGAAATTGAGTAGAGTTTCTTTTTTCAGCTTATAGTTGGACATCTAACATGTCTATGTTGAAGGTAGCTTGGATTTATTAAATCCAGTTTTATAACGAAAGTTGAACTTGTAGTTCAATACTATTACTGTGTTCACAAGCAGTATTTTCTGCTACATACACTGCTTTCATTTTCCCCCCAGAAAGCCAAGCTGGAAGCAAAACTGCATCAGACAACAGCAGCGGCGGCAGCGGCAGCATCAGCAGTTGGTCCTGTTCACAACTCTGTGCCTTCTAATCCAGTAGCAGCCCCAGGGTTCTTCATCCATCCTTCAGATGTCATTCCACCCACACCAAAAACAACCCCTCTATTCATGACTCCACCTTTGACTCCACCTAATGAGGCAGTTTCTGCTGTTATTAATGCAGAGCTTGCTCAGCTTTTCCCTGGTTCAGTCATTGATCCCCCAACAGTTAACCTTGCAGCTCATAACAAAAATACAAGCAAGTCTAGAACGGTAATTATTTTTCTTTGTTTTTCTTATAGAAACAAGATGCTTTAAGCTTTATTGGGTTCTAATTTGTACTTGTGTGCTAGTAAAGATCTGTTTATTTAGAAGAGATGTGAAAACTGTATCACTAGATTTAAACTATGTCAGAAGAAAAGCTAGGAAGACATAATGAAATCATGATAGAGTTGTTACTGTACTTCAGATGGTTCCTTTTAATTGGAGCTAGCTTAACTGTATAAGGACTTATAAATCCTTTGACCTTAGGCGTAAATATATTTTGATGGTTCATGGTCAAATCTAAATGCAGTGAGACATTGTCAAAATTGTACATCCTTAAATGATAAAATGTTTTCTTACAGTCTTTTGTAAAGAACAGCACAGATTTTAATGACTTAATTTTGCTGATGTTTTCCCACTCCTCAGAATCCACTTGGATCTGGTCTTGCTCTTGCAATATCTCACGCTTCCCATTTTCTTCAACCTCCACCTCATCAGTCAATTATTATAGAGCGAATGCACTCAGGTAAAGTCAGAATTCTGAATAATAATTTTGACATGTTTTCTAATAAGTAACATATTTTCCAGGGTCTTAAGTAAGTTGCTTAGCTGCAGTCTCATTTGCCTTTCTGAAGAAAAGGTATTTCTCGGTTCGCATTTCTGTTGTGTCTGGAAGTTTAAGATGCAGCAGTCACTGATGTTTATCAAGTTGAAGAATCCTGGGGCCTGGGGGAATATGTTAGATCTCTGGACAGAATGCCTGTTCTGAAATAGTGCATGAAAACATAAATTAAGTTGAAGCCAGAATTTTGTTTTCAAAGGGTGCAAGTTGTAGTGAGATGCAGCTATTTTTAACTTCATACATACACCTTTTGAATCATATATAGACAATGACTTTATGGTTTAAGACATATCATCTCTTTGCTGGTTAGCATGCACTGGTATTTTAGGCAATCCTGTGTTTTTCCCTTAGGAGCAAGAAGATTTGTGACCTTAGATTTTGGAAGACCTATATTGCTGACGGATGTATTAATTCCCACTTGTGGAGATTTGGCTTCTTTGTCAATTGACATCTGGACTTTAGGAGAAGAAGTGGATGGAAGACGGCTGGTAGTGGCTACTGACATTAGCACACATTCACTTATTTTACATGACTTGTTGCCACCCCCAGTTTGCAGGTTTATGAAGGTAAAAGGAGATAAGCTGCATACTCCACCTTTTAAACTCTTGATCTTTTTTTAGTATGTGAGTTTTCCCTTACATTCTCTTCAGACCGAACTTTAGTTGGCTATAAATTTCTAATGAATTTTTAACTGTGTGTTTATTTAGCCTGTTTGGATACAGTTGTGTTACAGTATAGTTGCTTTCTTTTTCAGATCACTGTTATTGGTCGATATGGTAGCACGAATGCCAGAGCAAAAATTCCATTAGGATTTTATTATGGCCATACCTATATCTTACCCTTTGAAAATGAACTGAAACTAATGCATGATCCCCTCAGAGGAGAAGGTGAAGCTGCAAATCAGCCAGAAATTGACCAACATCTGGCAATGATGGTTGCATTGCAAGAAGACATACAATGCAGGTTAGAAGAAAAAAAAATATGTGCACTTATTAGTTATTTTAGTTTTTTATTTATTTACAATACTGGGATGTCATAATGTTACAGATTGTTCTTTTTTTTCTTCACATAATATTATTCAGACCAAAGAAAAACTCTGCCTTTATTGTAGAGTTGTTATGATGAATATCTTTATAGCAGTAAGAAAGACTACACTGTATTATTTTTTTTCAGTATCTGTTTTAACAGTACACTCAAAATATACCAGAAGCTGTCTTCTGGCAGGGTAACTGTTAAATGTATTGCCATTTGCTAATGCCTATTGAATTGTGTGTTGGAATGTTTCCCTTTAGGTACAATTTGGCCTGTCATCGGTTAGAAATCCTTCTGCAGAGTATTGACCTGCCACCACTCAATAGTGCTAACAATGCCCAGTACTTTTTACGAAAGCCAGACAAGGCAGTAGAAGAAGATAGCAGAGTATTTTCTGCTTACCAGGACTGCATTCAGCTTCAGCTTCAACTCAACTTGGCTCACCATGCTGTTCAGAGGCTGAAAGTTGCTTTAGGTGCAAGCAGGAAAACACTGAAGGAGCAATCTGATCCAAAAGAGTTGATTCAGATGTCATCCACAGAACAGTTACGAACCATCATTAGATACTTGCTGGATACTTTGCTTAGTTTGCTTCATTCTTCCAATGGTTAGTATGTTGTGATGTTTTGATATTTTTGTCACGTTAGTAGAAACAATTTGCAAGCGTTTCTAGATATTGATCTGTGCTTTGCCGCTATACAGCTTTTAAACTACATTCAGATTTTACTATGATTTACTAGCTGGTAACACAGTGTAAAGTTTCACCAGTGGCACCAGTCTGACCTAACCTCTTCCTGCTCCTGAAAAGGATGGGAGAGGGTGTCAAGGTCGTTGAGGTCCATCTCTTTTCCATAGTCCTTGCTGCATATTCCTTTGTTCAGATAGTCATCTGACCCTTCTGTGGCCTGATTCCGTTCACTGAAGGAACAAAAGACTGCCCAGGCAGAATACTCATGTTGTTTTCGTAGGTAGATTCAGCTTGTGGAAGGATCTGTGGGCATCAAAGTCTGTACAACACTGTGGATCGATGAGGCAGTTAGCAGTGGGGAGGAGAAGCACAAATTGCTTCTGTGTGGGCGGGACAAGTCATAAAACCAGTATCTCTACTCAGTTCATGATTTTTAATAGCCAGTAAGGACTTTTGTTTCCTAAATTTGCCATTGAAAGAGTTCTGTGAGAATCGAAATTGGAAGTTCTGAGTAGGATGAGTGGGAGTGATGTTTTTTTCAATTAAAAAAAAAAATAATAAAGCAGAATATTGTTCTCTTGGTAGATAGATATATCTGTCTTGTAATTTTCTGTGCCAGTTTGTACTTAAGCGTAATGATGGGTTGGTTTTGACCAAATGGCCTGATCTTTATGGGTTACCTGCAAACTTCTATCTCCCCATGTGTTCCCTCCTCCTTCCCCGCTGTGCCAATTAATCTAATCATAAGTTTTAAAAACTTCCTGCAATTCTTTTTCCTCCTGTGTTTTCAAGCTGTTATCTTAAACATAGTTGCTTGTTCCCTTTTTTTAAAAGGACACTCTGTTCCTGTGGTTCTGCAAAGTACTTTTCATGCTCAAGCTTGTGAAGAATTATTTAAACATCTATGTATCAGTGGAACCCCAAAGATACGATTGCATACTGGCCTTCTACTTGTTCAGCTCTGTGGAGGAGAACGATGGTGGGGTCAGTTTCTCTCAAACGTACTGCAGGAATTGTACAATTCAGAGCAACTTCTCATATTCCCACAAGACAGGTAAGGCATAAGTCTATGTCGATACATTACCTGTGGATCGCTTAAATAATTCCCTTATTCCTAACTTAACATTGGAATTGATAAAATGTTACATGGATGGTACTTACCCATCTATGCCATTGATTTAAGAAGTAGTCCCAAAAAGCACTGCAAACTATAAATGTCAGATTGTTATTTATTGCACCTCTTTGGTACTTGCACCACAATAAGTTGCTGTTTCTCCTTACTTGGAGATCTTCACCTACCTGGCAGGATTGATCCCCAGTGTCAAAAATTGCCTTCTCCTTTATCAGGTTTAAATGCACCCTCATCATCAAACTGCTCTTCTCAGGCATTTGGAAGTAGGATTGAGTCTGATGAGCACACTATTAGCATTTAATGCAAAAGATTTCTCTGATAAAGAGCAAACAAGCATCGAGTTGAGCATTAAATGTCAGATGTGTTGATTACTTCAGATTATTGATTTGAGATCTTTGATATGCTATACATTACCATTTTATTTTAATAAACGTTTTTGCTGTTCTGTGTCTTTCTGCCTTCTTTGGACAGCGACATTTATGTTTTCATAATTTTTTAAATGAATTTTTAAATTAATTAATTCAAGGATATAAGAACACGTGAATTTAATTATCTATCCCTCCTATTCGGTATATCACATGTAATAGGAAAAGAAACAGATGAGATCTTGTTTCAGATGTAGGAAGTGAAATGCTCTGCTGACCTCTTGAGGGTAAAAGAGAAAACGTTCATTCTAAAATACTGCATTATCCTTACAACAATAGCACGGGAAATCCAGTTTGCTTGCTGGGCCAGAGAACTGCTTTCTGTAGCAATCTGCTTGTGTCTCAGATGAAAGCCTAGGGGAATGTGTCTCAGAATATTACTGGATCTGAAAAAGAAATAAAATTTTAAATATGTAAATTTTATTTTTAGGGTCTTCATGTTGCTTTCTTGCATTGGCCAAAGATCGCTTAGCAACAGTGGTGTTTTAGAAAGTTTACTTAATCTCCTGGATAACCTGCTGTCACCGCTGCAACCTCACTTACCTGCGCACAGAAGAACTGAAGGTAGCCCTCTCATTTGGAAACTATATTTTCATATTCATTATAAGCTAGAAAACTGAGAGATTAGCTCACAATTTTTGTTGTATAAAAAGAAGAAATTGCCTGTTTACTGTATTTCCAAAACATAGGTGTCTTCTAAAATGTGCTGAAATTTCTTGTTCTTTAGGTGCTAAAAGAGATTCCTTCCCTTACCCCCCTGTTCAAACTCAGCAAAATCTATTTGGTTGCTTTTAATTTAGTTAGGAAGCTTGAAAGTTTTAACAAAGTGAGGGGAACATCTGGTGTGTAGCTCTAGTGACTCCAGTGAATGATTCTGGAATTTAGCATTTTGGAAAGAAGTGCCCCTTTTTGCTCATGGGATCCTTCCTAAGTTTCAAGCTTTTGAGGTTATAGAGACTAGTTTCTTAGATGTATCTGCATGCTTTTTTGCAAACTATGTGGGACTTTTTTGTAATCGTGAAGAATCTACATTTTTTTTGACCCTAAAAAATTACTGAAATGATATTCTCCAAATTTTGTTTTCTTTGAGTGTTTTCTTAACTACCCTGTTTGAAGAAAATGGTTGCTTTTAAAAACATCGAACGCTAGGCTTCTTCATTTGTTACGTACATGTAACAGAGCATTGTAGAAGATAGTTACTTAAACTTCTTAGTGTTGTGAAGTTGATAAATGCCAGCTGAGACTCTGTCCTTACTTCTTACCTTGTCTCCTCATGTAAACAAGCCTGCCTACAGCTGGTGTCAGAAGCTGTCCTATGGCTTCCCGTTGGTCTACTGTGTACTTTCTCTGTCGTGGCCATATCCTGCTGTAGTCTCTAACTAGTTTGAGGCAAACCCAAGCTTACGTCTCCTCTACCTCTGTTTGCACTCTCCCCACAGCTGCCAATTCCTTTCATAGCTCTTGCCTTACTAGTTGTCCTCACGGAGGACTTTAGGAAGCAGAAGTAACTGATACTTCAGAGCTTTATTTGCTGGTCTTCCAGCTTCCTTCCTCCTGGACAGTACAGGTGAGTAACTAGGGAATTATTATGTGTGGTGGAAGCATCAGGTACGGCAGAAGAAATTCCCAGTTGAGAAGTGTGACGCATAACTAAGGGTCAAAGGGATGAAAAATTACAGGGGAAAAAAGTCCAAAGACAAAGGACAGTTAGAGCAAGATGTGAGTGTGGTGGGTAGAGAGAAATTGTAAACTTTGAGGCAGAGGTGGGGAAAACAGGAATAAGCCAAAGACACTTGGAGGGAGAGAAGCTGAAAATTTTGATTTTTTTTTTATATTTTTTTTTAAGAGCAAAAAGGAAAATAAATGTATGTGTTTAAACAGAAGTATGAAAAGGTATATATTTGCTCTGTAGCAATCTCCTTCCTTTCTGTTCTGCCAACCAAAAAGATGTGTAGTGGTCACCAGTGGTACTCATTCCTATTCTTGCCATTTGGTCTGGAGTTCCTGTTCAGGTCCTCCCCTGTTATGGGAGACCCCCTGTTCCTTTGCCTGCTTTGGGTGGGCAGGAAACGAGTTACCAGTCAGGGCCTGCATCTTATCACTTGGGCTGCCAGCAGCTACGTGTGATTTTTGGACAAGTCAATTCTGTGCCTTAGTCTTCTTGTTTGGTCTGGAATTAATAATAGGTTAGGTTAATTAAAACTTTTTTGAGGTCAGTGTGTGAAAAGTGTAGTGTAGTTAAATGTGGCTCAGGACAGTGTGCAGATACGAAAATGTGTGTGTAACCTCTAGTACTAATGACTTTGCTGTATTGCTATTATGTAAAAGTATGGCATTTGTATAATGACTGTGATTAAATGGTCATTAATTGCAGGTTTCTGGTCTTTATTCAGCATGCATGAGCTCGCTGTAGAGCTGTTCATTTAGACTTGCTCATGCACACAAAGATTTTTCTTGCATGATGTGTAAGATACATTTTCTTTTTTTTTCCCTTCTGCCTGTACAAAAATACTGTATTTAATGCATGAGACTGAAATAGGCAATAGCCAGCCATTAGTGCTGCCGGCGTGGTTCATCTGGTCTGAACTCAGTCTTGGCTTTCCTGCGTCTTATTCAAGTGGCTACGTGAAAATACAGTAACAAAGGAGTAAAAACTAAGATATTTGGGTGCACAGTTATAACTGTCGTCTTGGATCCCTGGCTGATAATAGGAATTTCACACTATGGAATTAAGACATCCAACTTATGTGCTTTAATATAAGCAGCTGTCAATCTGCGTTTGGTATTTAGGAAATTTAGACATACAATTTTTGACTATTTTTTTAAAAAAATGTTGCTTAATTTTTAACTTTAGCAGTGGAGGTGAAGCTTTTGACTTTGACTTCATCAGACTAAGAGAACTGGTATTTTCTCTTGAAGCTGAGTTCTATACAGAATGTTTGATTTCTTCCCTCATTTATGAATACTCAGGCTCTTCTCCTCATTGAAAAAAAAAAAAAAAAGAGTAGAATCTTTGTGGCCTAGTGAAATGTGTGCCATCTAATGCCTTTTATGATTTCTTTAAAACTAGTTTGTTATATCTTCAAAACTTATTAAAGCACTCAAATCTATTTATTTTGAAGGAGTTTTAGATATTCCCATGATCAGCTGGGTTGTAATGCTGGTGTCCAGACTACTGGATTATGTAGCTACTGTTGAAGATGAAGCAGCCACAGCTAAGAAACCTCTGAATGGAAAAGAGAGGGAACGATTTTTGACAGGTATGTAACATTTATCATCAAACCTTGCTGCTATGGGTATTCATTTGGGAGCTCTTCAAATACATTTTAAGTATTTTCAACTCACTTGAAAAATGATATTTTAAAAATAGATGTTGTGAACATTTTATTTGCACTGTTGTCTGCTTTTTTTACATCCTCATCTCCTTAGAAATATAACCTTTTTCATTTTTTTAAAGTGAAAAATACAGGATAGATTTTAGTTTGTAAAATGTCTGTATATTATCCAGTGATTCTGGGACCTGGCAATGGAGAGTACACCAAGTTGAGACAGTTTGTATTGTGAGAAAAGGCAACACTATGACTCCACAACTGTTTTGCCATGATATTTGTATCCAGTATTTTTTCAATGCATTTTTTGTCTATTTATTATTAAGTGAATTAAGTGTTTGTTTGAACATCTTTTCTAAAAATTAAAACTCTAAAACTTTTGTGTTATGGAAGTTGTTCAGGTATTTTTAGTTGGGACAGTCTTGCTTACCTTCTTATATGTTATAAAAATAATGAAAACAAGATGGTACCGCTGCAGTTTAAAATTATACAGAAGTATTACCATCAGTGGTGATAACTGCATAACACAGAGTTATTTAAATTTTGCTTGTTTCTTTAGTATTTGGTGTGTGGAGATGTTAACCATTGCTGCAACCCAAATGCATTTCTCTGGAGTTCAGTGAGGTCTAATGAGATGGATTAAGATCTCCTTTTTTTTTCTTTTTCATTCCCATTAGGAAACCAGTGGAGTTTTATAAATAATAGCCTTCACACTCAGAATCTGAGCAGATCTACTAAAGGCAACAGTAGCCTAGATAGACTGTACTCCCGAAAGATCAGAAAACAACTTGTGCATCATAAACAGGTGACTTCCATCACGGCAGTGGCTATTTTCACAGAAGTATATCTAATTTCTAGTATATCTTATTTCTTCAAAGAACAGCTTTGGCCTTGGGTCTCATTCAGCCTTGCTTTGGCATAGGTCTGGTTCTGTAGCTAAAGGCTGCCTAACTTCTTTGACATTCGTTTCAAACTGTGGGGCATGGGATCTGCTGGAAGAACAGATGCTGGAGTGTGCTGTTATACTCTGTGGCCCATATTGGACAATAGATATAATTTACTTTCTAGACAAACCTGGGTACACCTGAGTGCAGGCACCTAAGCTGTGATTTAAAAGTTAATAATTCTTAAGACACAAAATTTTAATTTCTAAATGCAACCATATAGGTTTTATGACCCAGGACGTCTATGTCTTGAGCTTCTTCAAAGATACAGTTTATCCTTAAAGCTTCATCTGTTCTGGGTCTGCTATAGTAGCCCCTATGGTGTCTTAAAATTGTATATAAACTGTATCTTAAAAGCTCAAGTTACAATTTGAACTGAAGATTGCTATCATGTGAACAAACTGATCCTTTTAACATCTTATTGCTTAAATTTTCATTTTTTCCTATTAACATTTTCTTTTAGCAACTTAACTTATTAAAAGCAAAACAGAAGGCTTTGGTGGAACAGATGGAAAAAGAGAAAATACAAAGCAACAAAGGATCATCATACAAACTTTTAGTAGAACAGGCAAAACTAAAGCAGGCTACTTCAAAGGTATGATGCTCTGAAAATGTAACTGAATTCTTGTCCTTTGTGTGGAAAGACCTGTTCCTGCAAAGTCATTTTTTGTCCTACGTTGACCTTATTTTAAAAAGTTGTTTTATCATGGCTTCTATCAAGTATATTCTGATGCTGAAAACAGCAGCCATCTGGAAGTTTCTTGCACTGTGAAAAATACTTCAACAAACCCACCCCAAAATTTAAAACACCAGGTTAAAAATAATGCCCTAAATTTTCACTAACTCTGCTTGTCATGAGCTGTTCTTTCCTGCTCTATCTTCTGCTTTATTCCAGCAGGTTCTACTGGGGGGGTTACTCCACTGGTGGCCCCCTCAAGACATCTTTAAATGAGTCACTGGCTGAAATATGCTGTCCAGCTGTCTAAGTCTTACTTTATAGCAGCCATGTTGCATCAAAAATGCATGTGTAAATAGTTTTCCTCTGCAGTATCTTAACATCTAGTTACAATATTACTGTACACCTGATAGTTGCATTTAATGCAGTTTTTACTACTTTGCCTACTAATCACTTTCAAGTCTGACAATCTGATAGTAACTTAAAACATTGATTGCATTTAGGACAAAGCTGAAACCTTTGCGTTAGTAAATAGTCCTTTCTCTGGTGCACCTCAGTAGCTACCACTTCAGTGAGACTATGGGAGGTGTTTGTGTTACCTAATTTTAAACTGCTTGTGTAGCTGATGCAATGAACTGAGCTGCTAAAAGTGTGCCCTTGGTGGATGGGAGGATAAATAAAAGCACCTTGCTTCCTCCATTGAATTTGTAGACCTTCTGTCAAAAAGATTGTACTTTAGAGTCCTGATAAGTATCAGAATAGTTCAATTTATGGTGGCCAATGGACACTTTGTACCCTAGAAGTAGTAAGAAAGTTAGAAATTTCTGATGATTTATCTAATGTGAAGAACTGAGAAGTCAGCATTCTCGTAAGGGTAAATTTCCATATTAGCTACTTTTATGTGTAGTTTGCCTCATGATAACCATAGCTTTATATGCAGGTGTGGAAATGTGAAAGAAACTTCTAAAATACGTATTTGCAATATGTTTTATGGCAAACATGAAGGCTTAATTGGCACTTGTGCAGAACTGGATAATTCAGTTATGAGTCTGTCACCTGAGATAACACGCTGCCAAAAGGCATTTCTGTCAGTAAAGCCTTAATTCCATTCCAGATTCTCATATATTCTTAGTCTCTTCTTTTTTCTTAAAAAGTTTTACAGTTACTGTTATTGCTGCCTCAGATTTTCATTGGAAAAAGATAAAGAGGTTAGTTTTAAAATGTAACTGTTATTTCAAATTTAATTTCTGCAGCACTTCAAGGACTTAATACGATTACGTCGGACTGCAGAATGGCCTCGTTCTACTTTAGATACAGAAGTTTCAACAGCGAAGGAAACTCCAGATATTGAACCACTTCCATTTACACTGGCACATGAACGTTGTATTTCTGTAGTGCAGAAGCTGGCACTCTTTCTCTTGTCCATGGACTTCACTTGTCATGCAGATTTACTTCTATTTGTTTGTAAGGTAAACAGCATATGAAACATCACTCTGCAGTTGAAATGGAGACCTCATTAAGATCACTTTCTATTACTGCTTTTTTGCTGGCTTGATGGTAAAAATTAGCTGGAGCATTAAAATTTCTAGTAATTTCTGATGAGGCAGTTCTTTTCATCTGTGACCTTTTGTGTAACTTATGATATGATGGCTTCAAAGATGCATAGAGAAAGTAACTTTTCAATGAATATTTTTATGTAACTACACTTGTAAAATTCTAAAATTTAAGCCAGTGAAAATACCTGATTTCCTTGTAAGCAAAATCTAATAATCACAGAAGTTAAAGCTATTACATATTCATATTTAACACTATGAAAATAGGCATATATTTCTTTTTTTTTTAATAGGTTCTTGCTAGAATTGCAAATGCTACACGACCAACAATTCATTTGTGTGAGATTGTAAATGAGACTCAGTTGGAAAGATTATTGCTCCTTCTCGTTGGAACTGACTTTAACAGAGGAGATATCTCTTGGGGAGGAGCATGGGCTCAGTATTCTCTGACTTGCATGCTGCAGGATATTCTAGCAGGTTTGTTTAAGTTCATATTTTTCAGAACGTATGTTACACTTGAAACTTTCTTCCTTTAATGTTTTATGGTGTTTTTTTTATTATTATGTTAGAATCTGCAGACACTATTAAGACAATGGGAGAAAAAAACAAACAAAACCAAACAAAGAAAACCCCAAACCATAAAATTGGGATTAGTGTGAAAAAAAAAAGACAATTGCAGTCAATCCTGAATTAGTGACTTATGTGACCATGATTATTTGAAAATTATTCAAAACTCCTCCCCTTGAGAAGAAGTAGCCGTTAGAGAATTTAGAGTTAGATGAACAAAAACAGACAGTTGGCCTAGATGCTGGGATGTTAATTTGTAACTGGAATGAAGCTTGAAATAGAGTTGTCTGCTTAATCTAATGCCACAGGAGAATTGTTGGCACCTATAGCAGCAGAAGCTATGGAAGAAAGTACTTTGGGAGAAGATGCTGGTGCTTCGGCTGGGGATTCTGATGACTCTCTCCAGCAGTCCACAGTTCAGTTAGTGGAAACAATAGATGAGCCTTTGACACATGACATCACAGGTAAATTATTTCATAATCTTGATGTATATGTGTATACTGAAAAAAGTAAAAAACCCCAAACCTTTGCTGTTACTCATCTCTCAAAAATCAGTAAAGGATTTCTGGTAGTAAGAGAATTAGTTTCTAAAAATACAAGCAATTCTTCAACTTTTTCATCTGATCAGTAAATGGTTATTTTTCTGATTACTTAAAAAAGGCAACTTGATTGCTTTCATTAACTTTTTCCACCAAGATAATTAAAAGCTTTAAAATTTTCCATTAAGTGTAAGATACGTCTGTATTTTATAATTCATACTGGGTAGTATTAATACTCTTTTAATCATTCAAAGGTGCTCCACCTCTGTCATCTTTGGAAAAAGATAAGGACATTGACCTTGAATTACTGCAAGACCTGATGGAAGTTGATATTGACCCTTTGGATATTGATTTGGAGAAAGATCCCCTTGCAGCCAAAGTCTTCAAGGTATGACATACCTGAGTTTTCAGAATAACCTTTACATGTGAAATAGTAAGATCCTTTCTTTCTTACACTTCTTTGTTAGTGGTATTTGATGTCTTAGATATTCAGTTTTTATAAAGGTTTAATGTAGAATGACAGGAAAGAATGTAAATACTGTGTTTGCATCTCAGATGTATTCATATATCAGTTGAACACAAAATATTTTGGTTTTGCGAGATATCTTTATAAACAAGATATTTATATCAAATATTAAAGACAACAAAAACATAGTATAAAAGAAAAATAAGATCCAGTGTTGTCTTTTTTTGATTAAAAATAGAGTGCAATTTGCTTCTGTGATTGATCCTATGACTTAATACTGCGAATATGATGTTTTAAAAAAAAAGTGAGCAATAGCTACTGCTCAAATCATCTTCAGATTACAAAGAGAAGTAACAAACTTGAAAACTTATTTCACTCTGGAACAAGAAAACTATTAAATGCTTTTGTACTTAAAATGGGAGCTAAACATATCGGAGGTAGAAAGTTACATTTAGATGTAATAGTGTGGTGTCAAGGTGTATTAAAAATCTAAAACATTTTGATTGTAAAGAAACACAATTGTTCATAATAAAATGTTGAGTGTCTTTTCTCTGTCCATAAGGATGGCACTCTGATTTGAAGTTTTCCCCCTCTTCTCACTATTGACTTAAACCTTCAGTGTCATTTGAATTAACCTAAATTACTTTTTTTACCACTTGTTCAGACAACACTAAATTTTCTTTTTTTTATATTAATTCCCTCATACATCCTTCCACCCTACCAAAATATTCCACTTAATGCTTAGTTTTCACATAACTGATGTTTCCCTTCTCTATTCTGCCATCATTTCGTTTGGCAGTAGTGTTTAGGCCACTTCATCCACACGTATCTTCATGATCTTATTGCCTGATTGGATGTCCTTTAAAATACAGCCAGAAAAACACTTCTTCATTCTTAATCCTTCTTAAGATTTGCTTCTGTGTCTGTAAAATGACAGTTGGTATTGGATCTTGCAATTAAAAAGACAGGCATACACAAATCTCCTCCGTACAGCCCTACATTGCTTTTTTTTTTTCTTGTGATTCACGTGCTTTCTAAGTGTCTTAATTTATGACACTTGAGTAGAGATAATTCAACTCTTTCTTTTGCAGAGCTCAATACAAATAATGCCCGAGCCTCACTGGGGTTTTGGGGTACTTTGATAGTACAGTTAATAGTTATTCTGTCTTGATAAGTAACTTCTCAAAATATCTGTATGATACTCAGCTTCCAAATTTACAAAATGGTACAAATGTGTGAATAAAACTGATAATAACATTTTCAAATTGGCTTTTTACATCTTTGAGATAGTTAACTACATTGCTGGATTTTGACAATCACTAAGGATTCAATAGCTTATACTGCTATAAAAATTGAAATATAATTTTCCTAAGTATTGGATCCAATCTTCTGGGTTTAGCTTTTTGTAACTGCAATCTTTGTTGTTAGTCATTACAAATTTAATTTTGGTACTTGGACAGTCTAGAGTTGCTGTTTATTTTTTTTTTTCTTATTTTGTTTGTTTTTAAGCCTATAAGCAGCACCTGGTATGATTACTGGGGTGCTGATTATGGCACCTACAACTACAATCCTTACATTGGAGGAGTTGGAATTCCAGTTGCAAAACCACCGGTAACTACAGAGAAAAATGGATCACAAACCGTGAGCGTATCAGTTTCTCAAGGTAAGCAATGAACTAAGGTTCTGGTCAGGGTCTGTATTTTGTATTTGATGCTTTTGCATATTAAATTATATTAACAATCTGTATGTGCATTAAGTGGAAAAAATTAAATTTTCTGTATGCCACAGTTTTTCTGTAGTAAATGAGAGAATTTTATGTGAGATTTATATTTAAAACAGCCTAACATTGCAGAATTTCTAACATTTTTGAACACACACTTATAGGCAGTTTTAAATCATTCCTGTTTTTTTTCAGGAAATTTTGGAAGCTCTTCTCTGTTTGTTGATATTTTGGATAGTTGGCTCTACACTAAGGAATGAGGTGGCATGCTTGTTTTGTTTGGAGGTGATTGAGCTTTCCCCTGCCACACTGAGGAGAAACAGCTTTTTTGAGACCTATTACCATAGGAAAACCAGGCTTAAAGTTACTCAGATTTAATCATGTGTGATATTAAAGTCACTGTGAAAATAAATATGTGTGTGTTTCACAGAAATTTAGTATTTTATTAATTATATGTTTTGCATCTATAAAAATCATGTTCAGTTCAGAGTGTAAGTTGCTACATTCTGCTTCCATCATACATGAAAATGAATCTTCCTGTTAGTGATACTGAGATTTTTTACAGTTTAATGTGGACTGTAGATCCATATTGCTTGCACAGGAAGTTAGAGTAGGTAATTGTATGTCTTTGATATAATTCATTTTTACCCTGTTTGTTGCCTTGTGCAGCTTTAGATGCACGTCTAGAAGTTGGACTTGAACAGCAGGCTGAGCTGATGCTGAAAATGATGTCCACCCTGGAGGCTGATTCCATCCTACAAGCATTAACAAACACGTCTCCTACATGTAACTACATGTTTTCAAATCATTCGCTTCATGTGATGCTTTGAAATTTGTACTTATTTTTTCTGAAGTCACTTAGCAGCTTAAAAATGAATTTTCTTGTTAGGCTGTGCTTTAGAGATATTTCTTTATTCAAATTTTTAAATTCTGTGTCCAGATATATTTAAGAAATTTTGTGTAATTTGTCAAGTATGCAGGATTCATTTTACAGTGCATAATAGTAAAATGGAGGAATTGTTTTCATTTTTGGATCTAGGTGAAATTGAACATTAAGTTTCCTATTTTTGTGAAGCTTCATTCATGCATTCAGTGTGAAATTTCATCTGTTTGAAAGCTGCTGTGCACTTCACAGTTTCACCTATTCAGGGATGAAAATATTTAAATACAATTTTGAACTCACTTGTTCAGTAAGCTTTATGATCTAAAAGCATCATGCCAGTTTATTTTTGCCAATTATTATTTTCAGTGAGTTGTACTGCTCATATTGTTAAAGTGTGCTTCTTTGTAGCTCTCTGGGTACCTTAGTATGTATGCAGTCATTAGTTGAATAAGTGACATCCTCAGACTTTATTTTCTGAAAGTTTATTATTGACTACACCAGTTATACCATAATGTATGAAGAGATGTTCCAATTGTTTGTCTCACCGTAGTGTTAACCAGAACACGCCTATAATACTTTTGGCAAGAAACGTGAAAATGTATTTCTGGGCTCACTTTCCAGTTTTTTTGTGAAGATGGAGATGTCTGAAATTCAAGTATACCTTTCACAGTACAGTAGTCAACAGTCCAACTTAGCTGAACACTGCATTGAAGATGTCCTTGTAAATTTAAAATAAGTGTCTTTGCCTTAAGTATAAAATACAAGGAAATAAATTTGAAATTATTTGTAGCAACTTTTACAAAACAATTCATGGGGGGCTGGTACTTCTTGTTTTGTTTTTCAGTAACCCAGTCTCCTAGTGGAACAGACGATTCATTGCTGAGAGGGTTACATGCTGCGAACCAAAATGCCCAGTTGATTGTACAGTTGTCATCTATACCTATGCTCAGCGCGTGCTTCAACAAACTTTTTTCCATGCTACAAGTCCACCATGTTCAGGTATATAAAGATGAACTTTGAAATGTTTTGATAGTATTTCTCTCTAAATTTGAAAGTTGTTTTCCCATATTTCATACTACTTAGGATGCACGTTATGTGTTATGTGCTTTATTGCTTATGAAGTTTTTGTGGACAACAGTACTGATAATGTAATAGACAAGCTGCTGAAAGCTTTTATCAAATAAGATATTTCTTGTTACAGTGAAAAAGTGGGTATACATTTTCATATTTAAAAACAAGTTATTAGGTTCATTGAAAGATAATTGTTAGCTCTTCAGTGAAGAGTCTCACCAAGTGTGCAGTCTCCATCTGTGGAGGTTTTCAAAACCCAGCTGGATAAATCCCTGAGCAACCCAGTCTGACATGGTAGCTGGAGCTTCCTTGAGTGGGAGATTGGACTGGATAACCTCCAGAGGTCCCTTCCAACCTGAATTATCCAGTGATCCCATATGTTAAAACTAGGAATAAGCTATTTAAAAAAATTGTTGTTTTAGCAATGCTTTTCTTTATACATACAAAGGAATACCATGTGTGCTAGGTGCTTGCCTACCTATACATATTTTAATTGGGTGTCTGACTCCATCCCTCAGTGGTTCTTTCAGTATCTCATCCAAAGTACAGTTTGTGGGGTTAAGGACCTCACTGCTTCTCCCAAAAATCTAAACAGTTATTTTCATCAAAGAAGTTATTCAGAGTGAGCATCAGTGTCTCTCTGATAATAAAGAAGATTTCCCAGTAATTAAATTGGCCTTTTTAATAACTTTGACTGGTAAACATCTCTTGACTGTATTGAGACATTCCAAAAGCTTACATGCAAATCAGCATTACAGATGTAAGGTTATGATACAGGCATTTCTGAGCAGTGTGTAAAACTGTTTCTTTTGAATATAAGTTTAAAGAAATTTCTTAAGAGAAACTTAACTGTATTTAGAAGAAATCAATTACAAAAACATAGTAGAAGCATTTACTGGTTATGCTGAATTTGCTTTGAATAATATGTTTATCAGAATCTTCAAATCCAGTAAAGGAGAGTGTGTGTGTGTGTTATCAGTGTAACAGTAGCACCTGACAATTTAGATAAGGCTTTTAAATCAAAACAGATAACCTTTTGTGCTCTGGAGTTCTGGAAAAACACTTGAGTTTGGTCTGATAGTGGTTTTTTTCCTTTTTTCCAGCTTGAATCCCTTTTACAGTTATGGCTCACATTAAGCCTAAATTCCAGCTCCTCTGGAAGTAAAGACGCTGGCGCTGATATCTTCCTTTATAACGCTAACCGAATACCTGTCATTTCCTTGAATCAAGGTAAAATACATTAAATATGTGAAATTAATTTTCATGAGGTGTAAAATAAGATATTTTCTTTTTTTAAGTACTCAAGTTTTGTTAGTAAGCAAATAGTCTTATTTTAGAACTCTTGGGCTCATTATCTTCTTAACATGAGAAGTGTGTAACCATTATGTAATTGAAAGCTTATTCATTGAATTTGCATAATCTCAGAAATTAAATTGTACAATTTGTGGTTCTTAAGTCATCATTAATCACAAGAGGACTTTTTAAAAGGCACTTCTTTGTGATCTATGCACCTGTATGTACTTCTCTGACAAATTTCTGCTCTTTGTATATCATCCTGTGATCTCTTTATTATCAAAGGAGCTGGTGTGGGAGGTAGTCCAGAACATTAATGCTTGCCACAATGAACCTGTTAACGCTAACTTCCATGAGAGCATTTTGAAACCAGCAGTTTCTTTGCATTGTTTTCTCTGAGATGACAGGGTCTGGGCAGTGCAGAAAGTTCTGTGGGCCAGTTCCTGTGAAGTGTTTGAAGTGTTTTCCTAATTTCTCGGAACAATAGTCAAAACAAAGTAAATACAAAAAACAGTATTAATAATGATAGTGATAACAATAATAAATGTAACACCTTACAGTAAAAATAAGGCAGTTATAGTGATACACTGAAGGTTAAAACTTGGAAAAACATGTTTTTCTTGACAGCTTCAGTAACTAGCTTCCTGTCAGTTCTGGCGTGGTATCCTAATACCTTACTCCGGACATGGTGCCTTGTGCTTCATAGCCTAACCCTCATGACAAATATGCAGCTTAATGGTAAGTTGTGGGTGCTTTGGTTTGGGTGTTTTTATATTGCCTGTTGCAATGACGAACAGATGAGTGTTAATTCCCATCCAAAAGACAGCCAGAACTTTCCCTTTGTCATAAAGTACTTTTGTTGGTTCTCTGTAACTTAAGGCTTTTCAAGAGTGAGTTCCTTGAATTGCTTGTACCATGGAAACAGAAACCCTAGTGGTAAAAGAAAATATCATTATAAATAGATTGGCAGTATCTTCTAAAAATGCATTTTAGGACTAGCTAATGATCCTTGGGAGTTAACTTTGTGGGATGGGAAGAGGTAGCAGGGAGGAAGGCTTAAGGTGCTGTGAGAGAGTTTCATGTTTTTCTGATGAGTAGGAGTATTTTTGTAAATGTGCAGGCACTAGCCATTGCTTCTGTTAAGCTATCTGAAAATAAGTCCCTAGAAGCCCAATCTATTAAAAAAGAAATCCAGCCCTTTGTTTTCATTTAATTTCATTTCCCTGTGCACACCAAATTATCTCATTTCTTTATATTGCTCCATAACACACTAGAAACAATCTCCCTTTGTGAATGAGATTCTTCTACCACAAGAAATTAAAGGATGTAATTTTTAAATGAAGAAATTAAGCTTCTAGATGAATCATAGGGAAGCTGTCACAGGGAATGCTTTTGTGGCCTTGTCCTCAAGGCTAAAGAAGATATCAAATAGTAAGAACTTGGAGACTGGAATCTCTTAAAACCTACATGTTAGATTGAGTCAAAGCTCTTTTAAATTCTGTTTTCACTCCAAGCGTATGACTAAAGATAGTAATTACAGAAGAAAGAGAGCCAGAGCCCCTGAAGATCACACTTCTATGAAGCAATTTGCCATTCTGTGATGACACAGCTATTCTCCATGGTTTTCCTCAAAGATGCTTATGAATCCTTTTTTCATATATGCCATTTCAAATCATTGTCCTTGGGATGCATGGGTGGGGGTTTTTTTTCAGATTTTCACTTTCTGTCCCTTTTCTGTGTTGTTGTTTAGAGATCAGTATCACAAAAATCTGCTGAAATTTATGTTATTAGGTGAAACAGTAGAGATGTGAATAAATTAAGGGAAGAGACTTAATTGATTTTGTCAAACTGAGACCTTCATCATCTTCTTGGCATTTGAGAATAGAACATAGCTGATTTATACGATCACAGCACCCCCAGTTAACACCCATGTGTATTTTCAACACTCCAATTTCTAACTGTATACTAGCAGTTTCCAAAAATTATGCTGTGTGTACCACTGAGACCATACGTGTATCTCTTGCAAGTGGTGTGTTAGTGCTCTGACACTGACAGACAGGCAGCTGTGTGTTTGCAGGAGTTTCTTAGGCAACTGCCTGAGATCAGTAAGTGACCATGTGAATGAAAATTTGCTCAGAAGCAAACACGGAAAGCGCAGTTCAGCATATGAATGTGGTTGTGAATTTTTGTGTATTGTGAGCACAGGGTTGGGGTTAAGTTGGAAAGGGTTGGAGATGAAAGCTTGCTGGAGGGTAAAGAAAAGGATTGAAGGCGTCTCCTTTTTTTTATACATGTGTGTGGATTAATGCAGGTCCCTTAAGTGCGCCTTTTCCCATATTCACTGACAGAACCAGGAGCTAAATAAATTTAAGCGCCTATCAGATAACTTCATTGCCAGGATTCTTCAGCAGCTAATAATTCAAGATAATATTCTGTCTCAGTGGCACTGAGTTGTCACATTTAAGAAGTGAAATAATCTCTTCAGTTCTTGACAATTGAAGGAGGAATCCATCCATTGGAGCACTTCTACAATCAATAATTTTGGTTTCTATGTGCTTTAGTTCAGACCTGGGACTAATAATAGTCTCTTAAGCCATTACAGACAGTGTCTCACAGGAGTTCTCATCAACTTATAATTTTGAAGATCATGCTTTCCAGAAGAGATAGGTTTTTGGTTTTTTTTAAATATGTACTGCCACTGTAAGACAAATTGTTCCCTAGAGTGGTGAAATGTAAGTGACATGTCAGCTTTCTTTAGATTCAAGTTTCTCTTGTATCCTTTTTAATCCTGTAATGTTTTAAGCTGGGAAGTACAAATTGTTCATTATTCTTCACTGTATTGACAGGTTATGGTTAGGTTCTTTTGGTATGTTTTTTTTTTTTTTTTTAAAACCACCAAGATGTCAATCAGCAGTTCATTTCAGAATAATTTGATTATTCTTGCTAGAGGTGTGTGGTTATAAAATGAGGTTCTTTTCCCTTTTAATACCCAAAATACACCAAGCTCTCAAATGTGTTCATTTGCAGAGTAACTTCACTGATGAAAAAAACACTACCACCATCAAAAATATTTTATTCAGATGATTTCAGGTTTAATAAACCTCTTCAGATGTAATAAACCTTTTAAATAAGCAAGAAGACACCTCATCTTGACACAATCCTCATTAGATAATTGTATTTACTGTTTCAGAAGCTGAAAAACAACTCAGAGGTGTAGCTGCTCATAGATGATTCACTGAACTCTTTTTGCAGATGGGCATTTTAGTGCTGAGAAAATCCCCCTATTGCTATATTTCTAAACCATTGGATCTCAAAGCCTCTTAGAGAACCTTCTTCTTAAGTTTGCTTTATTTAGCTTTATTTGCTTTATTCATTTTTGCCATTTGATACATACCTTTGCACTCAACCATTCTGTTTTCCCCAGTCTTTCATTCACAAAGAAGAAAGGAAAGGAAACGAAGTGAAAGGGGAGGGGGGGGGTGGAAAGTGGTGCTTTTTTTTCCCATACATTCTAGATAAGGGTCTTGCCTTATTTGCATTTTATGGGTAGTCTCTTTGAACATATTTCTGACTTCTGAACTATTGTACTCTGAAGATTACAGTTTTGGTCACCATTTCTTCAAGATGTCAACGAATTAGAAGATCTTGTCATGAGAAGTGAGGTGGTTCTAGAGATCTCATCCAGATGTTACTTTCAAAGCTATTTCTTAGTTATTTTTCCAAAACCCCAGATCTCTCTGATAATAAACAAGTTTTTTTAGTTGTTGATTGGTTTTTTTTCCCCACTTGAGTATAGGTGGGGAGTAGAGATTCATAGATTCTTTTTCAGAACTGTCCTATGTTGGGATTTTATGAGCAACTGCCATCTAGGGCAGGTCAGTTCATGGTCGGAAAAGTCTGATTTAATTATGCCATTATGTGCTGATACATGTCTTCAGAATGAAAGCTGAGGCTGTGTAACTTCCGTGCCTCAGAAACTCTTATTGGTGGAGTGCAAGATATTTTTTAGGGATAAACCCAATACCCCTGTTCTTTTCAGAACAAGGGCATTCATTAGTTACAAGATTCATGACAAATTTTGCAGGGATGGTGTTTAAAATCAGCATTTGATGTGTGACATCTAGAACAATTTAATGCCATGTAAAGGAAGGTGGGTAGAAGCAAATCTGCAGTGACACCTGGCTAAGAAAAATTCCTTAGAGCTACAATTGCTCTGGAGTAAACGGCTGTCATCTGTCGAATAGTTCTCATAATGCATTTACTCTCTTACTTCAGCAAGAGCTATTTGTGCTCTCCCTACATGCCCTTTTGCTTACGTTATTGTTGTCACCAGAAATACTGTTAGAGAGCACTGTTTTGAGCAGAAGATGTACATGCATCATGAAATCCGAGTTAGAATGTCAAACAAAACCTCAAACTACAAATATAGTGCAGGCAAAATGGGTTTTTATATTGTAGAAATACTTTCTGCTATTAAATAGAAAAATAAAATAACATAGGAGGTTATGAAGATGTATATATTCAGTTATGGTATCAACCCTGTCATGAAACAGTAGAAAACCTATGAAACCTTCTAATCCTGGAAGGAAATGAGTTGAAGGGGTGGTGTGTGGACTTGACTACTGCTTGTCAAGAGGAGATGGGCTGGGACTGTCAATTCCAGGGAAGTTCTAATGTAACATCTACTTGTATTAAGATGTAAAGTCTTCATAAATAGCCAGATTTAATTAAGTAGTTACAGTACAAATCTAACAAGTGAAAGTGAACACAGCAGGAAAAAGCTGGAGTTCTTAAAATAATGTAAACTTCAAAGAAACACCAAGTGAACTAATTAAATTACTTGAAGGTACGCCCCAAATGTGCCCTGTTCAGAAAAATGCGAGCATACATATTCTAAAAGCTGTTGTTTCAATTGAAGTATTGTTTTCTTTTCTTTTTGAAAAAAGAACAACATTGAATAGCAGTGGGTTTTTTGTCACACTGATCATTATAAACATCATAGGGGATTGAAAGTCTCTGAAGAAAATTAAATACTTTTCTGTCTATGAAGGTTCCATTCAGGAATGCAGGAAAGCACTAAAGTATGTCCCTTTTTCAAATAAAAATATAAACTTTTTAGGCACTTCATACACTTATTTTGAAATTAATTTGAATACTCAGTACTTCTTGACAAACTCAAGTGACGTCTAGCTCAAAACTGAAGTCATACAAATAGTTTAAATGATGCAGTTACATTGAAACAATGAAAATTTACAGAAAACTATGAAAAACAGAATAACCAAATTCAGATGAACTTCTCATTTTGATTACTTATGCCAGTTACAGCTGAATGTAATTTTAATGATAGTGGTTTGCCTTAAATTTCAAAATAGTTTATAAGTAGATTTTTTTTTCAAAAAAGCACCAAAATGAAGTAACATAACAGGTCAAAGTACGCATGCAAGAGCTGTGAGCTTAGCAAGTGTTCTAGTGACCTCAGTGTCATTTTCATATTTGACTTTTGTTATGATATGCTCAGAAACATCCCACAAAAATGATCAACCAAAAATCTCACCCACCAACAACCAAGTAGCTAGTTTTCTTATAGGGAAAATCAGTGTATTATTGCATGTTTTACTTGAGTAAATGTTCAGGGGTGCAGATTCAGCAGGGGAAAATAAACTTGATCACCCAGACTGATGTTTCCAAGGCACATTCTGCAATGTGCAGAGGAGGCTTCTCTGTTGTTCTGAAATATTCAGTGATATGAGATAGTCTGAAAGAGTTCATTTCTTCAGCATGAAATTCAACATGGAACTTCATTTAGATATGTGCAATATTATAAGAACATGTATTTTTATCCAGTAGGTAGCTAAACTTTTCTCAAGTTGTGTTTTGAATTGGTTCAATATACAACTACTGAATTAGTAAGACTTCACATTTGATAAAGCTCATTTTTTTGATCATTGAAGGGTGTATTTTAATTCTGGTCCTCAAAGTTCTTAATCTGTTAAGCTCTCTACAGTTTTAGTGAATGATGAGAAGTCTCTGAATGTGCCAAGGATAAAAATATCCTTATAGTTTGCGGGATAACAGAACATGTGGTCTCTATCTGACAAACTAACAAATGTGCTTAAGCCTTATTAAAGTGTTGGACTAGCAAAGAGAAACAAATAAAAATGTCTGTATGTATTGCTTCTACAACATGAAGCTCTGGTTTCAGGAATACTGCCTTAGCAAGCTTGAAACACTGATGGAGCAGTTGTGGGGGTTTGTATCTATACTTAATGGAAAACTCTATACTCAGAATTGTAGTCCTGAGTAAGCAGCTTTGGGTAGCTGATTTTGCTGAGAATATTTACGCATCATTAAATATGTATAAGGGATATGCAGTGTAAATGTTGGATTTACATTTCATGCGTAAGATTACAGATTTAATTTTTATGTCTTTAAGCTGGTCCAAGCAGTGCCATTGGAGCTCAGGAAAGTACTGCCCAATTGTTGGTGTCAGATCCAAACCTCATTCATGTGTTAGTGAAATTTCTTTCCGGCACGAATCCTCATGGAACGAATCAACACAGTCCACAGGTAACTAGCAACTAAAATAAGAAAAGCTCTTTGTAAAAGAATTTCAGCACACTTGATGTGAATATGAGTTCTTCATGTTCTGTATTATTCGTGCAATATGTTCTTGGCTTGTTTCTTTTTTTTGATTGTAGTCTTAGTTGGTTTTGATGAACAGCCGTAGGGAAGTTCATGTTGGTGATACACTGAGTAGTGATCATACATTTTTACAACTGTCTGAAGACTTGCCCCAGGGAGAGAATGTCGTGTCGTGTCAGTGAATGTGTTGCACGTTAGGGTTCCTTAGTTGTATGTATGAAAAAAGGGATAGGGTTGAGTTAGTTTCCTGAAATCAGGATAAAAATGCTGATGAAGTTTAAATAACTAGAAATTCTAGAATTTAAAATTAAGCTTTTATTTTCTGCCTGTTTTCTGAATTCATGCAGGGCCTACTATTTCTCCTAATTTCAGCTAATTTTTTTTTCGCATTTTGCAGTCCTTGAAACATCTGTGAATAGTGATTTTAAAAAAAGCCAAGTTAAATTAATTATATGTAATATTTGACAGGAATCTCCGAAACTCTTAGTTTAGGAGGCAGAAAACACCTGGTATTTCCAGTATTTTCCAGAAAATGCATAGTCTTTTCTAGACCTTAAACATTGTGCCATTAGTTTAAAGCACTTTGTGTAAATGTGTAGTTTGTACAAAAGCATTCAGATTAGCACAGAAATGTATTTTGTGTGAAGCGTAGTTTGCATTGCTGAAAAGATTAGGTCTCAAGTTGCAGAATGAGTCTTAGGCAAAGAACTGAATTGTTTGCTTTTTACTCATGGTTAGTAATAGAAAAACACATACAAATTGATACGGAATCGTTCTGTAAAAACTCTGTGAAATTTTTGAGAAAGCAAATTAAGCTACATAATAATTTTCTTTTCTTTGAAAATGTTCTTGTTAGATACCACTTGGTGTTCTTGAAGATATTTCAGTTTTATGTAACACTTATTAAAATGTCTTACCATCTAGGTTGGGCCAACAGCAACACAAGCTATGCAAGAATTTCTTACTCGATTGCAAGTGCATCTTTCTTCCACTTGTCCTCAGATGTTCAGTGAATTTTTATTGAAATTAATACATATACTTTCAACAGAAAGGTAAAAGTTAACTATTTTTTTTTCCTTTCACATCCTCGTTGTCTTTAAAATCTATGAGATTGCATAATCCTATTTGTGTAATATGCATGTTTATTGCTTTGTCTTTTTTTTTTACCTTTTCTCCTCACCTGAAGGTGGAAAACCTCTGCCTCGCTCTCCTTCTGGGGCCTATTGACGTCTTGTCTCCCCACTAGTGTAGAGAAGGAGGGCTACTGGCCAGAGGAGAGAGAAGAGCTTATGACTTGTCTTTTACAGCTCTGCTTCTTCGAGGCTAGGTCAATGGGCACAAGACTGTTATGTGTCAGTTGTTTGGTCTGAAGTACATTAGGAATTACCACTTATTTCTGGTATTGAAGTTCTGCTCATTCCCAGACAAAGGCTTAATATAATTAGGGACAAGCTTCCGGCTTCCCAGTAGGTGGCACTTTGGTGTTATCTATTCTTTAATCATACAGAAAACAGTTTTGTCCTTCTCTAACAGATTTACCATAGTAATTTAAATTGAATGGGTGGTGTTTGCCAGGTTTAGACTGATGATCAGTCACTTATACAAGAAATGTCATAATACAGTAAAATAATTAATTCACAGTGAATCTTGGAATGTGTGTCTACATTTGAAATATTTGAAATAAACTGATGAGACCACTGAAAGGGGGGGTTTTGAAATGTGTTAGATATTTTTTTTTTTGAGACAAACCAAAGGTGGGACTGAAATGTCATAAAATGAAGCAAAGCACCAGAAAAGGGTTTAGATGGTTATTTCTAAAACCCCGGGTAATTATTGAAGTATACCATGTCTGATCAAATCATAACATTGATTGTGAAGAAAAGCAGTATTTTACTATTAGAACTAACTAAATGCCAAATTATTTCTTCAGGGCTGCTTCTATAAAGTGTTTTGTTCTGCATTTAAATTTAAAAGATATCGTAAGATTAATCAATATCAAAAGACAGAGAAATGTATCAAAAATCAGTAACTAACTCCCATACTTCAAGAATTAGCATCAGTTTTATTTTAAATGAAATTATTCAAAAAGTTCTTTTTGTAGTCCGCTGGTATACATGTGAAAGTAATTGAGAAAAACTTATCCCTAAAGGAGATCCTTCAAGCAATCAACCTGCAAGCACCAACCTGTGATAGTTCGAGTACCTTCTCACGGTCATATGTATAGTTACTAGTTAGATAGCTAAAACCTGATGATTCTTCTTTCTACCTCAGGGGGGAAAAAAAAAAAGAAAAAACAAAAAACTACCATCATGATTTTCTGTTAGAAAAAGAATCCTAATAATAGTATAGTATTAGATTACTTCTTCCCATCAAATTTCCCTGCAAAGGTAGGAAACTTTCATCCACGACTCAACAGGACTCTATTCCAGGCCTATACCTAAAAAATTAACTGAATGATTAAAAAAATTATGGATCCTAGACTTTTTCAAAGGAAATTTTAATCTTAAGTGGTATCAGGAAAGTGATTGCACGAGCAGGTTCTATAGTCTGTGTGATGACAGGTGTGTTAAAAAGTGATGAATAGTTGACTCGCATGACAGATCAGATTGTGCTTCAACATGCATTTCTGAAAACTATATACTGAAAGTCTGGTGTGCTTTTTGAGTCTTGAAAATAAAGAAAGAAAAAAACCCAACAAACAACAACCAAACCTGTTTAACTTGTTAATATTGAACAATGAAATATCTTTTTTCTTTCCTCTTTTCAGGGGTGCTTTCCAGACAGGCCAGGGACCCTTGGATGCACAAGTGAAACTCTTGGAATTTACTCTGGAACAGAATTTTGAAGTTGTATCAGTTAGCACTATTTCTGCAGTAATTGAGTCTATAACCTTCCTTGTGCATCATTACATTACATGTTCGGACAAAGTGATGTCTCGCAGCGGCTCAGACAGCTCTGTGGGTGCTCGAGCGTGTTTTGGAGGGCTTTTTGCCAATATTATCCGTCCAGGTGATGCCAAAGCAGTTTGTGGAGAAATGACAAGGGATCAACTTATGTTTGATTTATTAAAGCTGGTCAACATTTTAGTTCAACTGCCGCTTTCCAGTAATCGAGAATACAGTGCCCGTGTTCCAGTAGCAAGCAGTACTACGGACAGTGTGTCTGATGAAGAAAAGGTTTCAGGAGGCAAAGATGGCAATGGAGGCAACCCTAATACTCAAGGATCAACTGCATATGTGGCAGATTTGGTGTTAGCCAACCAACAAATTATGAGCCAGATTTTGTCTGCACTTGGCCAGTGTAACAGCAGCGCTATGGCAATGATTATTGGTAGGTATTTTGTAAATAAAAAGGAACATCTTTTGGGGTGGTAAAACACTTAAAACTTCTACAAACTCATAGATTATGTGTATACATGAAAGACTGTGACACAGAAATGGCAGGAAATAAGAGACTGATAAGAAGTGAAAGAGGAAAAAGGTACGTCAAAAAAAACTACCATGAGGTGGTAGACAGTAATTAAAACTGAACTGGAATGTGTTTGGCATTTGAATTTGCTGAATCTCAGAATGGTTAATGTTGAAAGAGGTCGTTGGAAATTGTCCAGAGGGTCAACTCAAAAGAGCAGGTTGCTCGGCACCTTGTCCGGTTGGGTTTTTAATTCCCCAAGGGTGGAAACTCCACAGCTGCTCTGGGCAACATATTAACAATGTTCAGTCATTCTTAAAGTGGAGAAGCCTTTTTATTATGTCTAAATGGAATTTCCTGTATTTCAGTCTATGCCTATTGCATGCTTCTATGCATGGATTAGGATTAGTCTTCAGTTTATACTACAGACGTGTTACCTCAATTAGTCTCTTATGTATTGCATTATTTTCCTTTTTTTTAAAAATCATTTCTGAAAAAGAAAAATCACAATTGTGGCCCTTGCACAGAATACATAAACTCTTCTGTTCCTCTGTTTTACCAGAAATCTCATTAACAGCATGTTCTGAGAGATCCAGTCATATATTGTGGGTGGTATCTTCTTGCTATGAACAAGTGAGGAAGCCAGTGATGCTTTGAATAGCAAAGTTGCTGTTTGTCAGGCATGTGCCTAAGGTGCATTTTCTCAGAGAGATTGTCTTTGTGACTTATTTGTGAGCTGTGTGATAGAATAGAGTTTATTTGCACAAATTTAACCACTGACTGAAATACTGTGAATGTTACTGCATGCCCAAAACTGGAAAAATGCTTTGTAGGAGGATAGGCAAAAAGCCTGCACTAGATTTCAGGTGTAATAGTTGTAAAATTTTGTTCTTTTTATAGTGATTCTCTTGTTTGGAAGAAAGTACCTCTGGCCTTTTTCTGGCAAGGCTCTTTTAAGCAGATGTGAAACTGTTAACCAGTGCTATCATCAAAACCCAGTATACTTCTTGGATGAGAGCACGTGAATATTAGACCAGTGGTTCATTTTGGCATAAAAGCAATTGAGGAAAAAGTAGTAACCTCCAGTAGTCAAATTAAACAGCAGGCAGGATTTGACAAGCCTGGCTTGCGCTGTTGGAACCTTCCCGAAATTAGTTCCAGAATGTCTGCTCCTTTACTCTGGATAGTTGGTGTTGTATTGCAAATACATTGTGAATACTGAAAGCAGTTTGTTCTGGGAATGATAGTTTGTGCTCAATATGTGTTTCTTTGGGGTGAAATTCAAAAATTCTTCTCCTCAACTTTGATGTCTTTCTAAACCACCATTTTCTGCCCACCAGTTGTTTTGCATTTTTAAAAAGGCAATTTGGAAGAGTGTTGTTTCAAAATGGTTTTCATTGAATTCAGGCCAGCTGATCCCTTCGGCGGATTATTCTTCCCAAGGTCTTTTAATATAGGTTATTGAAACTAATTTGTATGTGTATTTTGGGAAGATATAACGACAGCTATTTGTGGTTTTATTTCTTTCATGAAGAACTGTATTAAACTCTCTCCAGACAATTTCTATGAACAAAACATTTCTCCAAGACTACAGCCAACTTTATATATGATCCAAAAATCAGTTATCGGCATATAGTAGTAAACATGTAATAGCCAATGCAGTGTGTTAGCTACCCAGGAAAGATATACAAGATGTCTGCACATGTGTTCTAATAAGTAGTGACTCTCGTGTCAAAATTTAGGCTAATGATATTAATTTACTGCACCTGGTGAGCCAGCTGGTCAGTAACCAGGGTGGCCTTGAATAATTCACCGGTCATATGAAGTTAAAACATTTCTTGGATTTTCTTTTATGACCATTTTGTCTATTTATTTTATTAGGTTCTTATGATTTGTCATTGACACACTGTGAAAATCATACACAGTCTTCCCCTCTTTCTCCTTGCCTCAAAGGCTACACAGCAAACCCAACTTAGTTTTCTTCAGTGCTGTCTTTCATCCCATTTAACTTTTTCAGTCTTAAGACTCTTCTTTCTCTGCCTGTTTCTGTGTATCCAGTGCTTGTCAATATTTTCTTTCTTGATTAAAGGTAATCAAAGTACTAGAGCTGTCATTTCTCTAGCTGGAACATTTCTCTAAGGCATATTCCAAACATCATTTATTTGAACACCTTATTTTTTATTATTATGTGTTAGTATAACTCCAGTTTCTCTAAATAGAAAGTGATTATTCCATCCACCCCCACAGTCAAATCTAAAACCACTTTTAAAAGCTCTCCCAGATTGATGTCATATGTTTTGTGAGACAGTTGTATTTATGGAGATAATCTCTTCCTTGGGTAGACTATTCTTTTGCTTTCCATCCTCAATTTCAGCAATGTGTTATCAATATTGCTGAATATCGATATTCAGTTAATCCTCATGAATAAATCCTGAGCTGTAACACTGAGAAGTAGAATTCCAGAAGAGGTATTTCTGATAGAAATATGTATGTTAAATGGTTTGGGTTTTTTTTGGTTGCACAACTGCACTTCTGTTACTATCTGAAAAAAAATCTTAAATACTTGACAGTTGCTTCTGGCTAGGAGTGTTTCCAATCCTGCTAGTTCTTGTTCTGTTTCCTTCACTAATTACATCATTTTTATGGGCTTATCTAAAATTGGATTTAAATTCCCTGACTTCCTGGGTCTAGTCTTCCTATGTGTACTGTAAAGAAGGTAGCATCCATCTAGAAACGCTAATAGTAGCTTATATGATCCTGAAAACTAGCCCATTTGTAGTTTTTAAAACCCATGTGAATGTTTAACTGAAAAGAAATTTAAATATCCGTGAGTTCTCTTATTTGCTGTAATAGTTTGTTAGGTCTCAACTTCTCACCTTTGAACTGCTTCTGTTTTTACTAAGGTGCAAGTGGCTTACATCTGACTAAACATGAAAACTTCCATGGTGGTTTAGATGCAATATCAGTTGGAGATGGGTTGTTCACTATCCTGACAACGCTTAGTAAAAAAGCAACAACAGTGCAAGTGATGCTCCAGCCAATTCTGACCTACATGGCCTGTGGGTACATGGGAAGACAGGTAAGTTCCCTTAGGTCTGTCTGCTTCAAGGGAATTACAGGTTAATTTGTACTGGAACCTATAATACGCTCAGAAAACTGAACTAGTGCGATGTAAAAGAAATGTTAACATTTTTCCAACCTCACTTCACTTTGGTGCTGGAGTTAGGAAGCCTCCCTCTGTTGCCCATGGTAGAGGGGGAGAGAGAGTTTCTGTAAGGACATTTTGACGTTCTTGTAAATGTTTGGGTGTAAAGGCTTGAAGCTGGATTGTTTTATTGTGTTCAGGTGGGAAACACATTTATTGTGTTCATATTAGTGGGTATTTTAAATGTTCTTATTTCCCTTGAGCTGCTTCCCCCTGGTATTTTGATGTTTTCCTTACTGCAAAGACTTATCCTATGTAGATGTGAACCATATGGAGCGTGATACTGCGTGATTTCATGGTACAGACGTTGACTATGGTGGCATTTCCTCTCTGGGATTTTTGCCTACTAAAAGGGGAGACTAATGTGCATTTCTGTCATATTAATTTTGCATGAAACTGTACATTTCTTAACTTTTTCTTCTAGGGTTCTCTTGCCACTTGTCAGTTATCTGAGCCCCTGCTCTGGTTCATTTTACGAGTGTTGGATACAAGTGAAGCACTGAAGGCTTTCCATGATATGGGTAAGAATGTCTTGTCTTTACCTGTATCAAATAAAAGGCTTATTGTAGATAATTTTTTTGGGCGCTTAAAGAAGGAATACAGATATGTGGCGGAAGGAGCAAATTTACCAAACAGGCTTGCTTAGTAGAATCTGCTGCATGCTTCTGAACAGTTGTGGTTTTTTTCTCCTCCATCTACATTATGCACAGGTGGTGTTCAGCTTATTTGTAACAACATGGTAACAAGCACAAGAGCTATTGTTAACACAGCAAGAAGTATGGTTTCGACTATTATGAAATTTCTTGATTCTGGTCCCACCAAAGCAACAGATAGCAGTTTGAAAGCTAGAGTGCTAGCTTCTGAGCCTGATAATGCAGAAGGAATTCATAATTTTGCGCCTCTGGGTAAGTAATACTTCTTTCTCTTACATTAATATCCATTTGAATCTTTATCAAGTTCTTAACAAAAAATATTGTGATAGTGTAAAATGTTGTAATACTATTAAATCTTCTAAACAGAGGGGTTGCTGGCGTTTCAAGGAGATGTTGGGGGAGGAGGTTAACCCCTCATCCACAGGTAATAACACCTTGTGTGGACAGGGGAAAGAAGGAAAGGAGTGATCTGTATCTGATGTAGCCGTGCATTGAGGTGGGCCCCTTCCTTCTCCCCTAGGTCAGGGAATGGCCAGTTCCAAGCCAGCATCTGCCATAGAAACACTAAGACTTGCTGACTTCACTTAAGGCATATCTGGTTTGATGGAGCTGTGACAGAAGCATAGCACAGTTGGATGATACAGCATGAGCCCCAGCTAGGTCAAACAGCGGCAGAAGCTGGGGCACAGGGCTGATATTGCTGCTGCTGCTCTCACACCTGTACCTGATTGCTCCAATGTTGCCTGTGTGAATGTCTGTTTGAATTGCAGTACTCTGTTGGTATCAATACAATGCCTGTCACTTAACTAAAATGTGTGTGGTTTAAGGTATAGATATACTTCAGTATCTTACAAAGGCTCCTTTTCACTACTAGTCTCTTAATGGTTTCTGTTGTTGCCTGCTAGCCTAGCGTAGCACATGAATGTATTCGTACAGTGTGTATCACTGTCACGAGGGAAGAAATAAAGGATTGTTTTTAAAACTTCTAGAAAAATCGTTGGATAAGAGAGAAATCCATTCAGTCCGATCATTCAAATTTAAGTGAATGAAATTAGAACAAAAACAAAAAAAGAAGAGATGTTTATTTGGCACAATAGGGGTCTGTTAGAAATCTTCTGTCTTGTTCTTCACAAATTCCTAAAAGGTAAATTAAGAATCCTGCAGATATTGGTACTTGATAACTTTAAGTAGAAAAATCCTAAGCATATATGGTAGTGGATTCTTCCATGCCTTTATACTTTCAGTCAGGAGTGTGCTTTTGAAGTTAACCTGGCTGTCCTCACTTACTACACTCTGATTCTTATCATGTAGTGTTTGCTGGGAGACCATCTCAGTTCATTTGAGCTGAATTTCTATCAAAATGTGTCCAGGAATTTGCCTCCAGCTGCTTCTAGGCAGGCATTCAGTCATGGAGCCAAGCTAGAGCTACTTTAAAACATCCCGAGTACCTGTAGTTTAAAAAGCATAAATCTGATTTTGTGCTGTTCTACTTGCTAAAGAAGACGTAGCCTCAATATTCCCGCTTCATTCTTAACTTGTTCTAAGATTAGAAAGATAAGCATCTGCTGTGCTCAGGTGTTTTGCTTCTAGTGTGTTTTTAGAAACAGGTTTTCATGTGAAACAAACCTTTTTAAAGAAAAAGGTTTGCAGATTTTGGTTATGAAGTCGTTTATGTTATCTTTGTAATATTTAAATCTTTAAAGCCTTCGTTATGTACACTATGAATTAACTGAGTTCAAGTTTGAAGCATGCTGTTCAACCTGCACCTTTTCGTAATGAACTTCTGATAGAAAGTTTAGGATTTTGATAGCAAGTGACCCCTAGCAAGTTTTCAAGCACATGCATGTGGATATATAAACTGCCTATTGTAAGACAACCTTAAGAGTAAAAGAAGCAGTTGTCATTATTACAAGTGGGATGTTATCAATAAACCAAAACAGGTGAGAAAGAGAAAAAAAATAAATGTGTTTGCCATGGTCCAGGTTGTAAATTAACTGGGTTTTGCTAATAAACATTAATAATCAGTGTTAATGGTGCTTGCTTTGAAGGTTCCATCACCTCCAGCAGTCCCACTGCCCAGCCTGCTGAAGTGCTGTTACAGGCTACTCCTCCCCACAGACGCGCTCGGTCTGCCGCCTGGTCCTATATATTTTTACCCGAGGAAGCTTGGTGTGACCTCACCATCCACCTTCCTGCAGCCGTGCTGCTCAAGGAGATCCACATTCAGCCCCACCTGGCCTCTCTGGCGAGTAAGTAGTTTCACTGATGTTGGTGCCAGTTCAAAAATGTTAAGGGTGGGATTTAGAAATAATACAAAGAGTACAATCAGAGGAACTAAAGCGGACAGGTTGCTTGAAGTATGCCTGTAAAACGAGTTGAAAAGCTTGCCAATTCTGCATTCCTTGAGAATGGAAGGCCCTGCCTCTGTTGATTTCTTCTAGCTCAGTACATGTTTTGTGGTCGTGGTGTTAAATTTAAATACGCAAAAATTCTTGCCCAACTTCTCAAAACTTTGCCTGGTGAGAATATGATATTTGTCAGAGATCTTCAGGCAAAATGGTGTTGTATGGGGATTGGAATATAGTATGAGATTTTCAGCTATTATTCTTGTAGCCCTGCTAGGGAAACGTGGCATTCACACTGACAGAACTTCTGATCATCTTAAGTCTTTGGAATGAACAGTATACACCATGTATCAAAATGCTTATGCATCTTAACCTATACCGTCGCGCAGGTCAAATATTCCAGCTGCAGTTCTGTAGTAGTGTTTGCCTAAGAGCATTTCATTCATGGCGTTCTGTATCTTTAACAGGGATACATGTTTAACACTTAAAATTCAAACCCGTACAGATTTTTAAATAGTATTAAACCTTCTTATCTTACTCTATAGCTTGCCCTTCATCAGTATCTGTTGAAATAAGCGCAGATGGTGTCAATATGTTACCTTTGTCAACTCCTGTTATCACAAGTGGTCTCACGTATATAAAAATCCAGCTGGTAAAAGCTGAAGTTGCCTCAGCTGTCTGCCTCCGTCTCCATCGCCCTCGGGATGCCAGCACTCTCGGCCTCTCGCAGATCAAACTGTTGGGCCTCACAGCCTTCGGAAACACCTCGTCTGCAACCGTCAATAATCCATTCCTGCCCTCTGAGGATCAGGTCTCTAAAACAAGGTATGCCTCTGCTATCAATGGACTGAGGCACGTTCGTGCCAGTTCATTCTTTTGACTATTTTAATTACGTTTTCTGCTCTGAGACAGATCTTTCAGAAGCAAACTGTGTTCATGAGAACCTGGTTTTGGAGTTGAATTTTAACATTTGCAGAATCTGTTTCAAATGTCTCAGAAAACTTGCTTCTTTTTTTGCTTTTTTCTTTTTTCAGAAGACAAATATAAGCAGTACTTCTCACTTTTTTTGGTGGCATGCTTAATCTGCATATGTAAAAGCGTGTGTTTAATCTCTGCAATGGTGAAAGAAGGCATTCAGCGTTGCAGGCTGAGTTTTTAATGGGTAGGCAGTTGTCTGAAAAGCTGAAGTAGCGATGTATTTCTTGCCCCTACTGAAGTCAACAGAGTTACATAAGTATTGGAGTAGGAATAGAACTAGGACAATGGGACGTTTTGTGGACGTCGTATCTAATAGTACTGTTTGCAAACATTTGCAAAATAGGAACTGAATGTTGTTGTGATTTTGGCATATCAGCAAGATTTCTTATCAAAAGCTTTTATTTAAGTGGCATGTTGAGTTTTGTACTCATTTTTAAAATATAAACAAACCCTTAAGGATTTTTTTTTTTAGAAAAAAGGTGTTGAAATTTTCTGACTTCTGAATTTAATTCTTTGGGTGAATTTTTGACATTTCCTGGTTCTGAAATTTAGTTTACCAAATTGTATAAATTTGTTACTTTTGAAATATTTAATTTTTGAACTTTAATGTTTATAAATTTGAAAAAAGAGCATGGGAAAGTTTTAAAAACCTTTCCCTTTGCTGGGAAAAATTTTGAGAGAGTAAGTAAATTTAGAGAAAGTGAATACTGTCCAGTGTATATTTGATAAAAGTTGTATAACTGAAATTGGTCTTTGATCTTCAATATCAGTGAAGCAAATTTTCACAGCCAAATTTATATTATTGTTATATTTGTACTTCATAAAAGGTTATCTTTAAGTCACATAAAATAATCAGTGTCTAAAGAATGAGGTTGGCCCTATTGGAAGAAATATGTATGTGAATTGAGACATTTTAGTAATAAAACTTGCAGGATTTTAGCTCTTCCTACTGACAAACTCTGCCTTTCTTACAATGTTAAGCCAGTGATTACAACAGCATTGCTAATGAAAATGAATTTGTGGTCTTAAATTTAGTCATTTTAATTTGCTTTTCTCAGATTATGTCTGAGCACGTCACAGCAGTTTTCTGCAATACTTGTCCTAGAATCTAATACAGGTACTTACGTTATAGATGAAAAAGAAAATAATAAGAAAATGATACATTAGCTCATTTTTGTGTTTTCATTTTCAGTATTGGATGGTTAAGATTATTACACCACTGCCTCACTCACATAAGTGATTTAGAAGGAATGATGGCTAGTGCTGCAGCACCCACTGCGAATCTGTTGCAGACATGTGCAGCTTTACTGATGTCACCTTATTGTGGTATGCATTCTCCAAATATTGAGGCTGTGCTTGTGAAAATTGGGCTTCAGTCCACCAGAATAGGCCTGAAATTGATTGACATTCTTCTAAGAAACTGCTCAGCATCAGGGAGTGATCCTGCAGGTGAGCGCAAAGTTTTTCTTTTCAGTTGTTGCTTGAAAACATTGCTCGTATAAATGTACAAATATAGTATATTTTCATCTTGCTTTCTGATTCTGAATTTGAGTTGCCAGAACTTGCCATTGTGCTTTGTTATGCTCCTAATTATCACAGTCTTTGTGGGTAGTTCTACAACGATTTTTTGTGTAGAACATGTAATTAGGTGAACATTTTGAAGACACAAGAGCAGAACCTGCAGTATACTGTAAGCATGTCTTACTCTTTATGTCTTGATGTTTCAAAACACAGAGCATCCGTGAGTAGTGTTAAGAAAAACAAATGCAGCAAAATTTGGGCAGTAATAGTCTGTAGGACAGTATAAAGTCTGAATAACAGTTTATAGGTGGAGGTACATAATCAAGACACTTGAACAACTCACCTGTGTCCCACAGCAAAATTTTGCAGTAGCTCTTCTGCTAATGCACTGGATTTTTGTATTTATGACTCGTATGGCTCCACACTTTGTTTCAGTGTTTTGTGGCTTTTCAGTGAAAGAAAACTGAAATCAACTGTTCCCTGTTTTGAAGTTGCTGATACTAACAGAGAACACTCTTTTCAAAATAGCTTCCATGACTTATTTTGACATGAGTTAATGTTTCAGTGTAGCCTACTGTCTTTTGCTGGAATGCTGTTAGGTAAGAGAGTAGTTTCCTCCAGGTCAGGATGAGAAGATGAATAGGAAATAATCTGAGGAAATCCTCAGCCTTAGTCCTGTTGATGGAAATTGGAGTTAAATAAGCTTCCATTTTGAAATACATCTGTGAAGTATGAGGTTGGACAGCTCTGTTGGAATTTGTCATGCCTTTTTGTAACATGTTGAGGAAAATCCTACTAGTTAAACCTTTAAGTCCTGTATCTGATGAAAGTTGCAATAATTTTTCATTCTCTAGCAAGGCTGAACATTGCATTGAATATACAAAATGCACAGTTTTGAAATAATGACGTGTATAAGAATTGAATCCTTATGTTAATGGCAAAACTCAATTCAGTGTTAATATTTCAATTCTGTAATAATTTCATTACTACTTTTTAAAAATACATATATAAGTACTTCTATTATTTCCCCTCCCCCCCCCTTTTTTTCTTTTAATGCGGCAAGATCTGAATAGCCCTTTACTGTTCGGAAGATTAAATGGTCTCTCTTCTGACTCCACAATAGACATTCTTTATCAGCTTGGAACAACTCAAGACCCTGGAACAAAAGATAGGTAATGTATTTGGATTCTCATGTGGAAGTGTACACGAAAATAACCTGCTAAATAACAGCTTGATGTTACTACAAAAAAACAGACTTTTAAAAAACTGATCGTTATGAGATAGAAAACTTCTTTAGATTACTACGCTTTTAGGCTAACTTTCCATCGCAGCTCCTTGCATCCTTTGAAACAAATGGTATCCCTCTTTTTTTGCTTTTATAAAACTGATAAAACTTTTAGTGTTCAACTGACTTTTCTCTGAAATACTGAGAACTCCGACATCTGCTCTTTTCTTTCTCTGTAGAAAGAAAGCTTACATTTGGCTTTCCAAGATAAGTGTTTTTAATTAATTTTCCCTGTGTTAGTGATCTAAGTCTTGAGAAGACAGAGTTTGAGCTCACTCTTGAACGTTGCTTCAAAGGAAGAGATAAATGTGTAATTCAGATTACTAAAAGACAGCTAATTTAGTTTTGGGTGTTTCTTTGACCCTTTATAATGTACTACATCATCTTGCCTTCCAGAATTCAAGCGTTGCTGAAATGGGTCAGCGATTCCGCAAGAGTTGCAGCCATGAAAAAAAGTGGCCGGGTCAGCTACATTTGTCCAAATAGCTCAACAAGAGAGTATGGTCTTTTGATGCCATCCCCTTCCCATTTGCATTGCGTAGCAGCAATTTTGTGGCATAGCTATGAATTGCTTGTTGAATATGATTTACCAGCGTTGCTGGACAGAGAGCTTTTTGAGTAAGTAAACCAAAGTTTTGCACCACATGCTTTTTAAAACTGAATTATTTTGTTCACTGAAATGATATGACTTGAAGCACACTCATTGTGAAACAGTAATTGCTAAAGAGAATGCATAAGGATATGTAAACAGGCAGTTTTGTAGCTCTAAACAGAAAACTGCACTTCACGTATTCCCAGGTGTAATTGTATTTAAAAAAAAATTCCAAAACAAAATCCAAACAAAACAATCCAGCAAACCCATGTGTGTACTTGCACATATGCGAAAGGTAAACTGTTGCATGGGTTTGGTTTTGTTTGTCGGTTTTTTAATGGATAACTCTGGGCTGTTCTTGTTGAAATTGATTGTTGGCAGTAATTTTCACATTAACTGTAAATCATGATCTTCATTAGTATCCTGTTATATAAGCATTATTTTATTACTCATGGTATCCAATATCTGTAGCTGATAGCTGAGAGCTTGGGGGGTGGGAAGGGAGCCTGCTTTATTTTTTTTTTTTGCTGCTTTTCTCCAGCCGTAGTCTGATTCGAAAGAAACAAAGCATAAAATCTTGAGTGAATCTTGAACTATGGATTTGCTGTTGTTTGATTCTAAAGGAAATATATACATTTAGGGACTCCAGATTGAAAATGTATGAGGTAACATTCCTAATTTATGTTGCTTAATCATTTCTTCTGTTTAAACAAAAGAAAAAAGAGAAGCCACATAGCTTTGTTTCATGAGTATTATAGAAATATAGCTGTTAAATTCCTGCAAGTAGTAAAGCATCTTTCATTTGTACCATTGAATGCAATTCCAGTTCATGTAAGGAAACTTTGATAGCACATAATTTTTCTGTTGCCCTTAGGAAACATTCATGTTCTTCTGCTACCTCACTGTCTTCTTTAGGCACAGTAAAATGTTCAGACACTGGGAAATGTGCAAGTTATGGTTATTGGTACAAGCATGGGGAGCTCTTATGTACGTGCATCATGATGGTCTTTAGATATGTGACTAGAAGTTAGACCTTTTCCAAAGACACTTCAGTGCTACTGTCATACAAATAATTGTTAATTCAAAATGAGCTAGTTCACTTTGGGAATCAGTTTAAGGATTTTAAATTGCACATCAATTAGTCCTTTCAAGAATATGTTTTAACAGAAATGCATTTTCAGGATGGATTTTAACAATTTTAACATTGGAGAAGGAAGAACTCTAATAAAAATAGACTTCTTAAAATGGATAGCCCATTTAGGTTTATACTAATATAAAAGTGTGTTTCACAACTCGATTCCTGTCTTTTGTAGGAGACTCTGTTGTTTTCATCCCAGGACGAAATGAAGGAACACTAATAAAGCTATTGTACCTAGTTTGAATATGCGTGTTGCAATATAGTCCTGTTCCTCTACGTCCTGCCAAATAAAATTATAATTCATAGCATCCACCATCTGGAGCAAATTATAAAATACATTTTTAATAAATAGAGGATTGTTGTCAGACATGAGTCTAAATAATTCTTCTAATAAAAATAACTTCTCATGTATTCTTCATCCTCTGTGGTATTTTCAATTTTGAAATATTTTAAATGACTCTAGTTATAACTCCTAATTTCTCCTTCATGTGATATTTCACTTTTGTCTTGGATATGTTTTCCCATCATCTCCATTTTCCATTACAATAGTTCTGCTTTGGCCAATGGATACTAATCTATTCCTTAGTTATTTTTTAATATCTAGTTGGAAAGTAATCTTATTTTTCACAAGCTTAAACTTTCAAAGAAAATTTTGGCAGAAGGACTGTGTCAATATATAGTTGGAGAGGAGTTAAAGTGTACCTTTATTACATGTGGGCTTTGGGAAATTTTGACTGTCTTCTGAAAGTTACAGGTCATTTGGTCACTGAGGTGACTTTTTAATGTTTTATCTTGGAGAGGGTTTTTTATCAGCCATTCACTAGACTGATGATAAAGCTAACTCTTTGTTAGATCAGTGTTCTGTTTTAGACTCCTTGTGTCCCTTAGACTAAATGTAGAATAACACTTCCATCCAGAAGAGGAAAAAACAATTCTTGTCTTCAAATGGGAATGTGATATATGATGATACATCCAAACTTATTTAAAAATCTAACGTTCAAGTGGCACAAAGTGTGCATACACCTATGTATGTAAAGTTTGAGATAATGTAATTTATGTATGGTGTCACGGTACTGTGAATGCAGTTGAGAAAACTGGGTTGTTTTTTTTTTAAATACTTCACCTCCTTTGAGCAAGCCTATAAGAAGAAATGATGATTTCAGTATTTTGTAAGTGCCACTTCTGAAATTTAAGCTGAATAATAGGAGCTAAATTAGCTTTTGCGTTCATGTGCCTTGGATTAGCATTCAAGTACATGGTATTTGGATGGAAGTGAGTTCAAAAGTAGATGGGATTTCAGTATCTCTGGGGAATATTTCTGTTAACTTGTGTCCTAAGTACAGGTCTGGTAAAGATAGCAAGAGTAACATCATTCAACCAACAAGATTGTTGCTGCTTTCATTTTTTTTGCAATATCTTTGTGTAGAACCCTAAAAAATCAAATTTTTTAAAAAATTGGAAACATTAAAATACTTTCGATTCCTTCAAAGGATTAAGAGAGCCTTATGTAAATGCGTGTGTATGTACGATCCTAGTAGCTGCAGCTTAAAGAGCTGAAAGCATGAAGAGGTTGCACTTGGCTCAAAAAATGCAGAAATTGTGACAAGTGTCAAAAGATCCTGTCTTTCATGTGCAGCATGCCAGAAAAGTCGGCTTATTTCTATTTTAAATACGGTTTAGGGGCTTTCAAACTCAGCTCAGTGTGGTTTACAACAGCTTCTACAACAGTTAATTGTAAAGATAGTGGCAAACTATGCATTGACATGTTTTTTTGTCTTCTACAGGTCACTGTTTAACTGGTCCATGTCTCTTCCCTGCAACATGGTGTTGAAGAAGGCTGTCGATAGTTTGCTTTGCTCAATGTGCCACATCCACCCAAATTATTTTTCCTTACTCATGGGATGGATGGGTATCACTCCTCCTCCAATGCAGTGTCAACACAGACTGTCCATGACTGATGACAGCAAAAAGCAGGACCTTAGTTCATCTCTAACAGATGACTCTAAAAACGCACAAGCCCCTCTTGCACTAACGGAGTCTCACCTGGCTACTCTTGCTGCCTCATCTCAGTCTCCTGAAGCTATCAAGCAATTATTGGACTCAGGTTTGCCTTCACTGCTTGTAAGAAGTCTTGCTAGTTTTTGCTTTAACCATACTTCTAGCTCTGACTGCACTGCACAATCAATGGATATCACCCAGGACAGGCTCAGGAGGCATCACGTTCCACAGCACTTTAATAAAATGCCCATCACGGCAGACCTGGTTGCTCCTGTTCTCAGGTTTTTGACAGAAGTTGGCAACAGCCACATGATGAAGGATTGGTTGGGTGGCTCTGAAGTCAATCCATTGTGGACAGCACTTTTATTTCTGTTGTGCCATTCTGGTGCTACTTCTGGAGGACACAATGTGACAGCACAACAGACCAGTGCAAGATCTAGCTCACTTTCTTCAGCTGTAACAACAGGGTTGACCACTCAGCAGCGGACAGCAATTGAAAATGCAACAGTTGCTTTCTTCTTACAGTGCATTTCTTGCCATCCTAATAACCAGAGACTTATGGCACAGGTGAGAGAGAAAAAAAAAAAAAGTTTTCATTTCTTTATTAATATCTACAACCAACTTTTAAAACTTTTTTTTTTTACCTTTCATCACATTTCTTAACTTTGCAGACAGAGTTGAATAACAGTATAATTTAAACAAAAAAAAATTTAAGAATGGAAATGCCCTGATAACAGGCAGACTTCAGTAAAAATATCAATGCAGTTCTCTGTTAATAATGGTAATTAGTAATGGTTCTCTGGTAGTAATACTGCATTAAGCAGTGGGAAATTTTTGCTTTAGGAATTTGAAAGCTATTTTTCTAAATACTTCATTTTTTAATCTTTTTGAGTAGTCTATATGTTTACAATTACTTAGATGCTGTAGTCAATGTTTTGAACTTTTTAAAAAAAAGCCAGACTTAATTTACTGCTCGTATTTTCTTCAGCGGTGCTCATTTCTGATCTGGTTTGAATGATAACTGGAAGGTAGATCTTAGGCACTGCCTATTATGGCTGTGTAGAGCTGTATTTTATAGACCTAAATATAGAAATATTTTAAATCTGATGTCATTTTGCATTCCCAGGTTCTCTGTGAATTGTTCCAGTCATCTCCTCAGCGTGGGAACCTCCCAACCTCTGGAAACATTTCAGGATTTATTAGAAGGCTCTTTTTGCAACTGATGCTAGAGGATGAGAAAGTGACTTTGTTTCTTCAGTCCCCATGTCCAGTAAGAATTTTTGACAACTGTGTGGTGAACATGGAATAAATTTAGCCCTAAAAAATAAATAAATAAAAAATCCTAGTGTCTTCAACTTTGAAATGTCAGATGGCAGCTTTTCCTACAGTACACATTGCAGAATTTTGGAAAGGAGTGTGTTGGTGAATTGTAACTCAGTATTTTAAAAGAAAATTGAAGGCACCATTGTGAGACAAAGCCATCTTGTTGAAAATATACTGTTTCTGAAAGAATTGACAACTGAAATTTAACTTATGTAAGACTTTTTAATAGTATCCTTACCCATTAGCAGCAAATACAGGTACAAGTTCTAGTCCTTCCAGCAGTTCTTCATTATCAGTTTCATTGAGGAATCAGTTTCATTGTTGTTTTGGTGCTTTAGAATTGGCGGAGATCCTTCAGCATTAGCCAAAACACCATGAAAAATTCTTGAGTGACAAATACTTGAATTAATTGATAAAGCAGATGTATGCTTTTATACTTCCAGATGCTTCACCATGAAACAGAATTATAATTAATGACTGCAGTGCTATGCTCTCAATTGAAAGCTGGGAACAAAGAAATATAGGCAAACCAGAAGTTATTAAAATATCTGATACTCCCATACAAGGAGGAATTTTCTGCTTTGGTTTCTGCTGTTCATACTGTATCTCGAAGTAAAATACTACATGAGTTATATGACAAGAAAACTGGCTCGGATGGTATAAAATAGAAAAGGAGGAATACAGTTTTAGCACAAACATTTAAATGTTTTGTTTTAACCTGGCTGAGATAATTTGTTAACATGACCATTGGTAATGTGAAGATAACATCAATTTCCTAATAATTTGTTTTACACAGAACAGATTTTTACAGGAAAAAATGTCTTGAAAAGAAGTTGTCAGATAATTCAGGTTCTTCTGTTAAAAACACCAGAAAACAGTCTATCCCTTATTACTGAGGAAAAGATGATTTTAACATCCAGAGAGAAACCTTAAAAATAGCATGAATGTGCAGAATATACTTCTGGTATATCCAACAATATAACCTTCTGAAGATTGGATCCCCGTTTTTATCTCTCTAAGTTCTTACAAAAGGTCTATTTTTATAAACTAAATTCTGATTGTCATCAGGTAGTAAATTTGTTTTATAATATTGCACAATGATAAATTGGTTCTGTATGTGAGTATTAGTAAACAGTTCTACTGATAATAGGAAGAAGGGGACCAGTAGCACTCTCATTGCAGAAAAGTCTGTAAGACGTAAAGAATGACACAGAATGTCAACAGAGCTCAGGCTAAAATATGTTACGTTAAGATATTTGAAATTAACTATTAGTGACTTAGTTATCTGTCATAATAGCAAAAAGTAGATATTAAATCTAGAATAAACTTCATCCTTAAGTCAGAGCAATAGGGAAATGACATCTTTCTCTACTCAGAGTAATTTTAATTTTCCTAATTTAATTTCAGAATTAATTGTTTTCATACATAATTGCAAGTCTCAGACACTAAATTTTTCTCTCAGATACAGCTATATGAAATGGTTAGGTTTTTTTTAACAAATACAATGTCATACTGCTTCTGATCCTAAAAATACTCAATGCTTTTGAAGTGAATTCTTTGACAAGTTTAATTTTTTATGTGTTGTATTTATACCTCCAAATTTGAAGGGTATGTCAGTTTTCTTTTTAGCACACAAGAACTGTAACTTTTTGCTGAGGTGTGTTTATCAGAACTTAGTGTGTTAAATTATTTCTGAATGTTAAAGTGATGTTAAATGTTAATTTTTATTTTTCTTTTCTTTCAGTTGTACAAAGGTAGAATCAATGCTACCAGTCATGTAATTCAACATCCAATGTACGGAGCTGGACACAAATTTCGTACTCTTCATTTGCCTGTCTCAACAACTCTAGCAGAGGTTCTTGATCGAGTGTCAGGCAAGTTTGCAAGAGTTCATGTTTTGGGATTTTTTTAAGATGCAGTTTCAAAATAACATCCAAAACCAACACCAAATAACCTACATAAACCAAGTATGCCTAAGATGTATATTTGCAGTGTTCAGCAATTGCTAAATATGAAACAGTGGTTTAAGTTGTAAGCTTTTGCGTATGCCTTGTGTTCCATGTAAAGGGTAGGTTTAGATTGAACATTAGGAAGGAATTCTTCACAGAGAGAGTGGTCGGGCATTGGAACAGGCTGCCCAGGGAGGTGGTTGAGTCACCGTCCCTGGCTGTGTTTAAGGGACGTTTAGATGCGGTACTGAGGGATATGGTGTAGGGGAGGACTTTGTAAAGTAGGGTAGACGGTTGGACTCGATGATCCCAAGGGTCTCTTCCAACCTCTATGATTCTATGATTCTATGCATTTTTACTGGTCAAATACTTCTCTAAAACTCAGGTGGGGAGGGTGGGATTTTTGTTTCATTCATTTTTTGTTTGGTTGGAGTTTTTTTTGATTGGTTGCTTGTTTTGGGGAAGTTTGTTTGCTTTTTAGTATTAATGTGTTTTCAAATCTCTCATAGGATATTTGCAAGACCATACAAAAGACACTGCAAATATTAGTCTTTAAAATGCCCTGTCTTTCATCCAGTGACTTAAATATTCCCAAATTATACCAGTTAAATGTCCTGGAACATTTATCTCAAGATGGAGGTGAAATTGGGTTGCTATGAAAAGGGCATTAATGAGGGCTCCATCTAATTTCTGTGGTTATGCATTTGCCTAAACACTTGAGTTGGCATACTAAATAGAAATTGAAAACTGTAATTTACTTTTAGAGATTGAATGAGAGGATAATGTTATGGCATGCATTTATTTGTTAGGTTTTTTTAAAGTTCAATACTTTGTTATACTATTTGAGTATATATGGAGAGATGAACCCCTCTGTAGGGAGTTTTGTTGACCAGGTGTCTATAGACCATAATACAGATTTTGACACGTGAATAGTAGGTGTCTTAATCTTAAAATTAATCATACCTTGAACTTTAGTGTTTATTCAATACTTTAGAAAATAGAGATATATATTAAAGATTGAAGTTAGTGATCTTTTTTTAAATGTAGTTAAAGTGTAGAATTAATACGAAAGATGCTGTGTCCATGCTAGAGCTCACTAGGTAAAACCAGTCACAGATACAAGTTTATTCTCCTTGGGTAAGAAATAGAGCAAAATTTGCTAGGTCATGTATGTCAAAAATCACTTTTAAGCAAGTCTAATTAAAAAAAAAAAAAAAGTGTGGGGGGGGGAAACCCCCAGTACTTCATCTTTACTCTCAAGATGTAGTACTCAGTAATAGCAAAGTCAAAGATCATCCCAGCAATTATGATTTTGCAATTTTGCAGGTGTGCAATAGCTGCACACATACCTGACTAGGTACATATGTTCTTATGTGTAGATATATTTGTATGTGTAATTTTTTTAACTCGGTGTAGATCATCTTTAATTTCTGAAGCACATATTCATGGAGTTCAGAGGAACTATTGCTTTTTTATCTACTGAAGATCTTTATATCAAAATTGTTAATAAAGTCAGTAGGGCAATAAGTATATTACCTAACAAGATGACAGACAGAAGTACTAGAAAGATATTTGTCAGAACACTAGACAGAATGTGATGTGCTTTGGGATTTTAATTAAAAAATAGTAAAGCCTAGAAAAATATTTGATGCTTACTTATCAGGGAATAATTCACTATTTCTGATAGAATTCTGTGTTTATTGGCTGTCCGGACACAGTCATGTGTGGAATGCGACCAAGATCTTTTAGATCCTTGTGTAATTTATGGTCAGAATACTGCAAGGGGTGAGGTAGTCGCTGCGTATGAGACAAGGATCAGTTGTTGAGCAGTGACATAAACTGTCCTGAGCAGCTGCCTTAGTGGTGTATTGCGGTCAACTTGATAGCCAGTGCTAATAGCCACTGGGGAGGGGAATGTGATGATATGATGCCTGTAATTGAAATTGATCGAATGCTGACTTTGTAGGGCGCCATAACTTGGGGTTTTGCTATGGAATTGTTATTCCTCAGCTTAACTCGCATTTTAAATTGGAAGAATTAATTCTGGAAAAGTTCAGGTTCTCTTTTCTGTTTCCATTCCTTATCTAATGTGATTTCTCTGATTGTATTAAAAGCTTGGTGGTACTTGTATACCATTCCGTGGTTAGGACATAGTAAAGAAGACTTGAATATATGAGGAGTAAGCTGTGTTTTGGGAATGACAGGGACAGAGAAGGGATGGACTGGGGGTGGAAAGGAAGAAAAGATTGCCACCGCTGCAGCAGTAGGAAATCACGAAGATCCTGTGTCGTAGGCTGTCCCTTGGCTTAACTTCTTTTTTTTCTTAACTATGGTGTTAATGTCTCAAATCGATCCTGTCATACTTTCTGCAAAAGGAAATCACAATAAGCATGTCCATTTCATGCTTTTTCTCCCAGTCTTTAAAGTGTAAGGAGGATGTGGGGTGGGTGGGTGTCTAAAATGATTGCAAAGCCTGCTGCTCACATCCCTTAACCGTAGGAAGAAAATGTGCTGTATCTCTGCAGATAGATTGTCTAGGATGAGTACCGATTGGTTTGTATTTCATTCCCCATAGTTTTAAGTTACTGGTCTTGGCTGATCAGGAAAATTGCAAACCAAATGTGGATGTTACCCGAGTCTAAAAATACCGTTGCTTAAGCTTCCTTAATAATTTTATTAATGACTTCTAACTTCTTCAGCAAAATATATGGGCATTCAGTCCACAGAACCAAACTAGAGCAACTCTGAAGTTCAATAACAATAATGACAAATTTTAAAAAAACAAACACCCAGTCTAAAATAAATATATGTAGTGTGTGTATGGATACTGGGTCGTGAGTAGCAGCAGTTTCACACTATCTTCTTTTGGTCTGCACTACTTTCTAACAGAGACATAACCAACGTCCTCAGTTACACATCATAATATATTTCCAAGCAGATCAAACCATATCTGTTTCAGCACTTCACCCACTGGTGGTGTACAGTTAAAGGTAACTGGATGGTACTGGTAACTGGTGTTTGTAGCTTAAGGCTGCTATGACTATGTGGAAACAAATTACTACTCAGAAGCAATTAGAGAATTATTTGGCCATTTTGGTGCCAGTGTTCTACCTTACAAGGTTTGAAATAGTCCATGGTCACCAGTAATCAATGATTTAAGAGTTGCTTGCTGGTATTTGTGATCAACACTAGTGGCTGAACCAAAACGGTTGAACTGCAGTAATCTGGTGTTCACTGAAGCAAACAGCACAAGGTTTGGATGTGTAATGTATTTCAGACATATTCAAGTTTCAAAGGAACAATCGTACTTGCCAGTTCTGAAATTGAGTCAGTATATAACACTAGACACCCAGACCTAAACACAACAATTTATTTAAGCAAGTCTGCAAGTGTCCTTAAAAAAAAGTTTTTGATTTTTTTTTTTGGTTGTGTTTTGTCATTTTGGTGGGATTTTTTGGTGGGATTTCTTGGTGTTTTGTTTTGTTTGGTGTGTTGGTTTTTTTCTTTTTGTTTATTTTGTTAATCTCATTTTTGATTGGTTGCAGTGGTGTTTCAACATGAATATGTTTGACTCATCAGGTAATGGTTTTAAGTTGTTACAGTTTTACATTTTCAGACAACAGATTTTGGGGGCAATAGGAGACCAGAATTATCAAGATGCCTTAATTCATGGATACTTATAAGACTATATTACTATCTGGGATGGCATTCTAAGACACTAAAGTAGTTGAGAATAGTCTTGTTAATAGCCTAGAAACTGTAACAAAATCAACTTGATATCTTGAAATCCCTTTCTCTCTTCTTTTTTTCTCTGTGTATAGATACCCCCAGTATCACAGCTAAGCTAATTAACGAACAGAAGGAAGATAAAGAAAAAAAGAATTATGAAGAGAAAGAAAAAGTTAAAGCAGAAAATGGATTTCAGGACAATTATAGTGTTGTTGTTGCTTCTGGTATGTTTTTTTCTTCTGCCTTCTGAAAAGGATCTTTCAGACACTGGCGGGAGGAGGGAAGGAAATCATATCTACCAACAATTCTTTTTATTACAAGTAATAGTTAGAAAAATTGTAGTGCCCAGTTAATCTAACTTGCTGTTAGGCAGCAAAGATTGGTTCCCGGTAGAGCCGCTGACTCTAGCAGATTATATACTTTGATAGATTTGTACCTAAATGTGTGTATCAGTGATATGTTTTGGGTGCTGTTGCTAGTGCATTTTACAGGATTTTGTAGAGACATACCTGGAGCTTTGATTATGACAATATATTAGTATTTGTGTGCTGTTACTGTGGTACTACCTCTACCTTTTTGCAGTGGTTGGTGCATCAGAGTTTGATCACCTCCTCCCACAATAAGCTTTGGAAATAAAAGGATTCATATATTTCACATAACTGGTGCTACTCTGCTAAAACCTGTCAGATGGAGATCTAAGCATAAAACCATATTATTCCACTTGGAAACCACGCATGCAGGATTTTCTTCCAACGCATTTGCCTTCTAAAAGCTAATGTGAAGATCCTTCTGAAATCATTCATGTAAACCCTTTTCCTGTTTACAGGAAAAAGAGGTTATAGACTGAACATAGTAAATTTGCAGTGGTAGAAGAAGATTACAGTTCAGATGATGGCTGTGGAGGTCATTAGTCTTTCGGTTTGAAGTTCTGGTGTGTTTGTGGGAGAGAGATTAGTGAACTTCAAACTACCCTTTTCCTATCTAGCTTTCTGCCTTCATTGAGCTACCTCAATTTCATTTACACTTCATGAAGCATGAAGAAGAGATGCTGATTTCCTTTGACTTCTGGCACCAATATTTCTTAAGCTTTTTATTTCAGTTTTTTAGATGTAGATATAACTCTAAACTCAAGTGTCGAATAAGGCAGCAGCTTCATAGATCTTGGTATATGTTTAATGCAACACAGCTGATTTTTAATTACAGCATCTTCATCTGGAAAGATATTTGCAGTAGGTGCCACTTCCAACAGGGTAAACATGTTTTGGAAGATCTAAAATATGAATAGGTCCAAGTGAGGGGTTAAAACATGAATAAAGAATCTGGGAAGAAAAAAAGTAATATACCAGGCTTGACGATAGGGCATAGCACATCTCATCCCAGTTCCATCTCTGATCATGCTGCCTGATGTAGCCCATTCCCTATTTAGAAAGCAGATTTAAGTTTTCCCTTGGTTTTGCTTGTATTTTTTCCAGTTGATTAGAACAGTTTAATTGTAAACTTAATTAATTTGCATTTGTTTTTACGACCTGTTTCTGAAATCTTTTCTTCTTTTGTCTTTATCTTTTTATGTATTCTGGATTATTGTCCTCAGACTCATGCAGCCAGTGTTTAACTTGTTCCTTATTGGTAAAATTAATAGAGAGTATAGATGGCATTTGGAGCCTGATATTGCTGAGACAAGCTAGTTGAGTATACAGAGATTATTGGAGAATGTGTTGCGTATTTTAACTTCTCCTACTTAATCAGCTGAAACCAGAGCATATCGTAGCATTTCAGGTATGAATGTTGCTAGTTTTCCAGCTGTTCTTGGCTGATTATGAGGCAGTAGTTTAAGAGTCTTTATATCTAGACCTGCTGACATTTTACTTGGTCTGTCACCTGCATGCAAGGGTACATGATAGTAGTATAATTTCACTGTACCTTAAATCAACTTAAGCTGTCCCAAAAAATGCAGTCTTGCTGTATAAGATCAGTAAGTTTTTACATTCCTATTTTGCCTTTTAATTTTCATGTAGTGCTTACGTTAAAGGTTTTGACCTAGGCAACTTTAAGCATGTTTAAAGACACCTTTCATCACATGTGCTATTGTTAGTACTCCAGCTGAAGTCTCATTTGTAGGCCAGACGAGTGGTTGTTATCTATTGTTTGGCTGCTGAAATGTCTGTTAGTTTGTCTTTGTCTTTCTTGCTTTCAATTGAAAAAACAACCTAAAAAGTTTTACTGTAGGGCCCATTGGTAGACATGCTCTTTAACTAAGTTTGAGCTGAATAAGAGTATTTTTTTTTTTAATGGATGATATAATCTAGGACAGTTACAGTTTGGTTTATGTTTGGGGCTCAGGAGGATGTGCAGCCTTGTAACTGTAAAAAGGCCGGGATTATATCCACATATATTTTATACATGAATGCTATTCTGATATTTAATTTGCCAGTGCTGAAAAGTTTGACCTTCTTTGCTGTTGTTGAAGGTAATGAGTTACACTGCATCTTGGCTAACTGAAGTTACTAAGTACCAGAATGACTTTGATTTTTTTTTTTTTTTTTTTTTTTTTTTTTTTTTTTTTTTTTTTTTTTTTTTTTTTTTTTTTTTTTTTTTTTTTTTTTTTTTTTTTTTTTTTTTTTTTTTGCTTCTGTACTAGGTTTGAAATCTCAGTCAAAAAGAGCTGTTTCATCCACACCTCCGCGTCCACCATCAAGACGAGGAAGAGTGATGGCAGATAAAGTAGGTACCTCTTCCTCAGGAGGAGAAGCTTCCAGCAAGACCATTAGTGTTCCAGTCTTTCATCTGTACCATAAACTTTTACCAGGTAACTTTAATAACTGTTTTTAAACTTCAAAATCATCTTTTTCAGTGGCTGATATATCATCAGAAAGTAGATGTAATGCCAATGGATGTCTTTTATCCTTTTATGGAGCATCTTGAATGTAGAGCCCTTCTGGGTTGGGTAATACCTTTCAACTGGAAGTGGAGCATTATAACATCATAGTAGCTTGACAAAAATACGAATTATGCTGATATTCCTCGAAGTTTAATTCTTTGTTCTTAAACAAAATCTCAAAAACGTTTCCACTTTCACTCAGAAATAAAAGGAGGTGGGAGGGTGGGTTTGTAAGGTGACTCACATTTTCTTTAACCAGCAAGGCATACCTAAATTAGTATTTGAGTCCTGTTATTTTATGTTCTGAGTGGGCAGCCAGCTTGCATTACTCTCTGGAAGGTTAATTTGCCAGTTCAGGAATATTCTTGAATTCCATAATACTTGTGTTTTCTTAAGTTAGCATATCTGAAGTTAGCCGTGTTTTACATATAGCAGATACACTTTACCAGGAAAAAGCTGGTGGCAATGTTGTAGTTGGGGCATAGAGAGAGGTCTCTCTTCTGTAGAGAGAGATTGATGTGACTGGAATTCTTAACCTTATATCAGAGATAAATAACAGGAACATGGGTGAAAGACTTTAATATTATTATTTAATATTATTCTTATCTGTTTTATAGTATAAAAACAAGAAACTAGTTAATGGAATTAAGTGGTAAACTTCTCACCATTTTCACCCAATAGAAAATTAATTTTAGAACTCACTACAGAATTACTGTCCTCTTTGAGACTGTCCTCTAGCAATCATTAGAGGGGTCGTTATACTTGAATTAAAATATCTAAAATTGATACAGTTAATGCTACTATTTTGGAAAGGAGATGAAAACTCAGTGTCTGTTTGAGTATCAGCTGGTAAACATTGACTGTCTACTAATGGTAATGTAGACTATTCTGTATTTGTGACTGGTTGATCACACATCTTGCGCAACAGCCAGTTGTTAACAAAAAAGAAGCCATGGAAAGCAGAGTCAGTGATGGAAGATAAAGTGCGGAAAACTTCTTCACTTGCACAATGGGAAGACATTTTTAATTTTCATTTCTTAAGACACTATTTTCCATTGAAGAAACAGGTTGCTACTAAAGTCTTTCTTGGAAGTTGTGTTACTTGATTAAGCACAGTCAAGATGAAATGAGCATACTAAGTGTATTATATGATCCAAATCTGAAACAATTCACTTTATATGTAAGTCTATTATCAGGGAAATATTATTTTGCCTTAAAAGTTACTTGTAATTTCAGGATAGAACGTATTCTTGGCAAACAACAGTGGCCAAAATCTTCATTTCGGTAATCAGTTTGGGCTGTGTTGCATGTGCATTTCAAGTCTGTGTTGCTGCTGAGAAGGATATTCCTGGCAACGACATTCCTTTCTTCTTGCTGAGTCCCAGCATCAGGCTAGTGACTACGCTTGTGACTAACATAACTGAAAAAATTGCAAGTTTCTTTGGTTTCCACTTTTTTCCACTTTATGGTCACACACCTTTATTGCCACCACAGTTAAAGTTTGATGCAGGGGTGGGGTTTGAAAGTAGGGAACAGGCTTAAAATGCACATGAAATTACACCCTTAGCCATTTGTTAAATATGCCAAGCGTTTGGGCTCTCGGCACGGAGCTGCCTTAGGGAATATTGACATAGTTCTTTGATAGTTGTTTCTAAACTGATGGGCCCCTTTTCCCAAGAGAACAAATGTTAAAATTAAGGCTCTGGTTTGGAGCCAGATAATATTTAGTCTACTTGGCATCTGTGGTACAAGTAATGAACAGCACCTGGACATGTATGTTAAAATAATCTGATCATAACGTTCCTCTCTGACTCAATGCTATTGTTGTTTAGGCCAACCGTTACCAGCTGAAATGACACTTGCCCAGCTTCTGACTCTGCTGTACGACCGCAAACTCCCTCAAGGATACCGATCAATAGATTTGACAGTTAAGCTTGGTTCCAAAATCATCTCGGATCCAAGCTTATCAAAAACAGACTCATTTAAACGACTTCATACAGAAAAAGGTGAGTGTTCTTACTTTTTTGGTACCTTCCTTTTTAAAATGCTATTATTTTGGACAAAAATGTTTTAGATTTTATTAGTAAGAAGAGCAGTTTTCTGTGTTTACTTGGGTGATGTTCCTGAGCTGTTCTTTACCAGACAGCTGCTAAACATGATAAAGGACAAATTTCATTGCCTGTCTTTAGATTGTTTCTGTAAGATGCACCAATATGGTTGTTCTGGTTTCACTTTTCTTCTTTCATTATAGTGTTGTATATGATATGATTATGATTCTATAGATACCATGTATTTTATTTCTTGATGTGTATACCAGTTCTCTGTAGTAAGTGTTTGTGCTGATAACCAGGGCAGATTAAGTGATGCAGGGACTGTCTGAAACCACGTGAACTGTAGAAGCCTGTGAAATTTTTCATTGCAGCAACTTGAGTATTTACATGCTTTGTTGAAAATGGGAATTATTCTCAGGTCCACCTAAACAAGTCTTTTAACTTTAGCTTTTAAAGACATTATTTTTAACATTTTCTAATATGGTCTGTTTCTTGCTAAGGTTTTTCCTAATTGCTTGCTATCTACTTATAGCGCTGGGGAAAAAGGATGGAGGAGCTGTATCCCAGGAATCTGTTCATATTTTTTATATCATTCCTTTAGGGAAGGACTTAGAGGGATGGGACCTTGAAATTAAGCTTAGGTGGTCTGCTGACACAGCATGGAATTACAAAGTTAAAAATTCAGCTATTTTAAGACAAGAGCTTCTTGTAAAAACCGTTCACTTGATAGATCAATCTCCTTCTAGAAAAGATAAGGAACAGAAAGAAGAGTTGGGAAAAAAAAGTCTGTTTTCTTGCTGTCTGGTTCTATGTATTTCATGACTCCATATAATGACTGGATATACAAATCTTACACACTATTGAGAGGCCTTTCTCTTTCAAATAATATTTTTGGTTTGTTGTCTTACGTATAATAAATATTCCTCTATTTGAATGAAACAAATTTCATTAGAGGAGATTCAATTTAGTAGTAGAGTTCCATATGAAAACATGAAGGTCCTCTTTGAACTTTCATTAAGTTCCAAGGCTTTTTTTTTTTTTCTAAACTTGGGACTAATACTTCAGAAAATTTGAATTTGTCATTAGAAATCCCTTATCTGTGCTACTATAGAGCACAATATTAGTTACATTCAGACATCTCACAACCACCAGTCATCAATTACAAAGCTTAGTGCTACTGCTCTTTCATGACTTGTTTTTAATACCTGTAGAAATCATTCTTATATGTCAGTATTCCCTTACTTGCTACTTAAGGTAGATTTTTTTTTATCTGTGGTGACTATATTTTATAGCTATTTTATAGCTTCACATGGTGTCTCCAGAGCTGCATTTACTACTACTATACTTGAGGAAAAGTATCGTTTATTTATATTTTTTCCTGAGTTTTTCAATGCCTTTGTTTGAGATCAGCAGTTCTCCGTAGCTGAGGTGCATTACTTCACTAAAAACTTGCAGAACCATTCATGAAGGTGAAATGGTTTAATTTGGGTTGTAAGACTAATGAAAGAAAGCAAGTACTGCAGAAGCATACTGAAGTGTAACTCCTTGCAACAATACTTAAGATGTGAAAGGAGTAGCATTATATTTGCACTCATAAGAAAAGCTCTGCCTATACTCTGATAACCTGATTTTTCAAGTGTCTTTTGCAGAGAAGCATTTGGCCGTAGTGACTTTTCTGTGCATTCTGAATATCTGTGTGTGCCCTGTGTTTTCTTTCTTTGGGAAGACTTACAGCTTTTTGCACTGGGAAACAGAGGGGCTAGTCTTCCTTCAAAATCTTTGTTTTGCAATTTTTCTTATAAAGGAAATGAAACCTTTCTCATGGTGTGATCAATTCATGCCATTGCAAGAAATCAAAAAATCATGTTCATCCTAGAGTGGTGACATTATCCACACGTCTGATGGAAGGTGGTCCTTGCTGAGACCAGCCTGCTTGCAGACATCCTCGCTCACTGTGGTGATAGAGAAAACTTCCACAGAGGTGGTTTCTGTTTGTATTCTTGTGAACAGTAGACATTAAAGCTCTATGTACTTAAAGTGTTATGTTTGAGCTCTTTCTTACAAGGATTATCCTGTTTTGGAAGTATATTGATCTTTTCTATTTCTCAGTACTTCAGATTGAATTAAGGAGAATTGATGTACCTACTTCTACGCATCCAAATCTGATACTTTGATCACATAGCTCCAAAGCAATGTGCTCCTCCCACAAGATATCCATGATGTCCTTATAACCTGGGGCTTCTTGCACATTTAAAAGTTGAGAATGAAGATGGGGAAAGGCCTGCTGTTCCCTGTTCCTTTTCAAATTCGGGAAGAAAAGATTTTAAAAGATAACGTATCTGTGGTTAAAACTCTTTTTAAAAAAGTTAGTTTGGGTAGCTGCATGAATTATGCTTTAATGTGCTTCTGTGTTTTTATAAATGTATATTAAATGATGGCATGTGTGCGTACAAACATTTGACATGTAATCGTGCGTTTTCAGCTGAGTGTCAGACTGCTCACAGCAAAGAGATACTGAAGCCACTGGATCTATGCTGCGTTTTGATGTGGTTATACTGCAAAGGTTTTGAGGCCTACTACATTATAGTATTCAACAACATAATCTGCAGTACAGGTTCTTTAGATGAAATAAATTGAATATTCATTGTGAAGTTTGCCTGTGGTAGCAAGAAGAGAATTAATTTTCAGCAAAATGAATTGTGCTAGGGTTCTGTATATACAGTTTGTGTGCATCATTGTATAAAGTGATCAGGGTTTTGTCCATTGTACAAGATACTACAGTGCTTAGTCATAAACTGGGAGGATGGAGGCTAGTAGAAAGTTAAAAATAGAGATCTTGATCTTTTTTATGGGGAAGAACAGAATTAAATTTCACAGCTTTTGGCAGAGGGTCATTTTGACAGCTGACAGAGGGGAGATGTGAGATTGGTAGGTTGGTGAGTGAGAGGTTATAGGACTTCATGGATGGTGACTTAAATGATGGGAAAGGGCAAACAAAAAAAATTCTTGTTCGGCATTTTTGAGGAAAAAGCAAGACTAATTTAAGTAAGGTTATCTTTCCTTTCTTCAACTGTGAGCTATTTATTGGAGAGTAACAAGCCTACTCTTATCTCCTAGATGAAATGCAGTGTTAAAAAATACCGTACTTCTGAAGTTAACAAAATTTTGAAGGCATAGATCATATTCTAATAAAACTTAAATTCTAATACTTAACATGTAACCACGTATAAATAATCCCAAATTATGACACAGATCTGCTATCATTGGCAAAAGGTACCACAAATACTTTTCTTTTGATTCTTTTGTACTCATTCATTTCAGGTTTTTGAGTCAGCTTTTGCTTAAGCAGGAACTGCTACTTTTGAAGTACACTTTTAAGTGAGGATGAAGAAATAAACACAATATTGATGATGATTTATTGATTTCTTTTACCCCTGTGTTGTTGTAGAACATGCAGATTTACTGGGACCTTGCCCTGAAGATGAAGCCATCAGTCCTGGGGATGAGTGTATGGATGCAGTCCTAGATGAATCGCTTCTTGAAACCTGTCCCATACAGTCTCCACTGCAAGTTTTTGCAGGAATGGGTGGATTGGCCCTCATTGCAGAGAGACTCCCTATGCTTTATCCTGACGTAATTCAGCAAGTGAGTGAAAAAATCAGTGTAGGAAAACATGCTGAGAGTGTTTTGTTTATTTGTTTGAGGACAGTATTTTCCTTGTGTTTCTCCATGGCTCAGTTTGGTATCCCAGTTATGTGGGGAAGCTGCTTTAAAACAGGCGAGTGCATAATTCTGGCCCAGTCCAGCTACACACGCTGCTTCCCCACACATGTTATAGGCTGCCTCAGCATCTATGTCTTTGTGGAACAAATGCTTGAATTCAGTGTTGCTGCTTACCTTACTTCTGTCCATTCATAAAATATCTTGGAGGGTGGAGTAACATAAAGTTGCTGATGTACTATAAAGCCATACTTATCATTTAATAGCTCATGTAAATCATAGAATAATAGAATGGTTAGAGTTGGAAGGGGCCTTGAGGATCATCGTGTTTCACCCCCCCCGCCATGGGCAGGGACACCTCCCACTAGACCAGGTTGCTCAAAGCCCCATCCGGCCTGGCCTTGAACACTTCAAAGGATGGACCATCCACAGCTCTGGGCAACCTGTCCCGGTGCCTCACCACCCTCACAGTAAAGAATTCCTTCCTAATATCTAATCTAAATCTCCCCTCTTTCAGTTAAAAAACATTACCCCTTGTCCTGTCTCTGCACTCTATGATAGAGTCCTTCCCGGTCTTTCCTGTAGGCCCCTTTTAGGTACTGAAAGGCTGCTGTAAAGTCTCCCCAGAGCTTTCTCTTCTTCAGGCTGAACAGCCCCAAGTCTTTCAGCCTCTCCTCACAGGAAAGGGGCTCCAACCCTCTGATCAGCTGCACTCCAGCTGATCATTGACATAGAGGGCAACACCCCCTCCTTGTCTCTCCTGCCTGTCCTTCCTGAGGAGCCTGTATCCTTCCATTCCAACAATCCAGTCATAGTAGGCACCCCACCACATCTCCATGATGCCGATAAGATCATAGTCCTGCAGACGTGCGCACGTCTCCAGCTCCTTGTGTTTATCTACATGCATTTGCATAGAAGCTTTTAAGTTGAGCCCCAATGAAGCTGACTTACTGGCTGGAGTGGCTGGAATTCCTTTGTGCTGCACTCCAGCACTCTCCTGTTGACCTTCGACTGTTCTCCAGGCTCTGGGGATCTCTTACTGGTATTGGCATCATATTGGTAGGAGTGGGAGTGTATTCTGAGGAATTTTTTATGGTTAAGTGCAATTCAGTTCTCAAAGCAGATAATTTTATTTTAGATTTTTTATTATTATAAATAACTGTATAATCTTAATTAGCTTTATAATAACAAATAACCTGTCTAAAATAAAATTAATACATATCCTATTTATTTGTATAAAGAAGTATGCCCTTTTGAGCCATTTAGCCTGGTCGCTGTATCTGTAAATGGTAGTGTATTTCATGTGACTTTTAAGTGGTGACCTATATTGATTGTATGTCCTTTAGATCCTAACTTTAATAAAATTTGTGCCTAGGTGAGTAACTGAATGACTGCCAAATGTTTTGTTTTTGTTGGTTAAGGTGAGCACTCCGGTGGTTACATCGACCACACAGGAAAAGCAGAAGGACAGTGATCAGTTTGAGTGGGTTACCATTGAACAGTCGGGGGAATTGGTGTATGAAGCACCAGAAACAATTGCTGCAGAACCTCCGCCGATCAAGTCAACAGTTCAGACTATGTCTCCCATACCCGCCCATTCTTTGGCTGCCTTTGGTTTATTTCTTCGTCTCCCGGGCTATGCTGAGGTGCTGCTAAAAGAACGGAAACATGCTCAGTGTCTGTTGAGATTGGTGTTGGGAGTTACAGATGATGGTGAAGGAAGTATGTGCTGCAATTACTATGTTTCTTTGTAGACCACGGCTAGATCGTTTTATTTAAATTTATTTACACTCTAATGCTTTTAGCAGGAAGTTAGAATTGATTTATGCAGAACTGTGTTGCTAGCATCTTTGATAGTCTGTTGTCCCTAAATATTAAATTATCTGGCAAAGTTTTGTCACAATCATCAGTATTCAAGTGTTCTCATCTAGATGTCAGAGTAATTGTAAACTAACTGCTGATAAAACTTCCAGTGACATTCAAGATGACAGTGTGCTCAGACAGAGCAATCTGAGTAGCTGGGGATGCTCAACTCATTGAGAAAAAAACCCATATAATCCTGCAACCAAATGCAGAATAATATGGTTAGGTGCATAGCTACAGCAGTTGTAGAATAAACTGTTGAATAATAGTGTTTTAGAAAAGAAGGGAAAGATCTGAAGATCATAGGGATCAAATTAGCTGCGCAGGAGCTCTACTTTAATGGCACAGTGTGACGTCGGTGGGAGAAATGGGGTATTCTGCAATGAAAGAACAGATGAACTGAAAGACAATTTGTAGTCAGTCTTTGCAAGCAAACCTGAAATTCTGCATATAGTTCTAGTATTTGTATCTTTTAGTGTTTTGAAAAACTGGAAGAGTGTACATGAAAGATGTTTTAGAACTTTTAAGATATTTTCTTTTATTCTGACTTGGAAAAGAATGCTGATTTTTCTATGCAGCAATCAGCTGAAGTTAGTCTCTGTTCAGCAGCCTGTAGAGTGGAGGACAACATGGAGCTTATAAGAACAACTCAGAAATGAAAAGTCTTGTTTACCCTCCCTTCTGTTTATGCTTTTATTTCTCTTGTATTTAAGTGTAGGACAGTAGACAAGAATAAACTGGGTACCAAAAATTCAGTCTGGCTGCTTAGTCCCACCAAATTAGAGTAGTAATTATCGGAAGGACGTGCGCTCCCACAGATTTTTGCTAATGGAAACAATTCTATATCTCTTTATTAAAAAAAAAAAAAAAATTGAAAAAAAGAGACCAACTCAAACCCTTGAAATTTGGGTTGCTTGCTTTCTTGTGTGTGTGCGTCCACTATTGCTATTGGAATACAGTTTCCTGATAGGTGGTGGCTGCTTTAATTTTCAGCCTAAATTTATTCATATTCAGTTTGTGCCCATTTATCTTTGTGCCAGCATTGTTCCTCATCATAAATAGCTCTTCATTCTCCGATGCATTTGTTGACAGGAATTACATTCCCTCCTCGCCTTTGTTTTTGCTGGACTAAGCAGTCAGTTTCTCCATTCCCCAAGCCAACTGTCTGAATCCAACTCTTTACCAAATGTGGGATTAATTGTACACAGTAGTTCACATTAGTTCTCTGTATAAAGCATTAGTATTTTCCTTTTCTGTTGGAAAAGGTGCATTGTGCATCTTTTCATACAGCTCTTTACTTTCTTGCATAATATGAAGGGCTGCAATTATAAATCCATGGCTTATAGATTAAATATGGATTCAGTTGTCTGTGAAAATAAATTATGGGCAAATGTTTAGATTTGCTTTTTTTTGGTGTCCTTGTCATTTGGCTACAGCTGCAGTTCTGGAAGTCTATCATATGGGCTTTTTTTCCAGAGGTGTTCAGTTTTATTTATGAAGATCCCAGTCAGAGGACTTTTTGCTTCCTTCTTTTTATTGGCTTTACAAAGAGTATCAGAGAACTTGTGTGTGTATGCATGTATGTGTGTAGATACATTTACATACACATATAGACATACATATTTGTAATGTATTTCAGTTTAGACCTAGACCTCTGGATTATTCTATAGCTGATAAAGAGGGAGAAAATAATATAAATATATTTTAAATAAGAAGCAAACTTCTGAACAGAGTTGGCTATTTTGAAGTATTTTCAGTTGTCAGATATCTCTATTTAGATATGCACTGAGGAAGGAATGTGAAATGTGGTGTTAAATACAGAAAAAATTGAGATGGTTTCCCAAATCTGAGTACATTGCATTAATAGGTCACTCTTTTGTTTGAAATCAGCTTTTAAAATAAGTATTTTTTTCCTCATACTGCAAAAGGGTTAAAAATTTAAAATAATTGTACTACAAAATTCAAACATTCAACTCATCTAATTAAAATTATGTTAGTATTTCACCATGTATTCAACTTGCATTGCATCACAGCTTGGATTGTATCAGTAACTTAATTCCCACTTTGGGCACATGAATATGAAAAAAAAATTCCTACATCACAATGAACTACAGCTCCTTGTCCACTGGGCTGCTATTAGCTGATCGTGTGCATTCTTTAACTTGCTGTAGTTGGAATGTTTTAAAAATTGAATTAAAAAAAAAATATTCCAAACCACCTTTGTTTTCTTTGTTCAGAAATGTGAACTGAATGTAGTCAAATACAAAGGTATACTCACTACTATTCACAAAGTTTTCTCCCTGGAAATAGCGAATCAGGTTTTATAACTTTGGTTCTTAGCCAAATCCATGAAGAAAATAAAGAAACATTCTTTCTTCTACACTCTTCTCCTGCTGAAATTTTTTTGTAAAAAGACCTAATATTAGATAGTTTACTATATGCGAATACTTAAGTCCTTAGTGTATTTCTGTATGTTTTGTTTATAAACCACTGCAGAGATTAACAGGCTGTATTGAACCTATTGCAAGGATTTGATATTTTTCTTCTTCAATCTAGGTCACATCCTGCAGTCGCCTTCAGCAAACGTGCTTCCAACTCTGCCCTTCCATGTGTTGCGGAGCTTGTTCAGCACTACACCGCTGACGACTGACGATGGAGTGCTGCTGCGGCGCATGGCCCTGGAGATCGGAGCGATACACCTCATCCTTGCTTGTCTCTCTGCTCTGAGCCACCACGCACCAAGAGTCCCCAACTCTAGTCCCAACCAGGCAGAGGTAAGTTTAGCAGCAGAGTAATCACCACTGAGAATCAGTAAGAGTTTTCACTATAAAAAAAGAAAATAATCTCCATGCTTACAGTCTTAACTTCTGCAGAGTTGGCATTTGAATAAAGAGCAAAAATAATTCGAAAGTACTTGATTAAGTACTTGTCCTTGCATGTTGCAAATAGACGTAATAATCATGAAATTTAATGAACAAAGAAGGCTTGTCATGAGGCATTAAGGTGTAATCAGTTTCTTTCACAGGACCTTCTTTTTCAGTGTGTGAGAGGCATAATGCTCAATGGATGGTGGCTCTTTAATCCTCATTAGATAGCATGACCTCATTACCTTATTTAGCATGCATCATCTAAACTCTACTGGCTGCAAATTATTTCCTCTTAAATGCTTCACAATCGTAAATGAGTTGTAAAAATTAATGAATTAATGCAGTGATTTTTTTATCCCCTTTTTACTGATGGGGAAATAAGGTCCAAAGACAAAAATTTTCCATAGCATTCAAGATCGCAAGTGAATCTCCAAAATTAAACTTTTTCAGAGTACTTACTGTATTTTACTACCCTTTATTCTGAACATGTATACCCTGATTTTTTTTTTAGTATTATGAGTTGCCATTTCTGCATAACATACCAATTGTCTATAAAAGAGTTTAAAAAACATTCATGACTTGCCCTCTTTAGCATCTCTGTGACAGAGACTTGCGTGAAAAAGTTTCTGGTGGCTAAATATGGCTAAGTAGGTGCAAAATATAGGGCTGTCCATATTTTAGCAGCCCTGATACTGATGAGGGTTGAGCAAGAAAGAGATGAAGCTGTGCATGAGAATAATTCACTTTAATGGCTAGTCAATTTTTAGGGGAAGCTGAGGTATTCTGCTCCTAATGGGGTATCAGGCTGCTGACACATTAATGCCTTAGCATTATTGCGCTTTTGGAGGGAAAGGGCAACCATTAATTCTTATCTCTGCTTCAGTTCTACCATGACCCCTTGAACAGCTTGCTTTCTCATACTTCATATCTATCAGGTGATAGATGGTAACTAGAATCTGGAGATCAATCAGGCCTGCACCGAGGCTTGTATTTCTGGGGCCAGGCTTTCCTTTAAGTGCTTTAAGTCAGTGCTCATGACAGTCCTTTTGAGTGTTAAAGGCAGCATGTTCACGAGTGATGTAATGAGTAATGTCTACATGAGAATAACCACACAGCTATTTCATCACCGAGATGCTTTACATTCCCAATGTAAAAGTTAAAATGGTGATTCCAGACTACCGTCAGTACAGTTCTTCATAGGTCATAACCTTTTTTACCATTGCAGTCTGTTCATACATAATTATTTTCCTTCAAGTATGATCCTGAAAAAATATTTCTGAGTAAGACCTGAACAGAGAATGAAACTGAAAGCTGTAAATCAAATACTGCAAATTAAAGCTTGGCATGTACTCACGTAACCTGGTTTCCAGTAAGGCTACTTGTCACTGAGTAACTCTAATGAAAGCAGCAAGTGTTCATCACTTTGGAAAATGAAGTCACTTGTTTGGGCTGCTAAATGTATAATTAGGAAAGCATTAGTTAAAAAATGCTTACCACAGTCTTTTTTTTAATCTGGTAATCTTTCAAAATTAGCATAAGTACTTAAATAGTTTCATAAGAGCTAAGCAATGTCATATTGGAGTTAAGTTAGCAAAATGCAGTGATGCAGACCATTGGAAAAAGCTGTACAAACACCTTTGGAAAAATCAAAACATTTTGTTAAAATGTCTCTCAAAACATTTTAAGGACATTTTCCCCCTGTTATTTGAAGAGGAAATAGTGTGTGTTTCAGTGACCCAGAGATCACATGTTAGAGTTATACATGTAATTTATACCTCTTGCCATTTTGGAGTATTTATTAAAAATGGGCACATGCTTGAGGTTGTGTACTTTCGATGACATTTTTCTTTCCATTCATCTTCTTATGCTATTAAACTCGACTAGGTGTTAAACAGTAATAATTGCAGAGCTGTGATGTTTAGTGTGATATGGATTAAGTAGCATTTTAATACCTTTAATCATTTAAGCAGTGATGGTATCTTCAAAGAAAACAAAAATGGGCTTACAGGAGAATAACTTGTAACAATTTAGCATTGACCTATAGTGGCAGAGTCTTTCCTGCTTAAAGCTTTGAAATCCCTTGAATCCCAGTGATGTCTTTATTAAGTTAATAAATCGGTATTACCTCCTTTTGCACAGCAAAGGCTTTCTAAAGAATCAGTTCCTAAGATGAAAAAAGTGAAATTATTTTGGGGTTTTCTCTTTTTTTTTGTTTTTTGTTTTGTTTTTAACTTAGCCACAGGTGTCAAGTACACACAACAGTGCATCCACAGAAGAACAGCAATTGTACTGGGCAAAGGGTACAGGCTTTGGAACAGGCTCAACAGCTTCAGGATGGGATGTTGAACAAGCTTTGACTAAGCAAAGGCTAGAAGAAGAGCACGTGACCTGCCTTCTACAGGTGTGTAATAATGAAATTTTGATTAATGATAAGCATTTGAAATGTTAGAACCTGGATAATAAAAATCAGGCTTGTATTTTTTCAGTCATATAGCATAGTAATTATGGTATTTTGGGAGAAGATTAGTTTACAGCCACCTGTCTATGTGAAAAATGGTATAGATCATATTGTGAGTGAGGCTGTGTTCAAACGTCAGTAGGCTGCTGCATAAAAAAATACCTGAGTGGGTAAGCCTGCGTGACAGTTCTGAATAGATAATGAGCTAAGAAACATTCCAGTATTTCCCTGGAGCTATCCTATATCTCTCTGAACGTAACTGAATTCAATCAAAAGTAAAGACTGTCCATTAAAGGAGGAGGGTGCAGGAACAGACCTTTATTGTTTTGTGTGCCAAATAGTCTTACCTATTTGTTTTCTTGCATAGTTTTGCTCTGCTTTAAGAAAATGCCCATAGTTGTTACTGGTGTCCAATGTGTTATGCCAATATAACAAAATCTCACACAGGCATACTATAAAATGATGAATATGTCAAATTAAATGACAATAGTAAATCATCAGTAAACATACACATCTTAGTAAAACGCTAATGCCTTCCAAATGCCTTGTGCTAGGTAGAAAATCCTGCATAATTAGGCTTTTCAGTCCATTGGGAAATGCAACCAACCCCTGTTATCCTGGGTCACTGAGGGAAAATGAGATTCTATCTAATCATCAAAATTTTCATTCACAGAACTGTCAGCTCAAATGCATTAGCTAACCTCAGTGCTGGGGTAGAGCAAAAAGGAGATGAAATTCTGAAAACACCCATGCCCTGACTAGTGAAGATATCATTTTGATGTTATTAGTTATTGCAGTCACTGTAGATTACAAGGCACAAGTATTAGGTCCATTGCAAAAGCAAAACAAATAAAATCTGAAACAATTTTTCTAAGCAAGAAAGAGGAAAATCACCTGAATTACCCTTGGCGAAGCTTCTAGGCAGTATTCTATATTATGCCATGCAGAGGTTTAGCTATAACTGTCAGAAGTCATGAGGTAAGGAGGCATTTGCTTTGAGCAGTCAGCAATTGTAGGAAGAAGTAGAAAATCCTTCAGTGTTTTGCTGAAAATGTCAATCAGCTGTACAGCAGACTTTGCCTGGTCCCCTCTCTAGAAAGATTGTTTAGAAAAAATCCTGTTGTTCTGTTGTACGGAGCACTGCAGCAACATGCCATGGGGAAGGGTTAGAGCGGAGAATGAAAGGAGAAGAACACGTGGTGCGGGCCTGTGAACTCAGCAGGAACTACCCTTGGGACAAGCAGGTGTGCCGCCATGAGGTGACTGCCCTCCCGTCACTGAGGGGAAGGCTGCTCTTTGGTTACTAAAGCAAGAGCTGTGCTCACAAGTGCTGGTTCTAAGAAGCTGTCAGGCTCACTGTAAGTTGCTACTTCATCTGTAAACCCTGAAGTCCCATCCAAAAGGAAGCTACAAGTGTTTTTAAAACATTCGCAGTTAAAAGAAAAAAAACCTTTTGTTGCTAGTGGGTGTTCTGAAGTAAACGGGCCTAGTCAGCCGCACGTCTTGGTGGTGTGAGCTGGCAAACTCCTGCTTTGAGTAACTCCAGCAGTTTTGTCAAAATTCACATTAATTGATCTCTTAATGTAATTCAGAATTATAATAGCTGCTTAATTTTAGCATTAGCCAAAGTTGGAATCATAATCTAACAACTGTATAGAATTTCTTCTAAGAGATCTCTGAAACTGCTAAAATAAATACCAGTACTGAATTACCAAAGTAGCAAGTGGAGTAGTGGTGTCTTCCTTAAGGAAGGAAAGCCAAAGTTTCAGGCTTGATTAAATATTTTTGTACATTTCAGGTTCTTGCCAGTTACATAAATCCTGCAGGGAGTACATCAAGTGGAGAGACCCAGACTAGCCATGAGGGGAGAGGACAAAACAGCAGCGCTCTTCCATCTGTTCTCCTAGAGCTACTTAGTCAATCTTGCCTCATCCCAGCAATGTCATCATACCTCCGCAATGATTCAGGTAATGTGCCATTGTCTCGTTCTAAACGAAAGTTACTTCTGTCAAATAAGTTTTTGTCTAAACAATAGGTAGTTCTGGCTAGTTTCAGTATGTTTGCCAATTTAGAGTTGAACTAATACAACATTTACTTGAGCCTTAGAAAACAAAATGATAGTGTTCATTGAAATACCCATTTGTTGTAAGAGTTTAAACTTTGTTGTTTTAATGTTTGTTTTAAATTTGAAATTTAATTCTTAAACTGTTGAAATTAAAAGGACAATAGTCTTTCCATCTGTATAGTTGATATTTTACTTGTTCTGTAGAAGATATGTGGACAGAGAGAGTACTTTATACAAGACCATGAATCTTACTGTGAAGAGAAACGTTATTTTTGTGAGAAAATTGAGCAGGTATATGCATGAAATTGGTAAATGTTGCATGTACTAGGGCAGTTCTCTTTTACTTTGAGCAGAGCTTTTTCAGCTTTATTTAGGAAATATAGAAACAAGCCTGTTACAAAATTGCAAAATTTCTCAAATATATGGGGACAGTGAAATAGCTGTGGGGTTTTTTTTAAAGGAAAACCAAGTTTGTTATATGTTGTCATCACATTTCTACTCATAATTTTAAAACCTTGCTGTGAAAACCATTTCAGTTGTACAAGGTTGTGTCAAGCAGTATGAGTTAAGCAAATGCCTGTGTGGAACTAATGGCAAATCCATCAGACGGAGTTTGTGATTTACGTTCAGCTTCATTAGATGACAGGCTTAAGTATGAAGTTATTGATAAGCATTTTTTCTTCAGACAACCCTTATTTTGCTTGCCCTGTTTTTGGAGTAACTGCTAAACGTCTTGTCTTGTACTGTAGTTCTTTTGAATGCCAGTTGTAGGGTGTGGTGATGTGAGTTTCTTGAAACAATGTCGTAGCTTCTGGTTGAATTACACAGTATGTTTTATCTCTGGGGTAAAAGAGAAATCATGTGTGTCTTAAGTATTTACAAAGTTACATAGGACTAAAACAAGAATGTGACTCTTTTAATCTGTGGTAACTAGGGCATTACATAATCTTGCATGATGAAATGAAAGTAGTTCAAAAAGTCTGCTGGGGCCTTAGAATAAAAATAAAAATATGAAGGTGTTTAACTTTCCAGTCCACAGTTTGACATCTCTCCCTTAATTTTGCAATGAATTTGTGGGTTCTGTTTTGCTCATATTACAGTGAGGAAAATGAACTCTGTAGCTTATGCACCAGGCTCATTATTGCAAATGAAAATCTAATATAAAACAATAATGTGAATGATAAAGTAAAACAATAAAGTAATCTTTCTAACAGATACTCATAAATTCTTCTTTGTTGAGGTAGAAAGGAAAAGTCACTAAAAGATCTGGCAAAAATGCTATATCATCTAAAGGATGAAGCTGTTGGTTCAGAGTTATAGATGAATTGCAGCTGTTGAAATTGCTTTTTGCTGTTTTCAGTAGAAAAACGTATCTGTATAAGTCACCTTTAACTGGGGAAGAACAGTCAGATACTGATAGAAGAGATGACGTATATGGCTGGTGGAGGGAAGTTGCAACTAGTGGGACCATTTGTTTTCCCAAAGTACAAAGAAAAGGCAACGTTTCAGTGGGAAACGTTCATTTTAGGTATGTTTTCCACTGCTTGGCAGGGGATGTTCGTGTGTTATGCTTGTGAATAAAAATTCGTAAAGAGTGAACAAAACAGATGCTTCCTGCTTTTTCATAAATTGATCTGTAGCTGTGAACATAGCAGTGTTGTTAGGTTAATATGTTGATCCAAGAGATAGTCTTTAATGCTTCCTGCTGTATTTTTTCAAAATTCTATGCATAAAACTATAAGTAACAATGTTCTTCTGGATTAAAAAAAAAAGGATTTGCAGGCTTATGTCAGTCAAGGTTGTCTTTGAAAACATAACAGTATATCAGTATGAGAGGGAAATGTGAAAAATGGCATGACTTCTGGAAAGAATGTCATCTCTTCATGAATATTTGAGTCAGCTGCATTTAGTTTGACAGGAGTCCCTGAAAATAGTTTGTCCTTAGTGATAGTCAGGCATAATTCCAATGCAGTAATTACTCTTTAGTTCAAAAGCAGACAGATAATTCTCACATTAATGAGTCTGAGTTGCAGGTGATGCTGGGCTCTAGGTGTCACTAACAGAGTGTCAGGAGACAGAGCTGGCAGAGCCCAGCTGTAACAAGAGAGAAAGGGCTTGAGAAGCTCTGGAGCTGTGTTCAGCTCTGCTGCAATACTTGTAAGACTGAAAAATTCCTTTCTCCCATAGGGCTGAATGCCTGCTCAGGGGAAGCAGGAAAGGGAACAGCGTTATTAGTAGCACTCATGTACATGGTCTTTTAGTTTTCAGGCCAGTGTACCTTCTGCTATCAAAATGTACTTTCATGTGGAAGAAGCAGGTAACTGTATTCTTCCTGTAACATGCCAGACTGAGAAATTAGGACACTGCATACAGGATGCTAATAGAGCGTTCCTGGGCTCGGGCTCTCCAGCAGGTACAAGCTGTGCCCAGCACAACGCTGACAGAAAACAGCAATTTTCAGCAACTTGTAACTTTCTCAGATTTGAATGGATGCTAGTGGTACCAGTTAGAGGCTGCCCTTATGCTGGAGGTGTTCCTCTACTACATTTTTGGTTTTTCTGTGAACAGTTGCAACAACAGTGGTCCTCGCATATTACATATCTGCCATATGCATAAAATTATGTGGGGAAGAAAGTTCTATAAAGAAATATAATATGCAACAAAGCTGCTGGGTGTGCTGTTTGCCTTTATTGCACAGTAGGCTGATACCACTATGGTGCTACAAGATGGAATCTTTTGATATCGCTGAGAATTTTGTATTTGGCTTAAACATGTTCAGTTAGCTACAGGTATTGATACATCCTGTTTGCAAAGTTGTTTTGGCAAAATTCTCAAACAGTTCCAGTGTTGGAATATAAAATTGGCCTTTGTCACAGTTAGACAATTACCTTGGTATTTTGTTGCTTAAATATGTTTCGCCGTCCCTGCTCACTTTGCCCAAAACATACACGGACTAGATTGTTATCTAGATTTTCTACATAAATGGAATATTGATCAGATAAGGAGTGTTCACGTATCATTTAATCTTTTAGAAACCTCACCTTAAAGCAGATCTTTACAAAATAGATTACTCTGACACATTCTGCAGCTTCATCTGCATCAGAACAAGATGATTGTGTGAAGTCCTTGAAAATTGTGAACTGACCACTTTCATTAATTTCCATAATTGCCTTTTTTCTTGTAAAGCAAGAAGGTTTATCTGTCTATGAAGGACTTTCCTTATTATGCAAGATAGATAGCTGTAGTCACAAGGAGCAATAGCTGCTATAATCCTCACCTGGTTTCTTGATCATTCTTTCCTGTGTCTGTTTCTTATCTTGGTGTGGCATTACTGTGGCTTTTATAATCTATAATCTTTTATGATCTATAAATGAAAAAAAGTTTGTCTTGTAACATGGTGAGATTTATTTTTTTAAAACACTTGTGTTTATTCTTAAGTACTTAATTCATGTTTACATTGATAGAATTCATGTCATTCTTAACTTCTGTATCATGGAACATCTAGTGTGTATTAATTTTCACACCAAAATCTGTCATGTAAAACCTTGTCATTGTTGTCTTGTATACAGCGCGTTTCGTTTGAAAGAATTACCACTATAGGAACTCTTTCAAATATGTGAATTTTTCTCTCCTTGAACAAAATGCTCAACAGTAACATTTGTGCCACACCACAGGAGGTTCCTAGCAAACATGTGTCCGTCAGGTTCTAACTAAAGCACGTGGGTAGCTTGAAGGTCTAGATTTTGCTGATAAAAGTAAGTGTGACTTGACTGATGGACCTAGGTTTATCAAAACTAATGCAAGCTAGTATTTACAGCAGGAGAGAAGCAAGCAGTAGTAATAGTAGTCTTTGTAGCTAGCAAGGTTTATAGAGAGAAGGCAGCGGAAAGGAATCATGAAATAGAAGGAAAATCAAGTGACTTCTCGGACAAGGACTGTATATTTTGTTACGGGCTTGGACAGTAAAAAGCTTGGTGAAACTGGGATTTGTCAGTGATACCACAATATTAGGTAGACTCTTCTTGCTTTTAAATGTAGTTGTACTAGTTTGTCCCTAAACTAGTATCTAGAAAACCTTAAGATGACTTAATCTTGTTTAAAGCTGAAGAGAGACAGAGGTGTGCTACCACCTTTTCCTTGGAAGCCAGACCTCATAGCGAGTTGGAGAATTCTGCCTGACCTGAACTCTCTTTGCTTCAGTTCTCAAGCTTACAGGAAGCAGGTGGTGGTGTGATTTTTAGCTGGGGTTTTCTTGCAGCACTTTCTCCACATGCTCCCCTCTTAGCCGCCCTTCCTTCTTTGGTGGGCAAAGTCTCCATGTGATCTGGTCAGCATAGCTCATGGTGGTACATTAGCTCAGTCTTCTTTGGGCTTGACTGCTGAGAAGAGATGATGCATTTCTATGTGAGGGCTTTCCTAAAAGGATTGTGTTTACTGACCCACACGTTCCACTTGGTAAGAATTCGATATTTGCTTTTTATACACCTTTCATAGTTTACCAAGTTCCGTTGCACCCGGGACTTCTAGATTCATTAACAGTTGTGCTGCTTTATCCGGCTGCCAAATACCTTATTGTGAAATTTATTTAGTAAGTTGTATGGACAAATCTGTTGAAGGTAAACATACGGAATTACTTTTTTCTACTTCATTTTGTTAGTTGAGTCTATTAAAGTCATACTTTTTGGGCCTCGTCACTTTACCTCAGAGCTTGAACTGGGGTAGATTGCCTGCTGACGTTAGAGTATTTCTTTTCTGTTAATTGTACTTGCTCTCGAGGCATTATATGCTGTTGCTTTAGTTTTTGCAAAGCGGTCCCGTTCCACTGGACTGAGTAGGCTGAGCAGGAAGCTTGTGGTCCATTATGGGTCTCTGAAGTTGGTACACCGGGGCCATTCAGCTGAGAGTACTGCATCTTCATTCATCCATTGCTGAAGATGTGAAGGTGCTACTGCAGTGTAAATGTTGATTCACCATTAAATTCTGCTTTTCCCTAGACTATTGACTTTTTACCGTATCAAGTAAGAGGTACTTGCTGTTAAGATATTTTTTATTGTTGAGATTCTTACGCATATATTGGATTAAACATATAAGCACCAGAGCTGAATATTGGAGCTCATTTAACTAAAGTTAGACTTAGGTCCACATGAGTATAGCACATAAGTATTACATGTTAAGAGAAGATATCAGACTTCTGTTTTAAAACAAAATCTGGCTCATGCTGGGGCAATGTCTAATAATAATATTACCCTGTGACTTCCTTTGAAGGGTCAAAGCTGTTTGCTGTAAGCGAAATTAGAAGTACAACAGTAGTTTAGATAAACAGTATATAATTAACAAATTACAAATTCCACTAGTTTTCATTAATGTTAATGAATTCATTCATTGGTAACAGAATTATATTGAACCTTTGCCATATTTTGTTGTAACTTTGGGATTGTTTTTTATCGCTTTTGATGTTGAAATGTTTACCAAAAAATAGTGCAGTATCTCACTCCAGTGCTGGAGTACTAGTTGAGAACACAGCTGTGCACTGAAATGACATAAAATAAAACTGTTTATTTATTTCACAGAATTGACAAATTTTAAATAATTTCAGCATTAATTTTGACCTGAATTTCATATTTTTGTTCAGAGGTTCTTGTAACCTCTAATTTTTAAGAACCATTGCAAATAGCCTCGTATTATGAGATTAATGTAATAATATCCATAAGTATGTAATATAAGAAGTACATTGAAAAATTTAATAATGTATTGACTCTGTTCTATAGTCTTAAATATACATCAATAACTTGCATAATTTCTCTAGAACGTAGCTTAGTTTTACAGAATGCTTTGGTGCTTCATATGCTGAAAATGAGTATACAATAATAGGGATTTGCTGTAGACTGTAGAGAGTGAATGAATTTTCTTGTCTGCACGTTTCCTTCCAGTGCAGCCTCAGCTCTGTTTATCATTTCTCTGGATGAGCCAGTATTGACTCAGAGTGGCAAAACCAGAATATACCATCTTCCACCTCATTCATCCATAAATCAGTGTGTTACAGCGTAGTTTCTGCAACTGACTGAAATATCGTTGCCAAATTCATTCTGTTCGAGATCTTTGACTTTATTTTATGCATGTGCTTGTTTCAAAGTGATTTCCAAAGGCTTTGTTGGTGTAGCAGTTATGAAGTTCTATACAGCAATAAGCTATCACCTATATATGACATGTATTTCTTTGCTTGTCATTTTATGGAAGGACTGCATGTAGCTTTGCTGCCTCAGAGAAAGGACTGAGCTGATTTTCAGAAATGCAACTCCTCCATTGTTCCTCTGTGGCACACGTAATACTAAGACTGGTTTTTATTTAAATCAGTGTGGGGTTTTTTTTTTTAGTGTTATTTTTCTACTTTGTTTTAAATCCTAAGATCTCAAAAGTAGCTTTTCTATTAGAAGATATATGTGAGATATCTTCATGTATATAAAAGTTTCTATGATCTCAGACTGTCTGCAGCTTTGGATTTAATTCAAGGACATACGTAGGATTAATTTAAAACATGGAAATAGTTTAATCAAGTTCAGTAGTCTAATTGTATAGTCCATGAAGTATTCCTAACAGTTGCAATTCTGGGCCTCAATCATAAATGATACAAAAAGGGAAAATGTCTTCAGAAGGAGAGAGTACACTCTTCTGGGCAAAGATATTAAACCTGTTTTCCATGCAACACCGTGAATCCTTGTATGATATATTTTATTTTACTTGAAAATAAGCATCAGGATGAAAACATGAAAGTTTTATTTGACTTATGTTAAACACTCTTTAAAAAAGGTGATCTAGAAAATTTTTTTTAAGATTTTTTTCATTTGGAGAATATGTATTAGTTTGTCATTTTAGTTATTAATATTTATTAAAAGAAGTACTGAAACTATTGTTTACTTTTTCACACCATTTTAAAGGATTTTTAATTAGAAAAGCACATTGTCAGTATAGCATGATGATTTCAAGTACAGATTCGGTAAAGGCAAGAAAATCTAACCTTTTTCAGCTTTCCACAAGACTAACAAAAATGCTGCAGAATATAGTCAATAGTTAAAATTTTATTTATAATATTACAATTTTTGGTATAACAGTGTTCCTGTTTCCACACTTATACATTAGTGTAAGTTATAAGCCTAAATTATGGTGATCTAAAAATAAAACCCTTTTGTCTGTTTTCTGGTCTCGTCTATGAAGAGACATTGCACAAAACCATAGAAAGCATCATGGGGCTTGCTTATATGTATTTATATATTTAATTAATCTCTTTCTATGATCTGATTGTTTTCAGCGTTTCCTTACATTTCTTGTGCCTTGCATGTTTGCTGGCAGTAAAACAGTGCCATCTCTGTTTCTGCTATTGGGATTTCATCTGTTATCAATGAGAAGTTGAGCATCGTCTGCCTTCATTTACGTAATTCAGCACACTAGCTGGGCTCGCACATACATTTAGCAGTCATTGATGCAGCACCCTTAGCTAGACACTTTGCTCTGGAATATTTTTGATAATCCTTTCAACAGTGAGGGGTTTTGCTTTAAATTTAGAAATCATTCTTACTATCACTGTTCTTTGCACTGTGTGCTATGCAATTGATGTTCAAAAATGTCATCAAAGTGTAGTATAGATGTACACAAAAACAATAACAAATAAATTGAGTACAGTTCCAATAATCCCAAGCAGTGCTAAAATAGATTCTTCCTTTTCCTCTTTCTCCTCTTGCCTTTTTACATCTTCCAGTGTTGTGATGGCAGAGGTCCCCATTTTTCCTGCAAATACCTTCACCAGTATTCTGGCAGCTAGCTAGAAGAAAGAAAGCAAATGGTAAACCTGGTCTGACAAACATGCAAGCTTTCATATTTTTAAAAACAATTCTGTACTTCTTTATACAATATTTCTTAATGCTCTGTTTATTGAGTTATATTCATCTTTTGTTTTCTTTTTGTATGAGCATGTCCACGTTAAAAGTAATTGTTCTGTAGATAGAGATTTGGTAGGAGTGAAAAATAGCTTGATGCTTCAAGCCAATTAACATACTTTATTATACAGGAAATTTAAAATTTGTCTTCAGTCAGCTAATTTGTTTCCTTACAAAACCTCAAATTGATGAAAGCAGGTATGTGAGCATTGTCAAATACTCTGAAATGCCTCAGGAGATTATATGAATTTTCAGCTGTTGTTAAATATTTAACTGTTACAGCACTAAAACAGTTGAAAATATTCATGTCTGCTGTTCTCGAACGTGAAAAATATGCCCCTTTAATACAGTAGCGCAGTCTCTTCACCAGTGAGCCCTAAGCAGGCGATTGCAGGTGAGATCTTATCCTTTTACGTGTTTAATAGATCAGCTTTTGGACATGCATGCAACAGTAAACGTTTAACAGAAGATGTCTGTCTCTTCAAACATAAAGGTTGTTGTTATTATTATATATGCCTATTAGTGCACTATGACAAAGGACATTAGTACTTTTTATAGTAACAAAATTCTATGCAATATAAGGACTTGAGATTTTTACAGATGTGTGTATGATTTATTACCTTTTTTGTGGCAAAAGCAAGGTTGACAGCTCACCTCTATTACTTAGCTGCTCTTGCACTCTTAATTTGCTGTCAAATATCCTCTAGAAACATATTCCCTGTAAAATTATGTTCATTGGTGGCTGAGATGTTGAGCTTATATGTATTCTGCTATGCTGTTTTAGACTTATTAATCAGAAATTTCCAACCTTAAAGCAAAATTTGATTTAGATGCCTACTAGTTCAGATAACGCCATTTACTGAAAATTTGCAGTCACATTTTATAGTGCAATAGCCTTTTTCTCTCCTGGCAAACATCTTTAATCATTGGAGATAAACGTATTTCTGCTGTGAATCTAATTAAAGCCATCAGCTCAGAGCATCTCTCACAGAAAGGTAAAAAAAATACGATGTTTCTTACCCTACATTGCATCAGGAATAAAATGTCATCAGACATGCTTCTTACTCGTCGATTCGGTGGCAAACCAGGCTTTTTTCTTCATGGAGGGGCTGCTGTCCTCACTCAGACAGACCAGACGGGAGAGATAGGAGCATGAACAGTTCCTTGATGAAGAAGTTTATCAGTGAGGATAATAATGTTACAGAATCTTCCAAATGACTGGCCTTCTCTCTCGGTAATCCACTAAAGCAAGTGCAGTCGAAAACCAGTAAAACCTTTTCTGGTAATGATCCTCACTGTTGACTAATTCTCATTAAAATTGAGGATTTTTTTTTCCTTAGATGATGCAGAGCAACAAAATGCACGCTGTTTGGTTTTGCCCCTAGAAAAAGAAAAAAATACCAACGGCTCCTGGTTTTATTCAGTTGCACTTAGTTATTTATTAAGACTTCAGAAAAGCCCAGCCTTTGATTTACTCTTTGTGGCAGCCGTCTGAGGAGACTTTCTCACGTTGACATGCTGTAATTCCAAATGCAGCGAACTGCGTGCAGTCACGCTATGTAATTTTAGTCCAGCCTGAAAAAGGATGAAAAGAAGTCTGCTTTACTGGCAGTAGTGTGAACGCTGTCACACACCTGCATTCAGAGCCTCTGGAAAGAATTCCAAGGTATTCTTCGGAGCATTGCATAACTTAGCCAGGCAAATCTGAAGCGAGGAATGACAGTGGCTTTAGTTGCACACTGTGGTGAGCTGTGACATTGATTAAACATGCACTTGGCACTTGCTGAATAAAGAAGGAGCTACGAGCCACCCTTGCAGACAGTGAGTTGCATAACAATGTGCGATGGCTCTGCTGTTTCATTGTCAGGCCCCGCACATTTTAATCCTCTACTGAGGGAGGAGAAAGTGCGGGGTGTAAAGAGGAGTAGAGTTAACTGTACTTGGGGGGGTTTCTGAGGAAGTGCTGCATGACAAATGGTGACATTAAGGCATTCAAGCCGAAACAGTGTTTCTGCCTTTTGTCTTTTTATGCTTTGTTTGACAGGCAATTGTTTCTATGGGAAATACTACTTCTAATGCTTTTCCTCTATTTATTTGCCACCCAAAGAATGCAGGTTAGTGTGGAATTAATGAAAACACAGACTGCAAGAAAAATATTCCTGTTCTGATTTCATAGGAAGCTGTAACTCATTTATTTCCTAGGTAAATCAGAGAGGTATTTTTTGCCTGCCCTATTTGAAATCAGGGGGAGAGGGGGTGGTGTGTGGGTGTGTGTGTGTCTGTGAAGTCTTCTTTTCTTCCCAACCTCTTCAGACAAAAAACCCACCATTTTAATAACCTCTGCAAGTAGCTCTGTTTCAAATAATTTTTTTTCAGTCACTTTGTTCTATGAAGGCTGCCAATGTAATCTGTTTTTGTTGGTATAGCATAGCTTCTTGGTACGAAGGCAACGGTATTTTGTGTATATTGGAAAACTTATTTTTTTAAAAATACTTAAAATATCAAGCAATTCAGAATTTAAAAGTACCAAAAGCTTATGCATATGAAAATTCAAAAGATAATTAATTACATTGAATTCAAACAGTAGGAATGTAGCTGGATCACTTTCCAAAATAGTATATTTTAGAAATTGCAAGGCAATGTTTGAAACTCAGTTTTAAGTAGTCTTTTTGTAAGAAAGCAAAAGAGTAAAATCCTTTCTTTACTATTTGAAATACTTCCATTTTCAAATTAATTTACTTACATGTTAGTTTCTCAGTAATGAACAAACCCGCATATTTTATTTTAGTGGTAAATACCATGTTTAAAGTACTATGAGTTGTATGGTACTTATACATTATTTGCCCTTTATCCTGAAAGTGCTGTTGCCAGGGTGAAATTGTTTGACTCTAGAAGAATTAAGCAACTGGGTTAAATTTCTCCAGCGTAGCTTCCTTAAAAGATATTCTAATATTTATATATGGTCTTTACTTTTATGCCTTTCCCTTATTCTGAAAAGGCTGCTGCAACTTCACTTGTTCCTGGAACTGCTTTCTATGTATCTTGAACGTGTTTCTGTATTCATTTACATTCATTCAGAGATATAAAGATGGGGAAATTTTCACCTGCGTATTCTGACTGTTCATGTTGCTGAGAACACCTAGCAATAACCAAGTTTTCAAATCATTGTACCATATTAACCCTCGCATGTTAAAAACGAAACCCTTTCCTTTGTGAAGGGGTAAAATTGTGCAATGTGCATCTCTTATTTAAAGATTATTGATGTATTTGGAGAGAAGGAATCTGTCACGTTGTCAACAATACCAGATATAAAGATACAAGGTCAGCAGAAGAATTTCTTGCAATATTGTCAGGTGTAAATAGCAACAAGAAAGTAAATTCAGCAGCTCCCCTGCAAATAACCGGCTAATGAAAATGGATCCACAGGAAGCGGCAAAAGATTCACAAAATAATTCTTGGGCTGGTTATTCCCGTGGTTGAGGTCTCATAGTGCTCTGCCGTTTACATAGTCGTGATGCAACTGGCACTTCTGGCTCAGGTGAACCCAGGGAAACAAATCTCTCTGGGCTCCCTCTGCACCCAGTCAAGGGGGAGCGACACCTCTTGCACACCAGGATGCAGATCCAACATTTTCCACGGACCTTAGTTAGGTGACATTTCTCCCCTCTTGTCCTCCCATTGCATTGATATGCATGTCTATGCGGACATGCCATAAACTGGTTTGGAAAACAGACACAGCCAAAAATAGATCTGTAGCACAGCACAATAAGAGGAACGGGGCTGTAGCTGTGTAAGCTGTCAATATTGGCAAAGGGTTGCTGGTTGGGGGCAGGGAAAAGAAAAAAGAAAGAGGGGGGAAAAAAAAAAAGAGAAAACTTGAGGCATTTATCCATGTTGGTTGGAAGCTGGTATTTATCAAATAGCTTCCTAACAGGTACAATGCATCTTCAGTACAGAGAGAAAAAATTATGTGATATTTTCTCAGATGAGTGGGGCAAGTAATACAAGTTGATTTGGAAAGGCCTTGATTTATCCATAATATTTGATGATAATTGGAAAAATGGGGAGATATTTTACCTTGTGTGTAAAATAAGATTCGAGTCTGGGAGCAAATTTTATATGTCAGAAATAAAAACACCTGTTTTGGGTGAACGTTACATGGTTATGCAGTATTTGGGTTTGGCACTGGTATCTAAAAATGTCCTAAATTTAATCTGTTACTTCTGTCTAGGCAGAGCTTTCAAGCTCTTAGTAAGACTTTGGCAAGTCTTTGGTAACTGATTTATGTAGCATCCCAAGAGCAGAACAAATTCTGTTGATTAGAGGTCATTCTGTTTATTACCACTGATGTTTGAGCATGGGAATAGACTTTAGGCAATACAAAGGTATGTCAGATTTTAAAGATATTCATACTTCAAGAGGGAGGTGCGACACTATCTTGTAAAAACTCAGTGGTATAAATTAAACAATTTATAGTCTTGATCCTTAGATGATCATTACTCTGGTAAATGCTACCGCTATGAGTAACGGGGTAGATCCATAACATCACATTTACAAAAGGAACAAGTACTCTTAACCAAAGTGTAAGTTTTCTTTTCCCATATGTATTTTTATGGATTTATATAATTTTGATTTCCATGTACTCTAAGATTATTCTATATGCTGTATTTTTTCATTAAAATAGCATGTTTTGAGTCAGATGTTGTTTGCTCTTCTAGAGAGCAAATGTTCTGAGACTGCAAGTTAAAGTAGAATGTAAAGGAAGATTTGAAGGAGAAAATGGAAAGAAAAATGTAAAGAGCTGTCTGGATTTAACAATCTAGGTAATGAAATACAAAAGATCATTCATACATCAGTTGTCCATGAAGACTGTTTTTCCTTGTAGTTGTTCTGCATTTTCCCGAAGATGTAGGAAAATACTTGAAATGTAGTAGCACATGCATCGTGTAGGTGATGCATTCTAGTTTTCTTCTGACAACCTCCACAACCTTCTTTTTATGAGATCTGACAGTTTTTCAGTTAAATTGCAGAACAACAGAGCAAAGCTGTGTCTGTTGGGAGATGCAATAGTATGCACAAATTAAGATGAACTGGTTGGCTTAGCATAAGCGAGGAGTAGATAGCCATGCTCCTTCTTTCTTCCTTAGTTGTTTTTGTCTTTTTGCCTTCCTCCCTTCTCCCCGCCTCCCGAGAACTAAACACAGCTACTGTTTACTTTGTGGGAACTGTTAGCCTATTTTTTATGATATAGATTGATGTGTGGTGCCCTTGAGTCAGCAGTGATGGGCATGGCAAATTTTGAGCCAGGTTTCAAAGTTTGATGTTTGATTTATTTTATTAATTTTTTTTGCTTTTTTTGCTCTTCTGTTGAAAAAAAGAGGAAGAACTCGGATTCTTCGTCTGTAGCAACACAAGTTACTTTTAGGTTTCTTATTATTCTCACACTTCTTTTATGTTTTTCATCTCAGCATTGACTTGATTATTTTGAGATTTTGACATTTTAACTGTCTATGTCTTGGTTTCCTTCTGATTGAAGAACTTCAGTGCTTCTTGGCTATTGCCTGGGATGTTTTTTCCTGATTTTCTTAGTTACTCACACAGAGTATCCTTGCAAAAATCCAGAATTATCTCATAACTAGAAGTTCCTCAAGGTTGTTCCCACCTGTCAGTCTTCACTTACCAGAAATTTACTTGTTCCAATCTCTGACACTTGCTTTAAAATAGTTCTGTGTTAAGAAATCAATTAAATGGACACAGAGTAGTACGGGTTCTTCTGCCACACTCCTTTTGACACCAGCATCTCATAGCACCAACCAGGATCAACCACTGCTTTATTGTCTGTCAACATGGTCAGAATGCACACCAGTATTTTGTCAGGAAAAGAGGTAAATTTGCCAGTTGAGTAATAGTTTAGGAAAAACTGAGCCATTCTGCCTTTGAAGGGTGTCAAGTGACATGTCACACACTGGTTTTGAGAGAACTATGTTAATCACTCTCTTGATGAATTGAAGTAACTCTGAAGTTCGTGACTGATGAATGTTCCAGAGTTAGAGGTGAGGGTTTCAGACCCAGCTGTGTGCGGTGACCTTCTGGATATGGCAGAAGGGAATGACTGAAAAAGGCAAGAGTTTGGGTTTTTTTCCTCTTCTTAAGTCTCTAGTCTAATGTGGGACATCAGGCAGTCATCATTTAAAACACTGCAGTCATGATTCAGTGCTGTTCTCTGTAGCTCAGAGGGTTTTTGTCAAAGACAGCAGGTCTCCAGGACTATTTCTTTACATTGTTTTGAGTGTAGGCTGCATGGTTCTGCAGGAGTATTAGAGCTTTCAAGTAAAGCATCAGGTTTTTGAGCTTTCATGTTCGTAAATTTTGTTGTGTTAGAGAAGTCCATTATGTGAATATTGGGTCCTCACTCGGGAAGCAGAGTAGTGAGAACTGATCCTAGTCCTGGAGGTGGCTCTTGGAGAAGAACAGACTAAAACAAGCTCCTCTTTCTCCAAAGCCCTTGAAGTATCTTACCTTGTGAGAAAGAACAGATCTTGTCCATATGAGTTTCCAGATGACTGATCTTAAAAAGCAAAACAAATGTAGAAGATGCCACTATTCCAGCACCTTTTGCCACATCTCTTTCCTCTGATTTATCATTTTTAGTTGGAAGTAGAGGGGTGAAATTATTATCTTATGAAATCTCTTATTTTCAATTGCAAAAGAATATGAATATATGCTTGTTACATTTTCAAAGCATTTGAAAATACTATTTCCTAGTAGATAGTGCTTTTGGAGTATAACTTAAATAACAGATTTTTTTTTTTTATGTCAAAACTGACTATCTGTTTGAATGGTTAATAATATAAAAAATGCATTAAAGAACAAATTGTGAATTTGTACTTCTACCTCTACTGTGTTGCAGAAATCTGTTGTAATTTATAGGGAGTAATTATGAAGTATGTATTGAAACATCATGGCATTGAGATCTTTGAGAATTAAATACCTAGTTGTTACAAGGAACGAAGCAGCTTAGATTTGGGTTGTAATTGGGTATTGGATTGCATGGCGGTGAAGCACTTAATCCTTTTAAGACTGATGGTTACTTAATTCAAAGAGTTAATGAAAATACTTTTTTCAGCAAATTATTATTTAGGCAAGATCACTGAGAGACTAACTTCTACTTCAATCTTTATCTGTTTCCGTATTGCAACCTTGTTTTATATGGCTTTTAAACATAAATCTGTTAACTGGAGAGCTCTTCATTGATTCACACAGCCGGTGGTGGATTTTGCAGCTCTGTGTACAGAGCGTACTTCAGTCTAGCTTTCAACTCTGGCCCTATTCACTTGTTCACGGTGAATTAAAGCACATGTTAGATTTTCCAGAAGGAAGGGAGTTTTGTTGGAAAGAGAGTCAAGAAATTACCAGGTGAGAAAGAGGAGGGGTAAAGGCTAGATTTCCACGTAGCTTCTCGCATCTCACCTTGTTCTTCCTTCTCCTGTTTCTCAACCATGTATTCTTTGTCCCCCTGCTAAATAATAAAGAGTACTTTTCAGAAAAACAGTACTCTGGAATCAAGAGTGGAGTAGGGTTTTTTTTATCTGTTTGTTTTTGTAAGCCTTAAATCACAGCAATTTTTCCAAATGATGAGTGAGCCACTGAAGATAATTTACAGAACCATCCTGAAAACATAAGTAAACAAGGTTTCTTTCTCATCTGGAGACCACTATGAAGTTCTAGACCTCTGTGGCTACAGGATAGTGTGCCTGTCTTGAAAGCATGAGCAACAGACTGCTTATGTTATCTGTGTCTGCCTGCCAAGGACCTGTAATCTGTTTACTGTTCCCCTTTGGATCTGCTTAGGCACCGCTCTTCTGGTACTAACATCAGACCTTGATGCCTTGCGCTCTGCTCTGTAATATGTTTAATGTAAAAAGAAACTAAACTGTGGTGTTTGCCTTCCTGCCTCCCACAGCTGAGTTATCTTTTTTACTAAGTTTTCAGGAGAAATGCAGTTATATGCTGATCCTTGATACAAGTGTGTGTAAAAGCTAAGAAATCATACGTGAGAGGCAGCTGGTGTTCATTTCATTCCTGAAGTTAGTTTCTGTATGTTTATTTTGAATTATTCACTTGAGAAATAAAAGTTAGGGGTTGTTGCCTTCAAAAGTGTTTAGTTTTGGCCTAGTGGTCCATGAAATTCTCTCTGCCAATAGACTGTCACCATCTCGGAATATCTGTTTAATTTACAGAAAACAGTACTGGTCACTAACGTGACTGTTCAAGGCACATCGCAATAAAGCTTCTGCCTTATTTATATGGAGGGAGCCTATCCTTAAGCTTTCCTGGTCCTTTTGTCTCATTGTGAAGGCCCATGAGCATTTCATCCAGGAATTCCTTTTTTCCCTTCATTATTTGGAAGCCAAAACTGGTAGCTATATCCCTGCTTGTAGGACAAGCAGTAGACTGGTTTTGCCTCTGAAGGTAATTGGTAAAGACATTCAGCAGGCCCTTTAAAATTTGAAAGAGCACATTGTATCTTTCAAAATTTCCAGAGTAAATGTTACTGAGCCTCCCATTTTTTTCTTGTTTTACTTTAGTCAGTACATCTCAAATGGCTTCATTTAGACTTGCTAATCATGTATGGGAATATGAGTGCTGGGTGTCTGGAATAGATTGCTGTGCAGCACACATGCTACAAACATTCACAGATTTTACTGGAGGCATTAAGAATTAATTTTTAAAATTATGCCTCTCATTACCAACAGATTGAGTCTCTTTTTTGAGAAGAGAGTATGACATCAGAGGAGAATGTGACACCATACTAGATGTCCTGTGGTTCCACATTATATTGCAGAAGTGTCCAGTCCACTTCTTTGCGGTTTTTTTAACTCTCATGCTTCCTGGTCCTTTTGCTGAAGATGCAGTAACTGCCAATGGGGCACAAGTGTTTTGTTGGTGCACACAAGAGCCTCCTGAAAGGACTGCAAGTAATGCATTTTCAATTTTTTTGTCTTTTTCTGTATTAGTGGCTTTGACAATTAGTGACAGCACAATTGGATAAGCTGCTAAAAATTTCTTGCCCAAACGAAATAGCAAACTCTTTATTCCTGTTCATGTACAGAGCAGATTGCCTGGGTTAGTTTTAGATATTTTTACTTCATGTAAGAAAGAGCTCACTCAACTTTTAGAGAAGAGTTTTGTCAGCTGAGAAGTGTAGCTCAGCATGCATTTGAAGAGGAACTTACTGGAACACTTAGGCGAGGGCCAGCTTTTGTTTTCAGAAGTTGAAAGTCTCGTTTGTCTGGTCAAGTGGTACCTTTTCATTATTCTGGTCAGTAACAGTCTCACTTGTCTTCTAATATTTTTTTTTTAATTCTTGTTTTCTCTTCTGTTTTTGAAAACAAAATACTGTAACTTACCTGGCTTTTCCTATACTTTTATGCAGACACTTTCCATTCATAGTGTTTCCTTTCTTTTATTGTACTCTAAGGGTAGTATTGAGTACAAGTCAAAGAAAACAGATTTCTGTGGCTGAGTTAGTCTAGAAAGAGTTAATTTATGGTAGATTATTCCAACACATGAACTCTAGCTTTCTTACTACTGTTTATATCGTCTTGTCCTCTCTAGTAGACAACTTCAAGATAGTACTGCTGATTAGAGTATTTTCTTGTCTTTTGACATTGTTGTTACGCTCTAATATAATGGAGGATGATCCATTTTAAGAAATGATGGAGGAATCTGCATGAGATTGCACAGAAGGTGCAAATTCTCCTGTTCCACAAGTCTGGGGCATGGGGATGATTCTCCCCATCACTCCATCTTCCCAATATGTGGTGCTCAGTTAAACTGGTTGATAAATTTTCCACATAGCTATTGCCATTCTATGGCACTTCCAGTATGCAGTGAGTGCTAGGGGTTACCTTTCATTTAACTTAAACTCAAGGAGGCTGTTAGGCTTGAATTTTTCTCCCCAGCCTGCACTTACCAAAAGCTGGTATTTAAACAACCATCTATTTTCTAGAAAATAAACTAAAGTGATAAAAGTTCCATTTTGCATCTGCAGTGGAGCTCTGCCATCTTGGCCAAGCAAAATAACCAGATATTTAAGGCAGAATGTGATTCATTGATATTCTCCTTTCTGTCCCCTGAGGACGTGATCTTGTAGGTGTGCTTACACATATAGAAAGTTTGTCATAAAGCACAGGAACTGCACATCTTTTCATTCCAGTAACGATGTTGGTATCCTGTGCTGACAGTCTGACAATAAGAATAGAGGACCCAAGTCCTCTGTTTTTTCCATCTGCTGAAGTAATGGTTTAAAAAAAATCCCTAATTTTGAATTTCCACGTTGATTTCTGCAGCATGTGCAATGAAATGGCAGGTTTCCATCTTATTTTCAATTCCCTTCTTATTCTAAAATACTGGTGACTGTTTTATGGGCTGGAAGGGGTAACGCTCAGACTGAGGACTATTTCAAGATGGCTGCTTGCCCACTCCTCTGCCAAAAATAGTGAAATCACTATTACCTCCTTCAGTGCAGGGATGATGAAAGCCAGATTAACTTCCTTAAAAATCCTGCTTCATGTTTTTAGAGCAGTGATACCTTTCCTTTCATCTCTGTGGAGTGCCTGCACTTGAGACATTTAACATGAGGTGGTAGGCATTTGTTTTGGTTTTATTTTTACTTTTTCAAGAAAGGTTTTGTCTCCAGAGTATTTAAATCTTACTTTTTTTTCTCTACAGAAAATATTTTTCTTATTTTCTTGGCTAAGTGAAAGATTAATTTGACACTTTTATCTTACCTTTAATATTACATTTATTTAATTGCATCTATCTCAAATAGAAATTATTGGTCCTTTCATCTTATTAAATGCCATAGTAAAGAGCTGTATTAACCATGAAGTTGTTTTCATCCCCTGACAAAAAAACTTCGTTCTCATGCAGTCTCTAAATGCCTTTATACATGTCTTTCTCCAAATCTTTTTTAATATCTTTCTTTTATCTATGCCTGTCTTTATATTGTTTTGTATTTATTGGATAACACAGAACAATTCTGTAGCTTTATATTGAAGTTTCCTTACACTTGTTTTCTAGATCTGGATACAAGCGTGATTTATGCTTTAATTCTGTTTCTTCATATTTTATTTATTTTAATAAACTAATGTTGGGTAAATCCTGCAGTCTTTCAGAGAAGAGGTTCTTAAAAGTTGTGGTGGGGTTGGATCTGGTGGCAGTGGGAACTTCCTCTGCAGTCAGTACTCTGCTCATGGACTTTCTATACCGGTGCCTACAAACAAACAAAACCAATGAATATAGAATTTTGCATTTTTAGTTTTCATTGGTTGTTCCTACTTGATGATGTATTTCCCACTGCCCCCCGTGTTAGATAACTGTGTAGTCTCCAAGGAGCATCCCTTCATTATCTGACCACCTTCCCAAGATTATTTGGAGCACTGTTTAATGGCAGAGTAATTTCTCTAATGATTCTGTTATCAGAGACTATAGTGTGGCATGACAATAGTAGTATCTCTCCAACACTGGGGACCACGCATGGTTTCAGTAGTCTCTTATGCTTTAAAAACTCAGTTTGTTTTTTCTGTCTTTTATATTGTTTGGATTTCTTTTTTGTGTCTTTTCAAAATTCAGGAAATTGTGTCTGTTTACTCAACTGTACACACCAGCCTAATGAAAGAATGCCTTATGCTTTTTCTGGCAAAGGTTTTATCTGGATTCATGTATACATTTGTGACAAATTTTTAAGTGTTGTTCAACTTTACTTGTAAATTACTCAACTTCACCAAAATAAAATATTTTTTTAAAAAACTAGAAGTAGTTAAGAGTCGTGGTCTCCCTTGAGCCACATCACTACACTAAGTCCAGATAACTGACCTTGAGCAAGGCATTTTGCTTCTATAATTAAAATACATTATTTTCCTTTCATATTGCAGTTAAACTGGTTTTTCCCAAGTTTCCTAGAAGATGTTTACATGAATAGTAAAGCCAAGACAAACAAAGGTTTTTACCCATTACTTTGCCACCAATAGTGGACAATAACAGATTGGAGAATATAGGAGTGGGGCTGACATACGGATGCTGCCCTGGTATTGCTGGTATATGGCCAGCCGTGATGTCATCTCATTTATTAGCCCTTGATGGCCTGTTCTTATATGAATTTACCCAATTACCTTTGAACATGTAACAATATTTACTGTCCTGGCATTTAATGCTAAGCTTTTCCAAAGCTTAACAGTGATATGTTTCGTAGTGTCAGTTGTTTTATAGGTGGCAATATTTCTTCCAATGGTGCACCTAGTCCTTTGAATGTATTGATCAGTCCAATTCTATTCACTTTTTTTACCGCTCATAATCTAAAAAAAAAAAAAAACCAAAAAACTTTATCATACACTTCATTAGTCATTAAGGCTGCAAAGTCTTAGTTTATTTCATTTTAGATAGTACAGCAGCTTATTTCATACCTTGGGTTGTTTAGTCACCTTTCATCCCTTTTCCACTTCTGTTCTGTCTCTTTGAGAAAGGGGAAAAATGCACAAGTTGTTGAAGTGGTACTAACGATTGAATGCAGTCTTGTTAAGTGATTTCTAATTTCTCTTCACCTTTTCTAACATTTGATCTGATTTTTTTTTTTTTGACTGCTAATGGGCTCAGTGCTGACATCAGAAGAGCAAAATTTTAAGGCTATATCTGAACAATAACATTCATCAGCTTGGAGCCTGACACTGTACATGTTGAATTCAGAGGCCCACCCTTCTTGCATTGTTTTACTGCTTTGACACAGGATTTGTAACTCATGACCTGTAAGGGGGCTTAATCCCTCCTCCTCCTGCTTCATTGTGCGTGGGGACTAGTCTTTTCTGAGACTCAAAATGGTACTGTGAAAATGCTTGTGTTATTCCTATAAAGAAAAGTGAAGAAAAAGTCAAGCTAATTAAATTATTACAAGATGACAATGTTTAGAAAGCATTTGTTTTTCTTTTACCCGAAGGCTAATGTTTTCTTAAAAAGATCTGATTTTGAAATACTCTGTAGGCAGTCTTTTTTTCCTATCAATCCGGAGCAGAACACAGGGTGTTAATTAGGCCTATTATAAAAGAGGCTTGCCCTGGGTTGATTCTGAAACAGAAAATCAAGAGGCAGTAGAGCATGACGTATTTGGAACTGACACTATTGCCTGCAGCGTGGACTGCATTCATAGATCATATGTTTGCAGAGATGCAGTAAAGGGGGACTGAGGAACGGCTCCGGATTTAAAATATTTAGAAAATGGTTGTGTGGCCCTATTGGGAAGACAGTATCTCTCACTCATGCTTGGCAGTATCTGTGGCCACAAGACTGTGTCTGAAGGTTTTAATTAAAAATACAAAATGAGTGTTTCCTTTGTGTGGCTTTTTTGAATAGCGGCGTTTGTAGCTACTGAGAGTCTTTAATATGGTAATGAGATCCTGAAGTCTTTAATTTAATCATGGCTATGGGGTTTAGGTTTGTGAATAACATACTGAGGCATCAAAAATATGTCCACAGTAATTACTAAGCATGTTTTAGAAATGGTGTAAAATTGACAGGACTTTAAGTTTTATTTTTAAATTATTTGGAGGGAGAAAAAATTAAAAGAAAAATGTAGTGCCAGGTGTGTATGGTACTCCAGTGGTGAGCTTAATGTTGGACTTGAACTATTTTGTAAGTAGCATGGTAATGAGAATGGTGTCATCAATTTAAGACAACGTCCATTAAACTTTATTACTATAAAAGAAAAAATAGGTGTCTTTGAAAACAAAGGTATTTTCTTGGGGTTTTTGCAGGGGTGGTTTGGATACACTGTAGTACAAATTTTGAGCATCCGTGCATGATGTGAATAGAACAGTTTATACTATAGCTGCTCCACAGAACTGTCAGTGATTTTCTTTCACGTTACTTAAAACAGAGGCAGGATTAGATGGCTATTTTTGGATGAATATTTAATAAAATACAACCAGTCATCTTTCCAGGAAGATATAAATTCTCATTGAAATAAGAGAAAAATAGACCCAAAACAAAATAAGAGGTGAGACTTGAAGGAGTCTCTTGGGTCACTGGAAACTCTACCTCATGCAAGGAGGAGGCCTCTTGGAATGGTAGATGAGAGCATAATTATAAAATTAGAATTCAGCTTCATCTTTGATTATACAGGTTAATCTGTTAATTTCAAGTTTTGATCTGTTTTTTCCCCCTCTTCTAATCTGTTAAATGTAAGCCATACTTGTAGCCATTTGCAAGAATTTCTTGGTTTTAGATATGCATTCCCTGCAGAATGCCTTTTTCTTTTCAGTTATTTCCTTTTAATTGTCTATTCATGACCATCCCTCTTATGTTTGCAGTGGCAGATCTCTTTGAGAAAACAAATGAAATGTCTGTAGTTTGGAAAGAGTTTTCAGTGTTGCCTTCTGCTGTGGCTGCCAGGACACCCTTCTTTCTTTCAACAAAGGTAGAAAGTTAGTCATGCATTGGTCAGAAGTAAAAAAGAAATTGCACGTAAGAAAAAATAGTTTGAAAAAGTCATGCTTTTGTGAGCCTCTAAAATAACTGAAATTGAAGAAGTTCTGGAATGAAGTGAGTCTAGTAAATGAGAAATAATGTACAAGAGATAGATTGAAAGCATCTATATGCAGCTTTTCTACCATCCCAGCAGCAGGGATGGTATGCATGGTTTTGTCCTCAAGTGTCTCTTGGTTTATTTTACATCAAGTTTGTAAGCTGGTTGGAGTAGGAGTTTCTAGGTTGGTCACATTGAGAAACACCGTGGGAAGGCCTTCACATTAGATAAACTTTTCATCTTTTTCTTACGAATTATTCTTCTCTATTTGTTTCTTTAATCTGCTGTAAAGTCTGAAGATTTTTTTTGATATAATGGATATGGTACATGAATAATTGCCTTTATTTTAAAATAAATGTGCATATTCCTTGCGATACATTTTAAATATCCTTTGCAATGGAAATACGTTTTATAATCTTATTCATAGCCAGTAAAGTTGTACTGAGGATGTTAAATGAATTGAAAAAAAAAATTTATTGCTCTTCAGTACTATCTATTTAATGGGCCATTAGGTCTGGCTATTCTTTGTTTGAACATTGTATAATATTAAAAGAAAGCAAAGGAGTATTAGGCTCAGTTGGGCCATTATAGTGCTACAGATAGATACGCAATTTAAGGTGATACCTTGATCCTATGAAACTACCTGCCCTCATATGCTTTTTCATTATATTAAGATTGTAATTGCATATGGGTAGCCTTAGATCTCTGTAAGAAATAGATCTATATTGGTGATAAATAGATGTGTGGAAAGCAATTGAAATGTTTTTAAATCACACAGCCAATCTTTGAATGGTAATCAGTTGTTTCCCAGAAATAAGTAGGCTGTGTCTAGAAGTTTTCAAAACTCTGATCAGCACCTTAATATCTTGTGACCTTTAGGCATTTGTAAAAGACTGCAGTTTTCAAAAGACAGGATGCTCAGCAGTTTCTGAAAGTCAAGACCTCTTACAATAACTTCAGTCAGACTCTTCTTCCCTCCACCACCACCCCAAATCAGAACTGCATGTTATTAGCGCATAAGGGAGATCTGGTTTTATGAAATGTCTATTTTTTTTATCTATTTAGCCTTCAGCATCTTTCTAAATCGCAAAGAGTGTCAAGAGACTAACTGAATTGTAGTGATTCCAGTAAAACTTGACCTTTATTACCCTAAGGAATGGGAGGGAGGGATGAGACTTTATCCCACTAAACTATGTTTTCCAAATGTTTTCCATCCCTACCTATCTCAGTAAATGGCAGTGGCCTCGCTGGAGACTTCTGCTTTTCATAAATGCAGCAGAATAAATTTAGACCCAAGACACATTTTTGACATGAATTGTGAGTATATACACATGCTGCCTATTGTCTGGAAAGGCTATGGTGAACTTCCTTGCTAATTAACAAGGACAACAAGACATCAGTCTCTCTTTTGGATTGCGTCCACTCATCCTTCTAGAACTCATCATTCCTACAATTTATAAAACAAAGGTGGTAATAAAGATGCACTGGGATTCCAACCTCCAAGAGCGCTTCTGTCATTGCCCTGCCACCCACCCTGTGGTGGTGTTGCTCTGCTGCTCTCTGTCACCTCCTGGCCCTGCTCCCCTGCCCTGGGCTGTCACAGCTGCCTCCTGGCCACCAGTGAGGGAGGGACTGTTCTACAGGTCTCCTGAAGTGGGCTGCTTATGCTCCAGGTCCAGGAGCAGTTTTTAGCTTGTGCTGTGCTTCATGTTCCACTGTTTGAACTGGTTGACTGCTGGTATAGCCAAAAGGTAAGACCTTGATGTGTATTTGGTGGCTGCAAGGTGAGAAGCACATAGCAAGCTGGCAGGGGAAGCAGACTGGGTCAGGTGGTGCAAAAACCACACTCCAGGGCACTGGTTTTGGAGCCTTCTCTGAGATAACACTTGTCACCAGGCAGCCCTGTCCTGCTGGCCCTGTTTAAGGCAGACAAGGAAGCAGGATAAAAACTTGAGTACAAATCGCTACTCTAAGTTTATTAATAAAATAATTTAATCTTTCCCTCTCTTTTGATGTGAGTATGTAGTATATAGTATTCATTTGAAGAAATGCTCAGGAATCCTAGCAAAAGCCCAGACGGGCTCTCTTGGGCAGCAGTTCTGTTTGAGAGTCAACAAGGGGGAGTGTCTGAACTGGTCCCTGCTACTGCAGGTTGGACCTTCCTCAGCAATTCACTGCCCTGCGGAATCAGGGAGCACTAAGAGCACAAAAATGGACAGATGTGAAAGATCCTAAAGTTTGTGTGTGCCTAACAGCTGGGATGGTCCAGGTGTACTCAGTGTGGGAGTCTGAGAGCACCAAATGGAGTTGTTTGGAAAAGGTATTTGTCATTATTAATAATGTTTTTGACAACGTTTTTGACTTTGGGATAACAGAGAATCCTGGATAATATATCCATCTGTCATTTTTACAAAGCCAAGAATCTTAATCTCCTGTTTTCATTTTCTTAGGAATGCTGTATATTTGCAGTTTGGTGTGCTTATGTGCATGTCCATATAAATCAAATGTTGTTAGTGCCACCTTATACAACTGAAGTACCCATATAAAAAAGATCTGACATATTTAAGATGTGCTAATGCTTTTTAAATTATAGCTGTGCTATAAGCAGAAGTATTTGTTTCTATTTTGTGATGTGTTGGATTTTCTTTCCTATACAAGAAGCTACCTTATTTAATTCGAGTAGAATGTTATGCTACACCTGTGTTGCCTGATTTGGTCAGGTAGAAAAAGGCTGAGTATGTTCCCAAGGAAAAGCATACTTTGAAGAAAGCAGTGGATTACTTTTAACACTTGTTCTTCATTGAAGTTTATATTTGCTTAAAATTCAAATTACTGGCATCTTAGTTGGTAAAATACCTGTGTGTGTGTAAGATACACTGGATGTTTCATTGCTTCCATTTGATGGAAATAGGATTTGTTAATTTGCAGATTTGTATTTTATCTTGTTCTTCATGTTTTTATTACCTTAATTCAGTTCCTATAAATGATTTTGTTACAGGATCTAAATGTTTTTGCAAAGCTGTATCATTTCTATTTCTGAAATACTCTCCTGAAATATATATAGATATAATGATATGTAAAGGGAAGAAATCTATTGTAAATCCCAACATAAGCTGCCAACACCAGAAGCAGTAAAGATGATGATGGAGTCTGAGTGGTACAGCCTGAACATTGAGGCTCTGATTTGAACACTGCTGGACTCACTAAGCCTCTGTCAGTCCGGAAGGGTGCTGTTAGGACATCTGTAGATGCAGCCAGCCACCCCAGGAGGAGATGGGCAGGTCAGCAAACAGTAGATCTGGGCCAGGGGGTTATTTTACAAAGGAGTGTCTAGTGGCTTAAACATGGTATCTTAAAAATTGAGTGTTACTCAATTTGGAACATCTAAGTACATGTAAATACAGAGATTAAAAAAAGACTCAAGTCTTCTAAATCTATTTCAGCAAGCAGAACTGTATCTGCAGAAAACATATACTGTAGTCAGTACAGCATTCTCTTTCAGTTGAAAGCAAAGTAGGCACAAGTAAGTGAACTGCCAAATAAAGGTATTAAACAGTAATTTGTCAATTTTGAGTTCTTTAGAGTGAATTTTTCTGATATTTACCCAGATATCCAGTCCTGATGAACATCTTTAGGATTTAGATTGGGAATGAGGGAAAATTCTGACATTTTGGACAGAAAGACGCTCTTGCATGCATTATAATCCTTAGTAAGTATAATAAAGGCCTTGTACAAAAATAGTGTATAAAGGTATCAAGATTAAGGTAAAAGTGAATGCTTTTCATTTGTTTCACATGGGAACAATTGCAAAGGAGTGCAAGTGAGTTGAATCTGCTAAAACCAGATATTCTCTCCTATCTTTCTGGAAAACATTCCCATTTTAAAGTTATGTCAGTTCAGTTTCCCTCCTGACAGTAATTTTGAATTTAACTATCCATTTAGCAAAGGAGAGGGCAAGCAAGCACTGAAGGATTTGAAATTATATATTCTGGCCTCATGAATATTTCATGGTTTAAATAAATAAATAAAAGCTTTCCAGAAATGAAATGCTGTGGTTATCTAAGAGGTCATATTTCTTCTTTGCTCACTATCTTCATAATAAACAGGTATTGATTAAATTGAGGAGCTGCTTGATCTTTAGCACTACAGGTGGGAGGTGGTTTCTGGCAAGAGCTACACTATGGGGTTTTATGGTCCCTGTTTCTCCCTTTCCTTTGCCCTGCTCTCCCCCCACACTCCTCCTTTCTTTTTTCTTTCTTATTTTTTAATTCACAAATCATCAGATCATTCATGTTTATTTTAAGGCCAATTTGCACATTGTGGGGATTCTTCTGTGGGCAATCAATTTTGACTAGAGAATGAGAATAAGGGATGCAGGTATATATATCTAGAGAGATATATGTATAAATATATATATAAATGTATATAGAATTATATACAAAACGTAAGAATCAACAGATAATTTAAACTGGTTTTCTTAATGCCAATGTTAAAATTCAAAAAAGTTGCTTTAAATATATGGAATATTTTGACACAGGAGTTTTTTAGAGCCATGATACTAGACCTGACAGACTAGTGCTTTGTTTCAGTAAAATTTCTTCCTGTTTAACACAACAGAACTTCACAAACGTAAGAGCTTGTGCCATTGCAATAGTTTCGAAATATGAATAGCAAGCTGTTCATCAAAGAACTCTTGGTAGAGATAACTCCAGCTTTAAATCTGGATGAACCTGCTTGTTGAATTTTGCTTGGCTATTTATACTGTCCCATCATGCTGTTTTTAGAGCTAAGGGTTTGGTGAAGGGAGACAAAAGTTTGTGCTATGCTTTAGCTTAGAGGGTGAGATGTGGTAAATGAAAGATTAGAGTTCTGAGCTTTATTCTGTCCTAATGTGAGTTGTCAGGGGCTTTTTGTTTGTTGGGGTTTTTTTGCTGGAAAAAGCATAAATTTATTTTATCATAAACTCAGTCATTTGTAAATACTGCAGTTGGGTTAAAAATAGCATGTCCTAGGGACAGAGGAAGCAGCTGTGTTAAAGTATCTGCGTTATAGCTACATTTTCAGGATTTCTATTAATGATACAAAGTCAGTTGAAATGACATCCATTACATATTTGTCCAAGCAAGTGGAAAAGAAAAATAAACAATGTGGTGGTAGAGAATCCATTAGAATTGTGTGTCTCTGCCTGTCTTTCCTAGTCAGAGGAGCTGATAGCTATATTCTACCCACAGTTACTTCTGTAATACATATACGTCACACTGAGCAACACTAAGACAGTGAGCTTTGCCTATCTGATGTATATTCTTAATCATCTTTACTGTTTTGTGGTTCATATATATGTAGAAAAAAATTGTATCTTCTTTAGAGCCTTTGCATACTCTGAAGAATGCGTACTGATTTTTAAAATGATACTTTCTCCATGAAAAGCAGCAAGCTAGGCTTCTTAGTAATAACTTATTTCATGACCATAAATATTCCTGCGGTAATGCAGACAAATTTTCCCAAAGGAGAAGATAACTATAAATAGCAGGTGATAAGAAAGTTTGTCTTTATTAATGCTTATGCTGTTAGAATTAGCAAAAGCTACCCTGCTGCACCGTAGGTTACAATTTTTCCTACATAGCTATTTGTTTGCGATTACTGTTGATATACAACTTGAGCCAGGACTGTATATTAAGCTACTAGAAATTAATTCTAGTATGTGGTAATCCTGTTCCCTTCCTTGTTAGCACTTTTGTCCTCTTGTGTCTTTTGCTAACCTTTGTTTTACAGGTATCTTATGCAGATTTCTCTGGACAAGTCCATTAAAATATAACTTAGAAATTGGTATTATAAAATACTGCATTTTATCATTAAATGTTGTTAATATTTTAATACTTGTTAAAATCTAGCTTTTCTATAAAACGTCTGTACTAAGAGTGGAAGGGCCTTCTTCAGTTGAGTAATTTTTGGAAACTGTTTTTCTCTCTTAGTTTTGGATATGGCCCGGCATGTTCCCCTTTACCGAGCCCTGCTGGAATTACTCCGTGCTATTGCGTCCTGCACATCGATGGTACCGTTACTGCTTCCTCTGTCAGGGGAAAACAGTGAAGAGGAGGAAGAACAGTTGGAGTCACAAGCTTCTGTTGGGACTTTGTTGGCTAAAATGAAGACCTGTGTAGATACCTATACCAACCGACTGAGGTAATCACTTCTATTGTCTCTAATCTTCATTTAAACTGTATTTTGCACTTATGTATTAGGAATAGAGAAGTGGAAAAACATTCAGTTCTGTATATTTATCTAAACAGGTACTTGAGAACGTACCATCTATTTGATCCAAATTTCTGTTTATATGCATATATTCTGTTTTACTGTATTATTTAGAAGGATTTATTTTTTTTAATGACACAAAGAAGCTGGTAGGTTTGCATATTCTTCTCTCTTCATCAGTAGATGGCCACTGATCAGAAAGAGGATTGCTTCTGAAGAATCCAGGGGCTTCAAATCTCTTGAATTTCTTTCCCTTTTCAGTGAGGTGAATCTTTTGTTTGCAGGACTGTACATTTCCTGCTGTCAGCTTGAAGGCAGGAGCATTCCTTGGGAGCTGTTGAAGAAGCCCATTTTGTAAAGAATGGGACTGGGGATGGCCAGACCAAATGGTAGTTTTTACAAGAAATGTCCCAGCTCTCTTCTGTATGCATTTGTGCTGCTTTACTCATTGAGTAAGGACCAGGTTCCTCAATGGACTCTCCATTGGAGGCTAACTGCTTAGGATAGAAGCCTTTGGAAGGAAGAAAAAGGTTCAGGAGGCAAAAGATTTGGGAGTTCTTATTTGTGGCAAATACCCTAACTGTAGAGATGGTTGCAAATTTTTGACTAGTGGTATCCGTTGGTGCTACAGATGAAAAGCATGTTTCCATGCATCAGTGATTTTCCTTTCTTCATCTTGATAATTTTCTGCTTCCAGCAATTAATTGGTTTCTCAATTCTGTTTACTTGCTTCCAATTTTAAGATGGCTTGTTAAGAAATAAAACCCATCCTTCCCTGCAAAATTTAGTACTGTCCCTAAGCGTATGCTGAAACATCATGAAAAGAAGGTAAATAAAATGTCAGGAAAAGGCGTGTGTATGATGTGTTTCCTCACACTATAAACTGACAATATTTACCAGCCAATACCTGAGATATTTTCTGAGCAGGAATCCCATTATTGGGAAATCTTTCTAGTAACTCCTGATGGAGTTGACTTCACCCATGAATTTCACTAATCCTTCTTGACTGTGATTGCTAGTCATGCATATCAAGCATGTCATGTATCTGGTTGGATTTTTTTGCTGACTAAATGCAAAAAAACCCCCAGAATTAGGACGGACAAATAACAGTTCTTTGTGTTGGGTACCCATCTAAAAACGTCAGCTTGTGCTTCCTGGCTATATTATGTAGATCATAGTGTATGTAATCTTCTTAAAATAGAAAAGAAGATATATTTTGCTTCTGTGTAATCCATTTCCAGTATAGATGTATGTATAACATTCTCCACCACAATTACTTATTTTTGCTAGTCCGATTATCTCAGATTTAATGGGCATGGAAACCTGTATCTTCTCATGTCACCCAGGTTGAAGTCTAAAAAGTCTCTTTGTGAGAATGGCATATGACTGCTAGTCTAAGCTCTTTTTAATTTGAAAAAATAAAATACAGTGTGACTAGTTCTTCAGTGTCAGTTTAGGATCTGAAAACTAAGAACAATTCCAGAAGCCCAGTCGGTATTGTTTTAATAGTTGATGAATTTGATAAGAATTCCATGGTTAGTTCAGTTACATTAGCCGTACAATTTTCTTCTATTACTTTGATATGTCAGCACAGAAAGAAATCTTGTCTTTCACTGGTTGGTTTAAGCATAATACTGTTTGTCTTTAAAGCAGTGTATAGACAAGGATGAAAACACCAACGCCTGGAATCGTTGGGGTGGAAGGTTTTAATTCTCAGCATTTTAGTTGAAGGTTTGCCAGCAATATAAGCAAGTGTTGGCATGAATTTCTTAAATAGGACAGTCTGCTGCCCCTTTTCGGTCAAATGCCAGAACAACAACATAATTATGGCATCTGCTTTCAAAGACAAAACTTTCCTTTATCCGAACAGCAGTTCTACTTGCATGTCTACCATATGTCATCTCCATGTTGGAGCAAGATTGTCCACTTGGATCCAGAATTTGAAGGGGAACATTTTTGGGTTTGGATTCCAGTTAGCATTTGATTTCATTTACTTTCAATGGCCATAATAGTCTATTGAAAAATTGGGAAAATTCTGGATAATGGAGAGGGCATTTAGGTATGAGGTACTTTCTCGTGACTGTTGGAGTGCTGGGGAGTCAAAAGCCAGCCCTAATTTGAGTGTGGTCATGTTTGTGCAATGGGTTGCCACAAGGGCTGAGTCTGAGACATTTGTTTACTGTGGTGACCAAGCTCTCTGCTGCAGAGAGCTGCTGCTGTGGAGCAGAGCAGGCTCATCTGAACCACCATCTGCTTCATGGCAAATTGCTACACTTGGCAAAATAAGCGGATGGCTTATTTGTGTGATATGGAGTACAGCAAGCCTACGGCTGAAATTCCTAACTCTGCTGTTCCTTTCCATATCACCCCAGCCACCCCCATGATAACTGCTTGAAGGACATCTGCATTCTCTCATCTTCACACTTCTGTCGCTTGTCAGCGCTGCTACTAAGGGTTAATCCTGCTGGTTCCAAGGATGTTATTCTGTTTGAAAGGCTGAGAGACCTGGGTCTGTTTAGCCTGGAGAAGAGAAGACTGAGAGGGGACCTCATCAATGCTTATAAATATCTAAAGGGCAGGTGTCAAGAGGATGGGGCCAGGCTTTTCTCAGTGGTGCCTTTTGACAGGACAAGGAGCAATGGACACAGGCTGGAACACAGGAAGTTCTGTCTGAACATGAGGAAAAACTTTTTTACTGTGAGGGTGGCAGAGCACTGGAACAGGCTGCCCAGAGAGGGTGTGGAGTCTCCTTCTCTGGAGATATTCAAAACCCACCTGGATGAGTTCCTGTCCAGCCTACTCCAGGTGACCCTGCTTTGGCGGAGGGTTGGACTAGATCATCTCTGAAGGTCCCTTCCAACCCCTACCATTCTGTGATTCCGTTGCACAGGGATGCTGGAATATAACCTGGTAGGCCTGAGGCATTTTCCCTGCTATGGCTTTTCATTGTCTTCACTGTTATTTTGCAGAAAATCTATGTGAAATGGTGCATTTTGCAAACAAAAATTTTTTCTTTATAATTTTTTCCCGAGAATTGAGGCCTGATTTGTTTTAATGTGTTTTTCTTTAAAAGATGACACAACTGTTGGTTTCTCTCGCTGCACTCTCAAGCTTGTCTTGGGAGCTGATGGTTGGCTGCAGGGGGCAGTCCTGCAGCCTTTGCTGGTTTGGGATGCTTCAGCTTCCTGTCTGTACCTCCAGCACTCGAAGCCCCAAGGAGGAGTGTGTGGAGCCAGCTCAGAGGAAGTTACTAGCTTTCAGCAGTGGTTATTTCCAAAGGCACAGTCCCTTGCTGCTTTTGCCCGATTTCAGGAAATCGGTTTAAAAATCTTACTGAAAGGAACAGACTTCTAGTTGGTACCTGTGGAAACCTACGGAAGGTGGGGAGCCATGAGCCAAGTGACACCATGGTTGCAAACCCGTGGCAGTTCTGTCGCAACACAGTGAGCGTCAATATAAAACTGAGCAGAATTCTGCTCTAAGCACCATCTCTGTAGTCCAGAGGGGCTGAATGGTTCATTGGCTTTCTGTTGTGAATACTTTGATAAAGGTATCATTCTGTATCAGCATGTTTACCTCTAAGTGTCAGGCATGGGTGAGTAAGTATCAGTATTGGCTTTAAAAATTAAAGTTGCCTTGGGAGTGTATCATTCATTATTCATTTAGCACAGCATGAAGAGAAGGCTGTCATCTTCTAGCACAAGCTAAATTAATGGCTTAAATTATTAGCATGTACACTGCTGTCTCTTCTAGCAAATATATTAGTGACTGTCATCCCTTTAAATATGAGTTGACATGATTTTGTCTGCTCTTTCTTCACTAGTTGAAAAACTTTATAGGGAAGTTTCTAAGTCTAAATTAAACATTTGAAAATTGTAACATTTAGTTAAAGGTTTGGCCTTTATTAAATAACTGCATTAGATTTTGCTTCACGCACAGAATCTTGGCAGAAAGAAATGTACAGTATAACACAGAGATTTAAACATTTCTAAAAATAGAGAAAATGTACAGAAAAATATTTATATGGTTATATATTTAACCTTAGTTTGTTATTTATGAGTATTACTGGTTCTCATGTTTCTTTGGAATACCATATAGTTAGAAGTCAGGAGCTTGATTAGCACTGTTAGTTTATCTGCATACCTAAATTTATATGCAGGCTGCTAGAGCGCAGGGAAGGATCTTACTGGTTTTATCATTTCAATTTTGGTATTTCAACTTCTCATTCATATTTCTGGGGGGAGAGCCTTGTAATTCCCAGCAACTGCCTCTCTGGAGCTAGGACTCAGCTTGTCCCTCTGAAACACATGTGTGTCATGCACAGCTTGGAGAGAGCTCGCTGTGGCTCTGAATCCCAGCAGGAAAGCAGCAGCAGTATAGAAATGGAGATGATACCAAAAAGGGAAGATGATGTCTTCTCAACTAAGAATTTGGTTTGCACATTTTACACGTGCTAACAATCGGTAGAACAGTCACCAGGCTCCTTTTTCATGTGCACACAAAGTAATACCATGTGTTTCAGATTACACTAAGAAACGGGTTTGGGGAGTAAAATATCTTTTGTATTGCTCTGATTTTGTCCATAAAGTAACATTTGCACTGCCCTGAAAGTTCTGCTTCCCACCTCCAAGACCAAACCTAACAACGCCTGCTAAATTATTTATTATTTAGGATCCATACAGCAGGCCAATGGGCCACCATGGGCATACAGAGGCCACAAGAGTCTTTGCCCTTTACTTCTCCAAGTGTAGTCGGATTCATCTGTGCATCAATTACATGTAAAACCCATTCAGCTTTTTCACAGAGCTTTGAATTATATTTGTGTCTCTCCCCTTTTATAACCGTATAGTTTAGGAAACTGTATAGACTTTTAGATTTTCTAGACCAGGGTATGCTGTTACATCAGGGAGATGAGTATATGAACCAACAGCACATCTCTCTCTGCAGTTCCAGAGCTGTTTCACGTGAGACTTTAATCTTACAGTGTACCTAATCTAATTTTCTTTACATTGCATTTATTTAATAGTCATGATATGATTGTAAGAATACGATTTTAGAAAGGGTTACTGTGATCTTCTAATGTAGACAAATATAAAATCAAGTGTAGTAGCTCATGAAAGTACAGGTATCACTGGGGTTTAGTGTGCTTAAACATACATTTTTAGGTTATTTTAAAAATATTGGCTTAGATTTCCTCATTTAAAAGACACTGATTTTGGAAACTGAATGGGAGAGGCAGCTGCTGCTGCTTTGTCTGAAGCTGTTCCTCAAACGCTGGATGACACTGTCTGGCTCTGATGTTTTCCTCCGAATTTTGAGCACCTGAAAGCTCAGAATTGCTTGAAGCCAACAATGGGCTAACGTCCTTTGGAGTAAATCTGGAACAGAGAAGATATACCATGATGGTGTAATGAATTTTGTTATTAATGCACTCTAGGGATATTCTCATTTGATTAGGTACAGTACAAAGACCATCAGTATTACTGTAATCACCTCTATTGAATAGGTTAGAGACTTATTCTTTATGCATTATTTCTGTCTAGATTAAAATACAGAAAGGCTATAGTATTTGGTAGTTGCTAAAATACATTTAGGACATCAAAGCATTAAATTGCTGTTTTTCCTCTGTAGCTTTCTCATTTGCTTCTAGATATGGTAGCGGAAAAGAAAAAATTAGGGCTTCTTGGCTATTGAACTTGTTTGGATCTTAAAATGAACAAATGCTATTAATACAAAAACCATACAGAAATTGCAGTAAAATAATTTGGGAGCTCTTAGCATTAAGATCTCTTAAGCAGGATAACACTGTAATTTTATGCTAGCTCTTAAAACACCATAGCTTTCAAAGATACACATTTAGGTTACGTTGTTATGAAGTGCCATGTCTTAATTTCAACAATTGAATATATATGCTAGTAAAGACTGAGTTATCACAATCAAAATATTTAAATTACCAGGCAACCAGCTTCTATCAAACCAATAGTGTTAAAACATACTGTATTTTCAAATTATTTCATTATAAAAAATTGAGGTATTTAAATTTACATTTTAATTTGCCACGCATTGATTATAAACATCCAATATAATATAGGGGTCTTCTATATTTGTAAGACTTTTAAAACTATGTTACATTAAGCTGTTTATTGAAATAAAAAGTCTTAAATTATAGCCCAGAAGAGAACTGCAGAGAGACACAAACTTCCTTTTTGACCCACTCTGTTCTGATGCCGAGGTTGTAGTTCAGAGACACACTGTGAATTTTCACTAGAGGTTTCCTAGTATTTTACCCTTAGTGTATTTTAGAGAATTGCTAGTGCATTATGGAACAGGAAAGAGTTCTGTATTGCCTGTTTAGGATGTGATTTTTGCACGAGCATCTACACTGGGGGGGAAGAAGTGCACATTTACAACATGATCTTTCTTATGCTGATTTTGTAAGCTTTTCTAAAATTTTTTGAAAATGTGCAAACATAAGGTCAGCAGACAGGCATAATAAAAAATGATCAAAAGTAGTAAATGGTTGATGCAGAAACTAATATACTGGTCTCACTGGCTTTGTGTTTGTATTTTTATTCTTCGTATCAGATGCACTTGTGTTTGTCGAATCAAGACTGTATGTTCAGTGCTGTCACAGCTGATTGCTTCATTCGGTGATTAAGCCAGAGATACACAGAGACACCCCGTTTCAGAAGAGTTGTTTTAATCTCAATCTTTAATCTCCCATATTTTTTCCGAGTTGACAAATGCGCTGAATACTTTATGACTGGTTGAAAAATATTCTCTCATGCTATATGATATTTCTTTGCTAAAAACAGGTCTAAAAAAGACAAAGCTAAAGCAGGAGTAAAACCAGATGCTTCTGATCAAGAACCAGAGGGACTGACCCTTTTGGTACCAGACATCCAAAAGACTGCGGAGATAGTTTATGCTGCTACCACCAGTTTGCGCCAAGCAAACCAAGGTAAAATAGAAATACTTTTATAAGTATTCCAGTACCTGAAGGGAGCTTACAGGAGAGATGGGGAGGGGCTATTTATCAGGGAAAGTAGCGATAGGACAAGCATAATGGTTTTAAATTCAAAGAGGGGAGATTTAGATTAGATATTGGGAAGAAATTCTGTACTGTGAGGGTGGTGAGGCACTGGAACAGGTTGCCCAGAGAAGCTGTGGATGCCCCATCCCTGGAAGTGTTCAAGGCCAGGCCAGATGGGGCTCCCTGGTCTAGTGGGAGGTGTCCCTGCCCATGGCAGGGGGGTTGGAACTTAATGATCTTTAAGGTCCCTTCCAACTCTAACCATTCTATCAATCTATGAGATATTGTATAGTGTTTATTTTTAATAAATTCCTTAACAGGTAACTTATAGCTTAAAAGCAAGGAAAAAAATGCTTTCCCTACCACTGATTACATTTTCAAAGGCAGTTGGTGGAACCTTGTGGTAGTCTTAAATGTTTCAGTTGGGAACAGGATAATTCAGGTAGGTGAGAATACATCTCACGACTTTCAGCAAAATTATGTGGCACCTTTTCTTTTTCACACAAGTGTATGTCCTACTTTAAAAAACATGAGAAGAAACAATAAAAGTATATTAATAGCAGCAGTAGTCATGAATTGTGTCTGAGATAACAATCTTTATTTACCTTGAGCTGTTCAGATAATGAATTATGTAGTAGTGAGGAAAAAAGGATTTGTATGTTTTGAGTGATCCCCAGTTTTCAGACTTCTCTGCAAACAATGTCACCATAAAATGTCATTTCAAGTTAAGTAATCCCCAAGTGCTTGCTTACTTGTCTCAGAATTACATGGTTAACTACAAATAATCATCATATTTTCTGTAACAGAAAAGAAGATGGCTGAATACTCCAAAAAGGCTGCTGTGAAGCCCAAGCCTTTGTCTGTTTTACGGTCTCTTGAAGAAAAATATGTGGCTGTCATGAAAAAACTCCAGTTTGGTAGGTTGAGAAGTGTGAATATTTCTCTCTTAAATAGCACGTACCTAAGAAATGCAAGCTGTTGCCCTGAATCCCTAATTATTTTAGAAAGTTACCAACTTTTTTACATATGTGACCACTGACACTTTTCACATATGGAAAGTGATAGAAGTCAGTATTTTCAGGTTACTGACTAATGCACTGTTTGAACTAATAAGAAATGTTTTAAGCATACACTAGATGTTCATGTTTTCATTCCACTAATGATTTGTGAGTCTTTCAGTCTTCAAATTATATTGAAATGTTAGTCATGTTTGACTCTCTATATAAGTTCGTTAATGTAGCTTTATTTTTTAAGTGGAATAGAATTCAGATTAAAATGTGTTTTTTAAAATGAAACTGCAGCATAATTTCATTGTGTCCTTTCATGCAATGCAATATGTTGCATTTGGAAAATGTGATGGGAGTTGGTGCTTATTTTGGCCATAAAGGGAGCACGTACAAAAAAAATTCATAAAGAATAAATAGTATCTCATCCAAGCAGATCTATAAAATTATTGCAAAAACATGTTCTATGAGTGTTTTTTGAGTTGCAGTGACAGCATTTGCAATCGCGTTTCTTTGCTGTTGTGTTTGTAAGGGATTTTCCTCACAAATGTTTGGAGCATATGCCAAGAATAGGAAGTAGGAAAGTTTTTAACGGTGGCTTTTCACCCTGGCAGCCAAGTTGCAGATTTGGCGTAGGAAGTGATTAAAGAAAACTAGCTTCAGTAATTTTTTATGATTCTTCAATAACATTGCAACCACCACACAAGTAAATACTGTTGGCATTCTGCTTCACACCGATTCCCTTATTAGCATTATTACGTATTCTAAAGTATCATTAGTTTCCTGGTCTGGAGAGGCTGGTAGCTTTCCAACTCAGAAATGGTGTACGTTTGACAAGTTGCAGTAATTAATCTGATCAAGGATTGTTAATGCTTTATTTTCTCACAAAACTAACCCACAAAATATGTATTTTTTGTATTAGCATAATGCAAATTAAACCTTCCTGATAAAAATACTTAGAATCTTTATCCAAGACTAATCCATTATTAACTTCACTGTTTTCCTAACGCATTAAAATTTCCTTCTCTTGTAGATACATTTGAAATGGTTTCTGAAGATGATGACGGAAAATTGGTTTTTAAAGTAAATTACCACTACATGTCTCAGGTAAAAAATGCAAGTGATGCCAACAGCGCTGCCAGAGCCCGACGCCTCGCTCAAGAAGCTGTGACTCTTTCAACGTCGCTGCCTCTCTCCTCTTCATCCAGCGTCTTTGTGCGTTGTGATGAGGAGCGGCTTGACATTATGAAGGTAAAGAAACAAAGTTATTTTTACTTTCCTCTTTCGGCTTGGCATATAAATGTTTAAGAAGGTGCTTTAAATCTTAAGAAAAATGAGAAGTATTTCGTGTGTACTTTAATTGCTGTCCAAACTTTAACGTAATAGTATTTTAGTCTCATCCTGATTTCTCAATAACTTGGCAGGGGGCAGGGAGAGTCCACCTACCACAGGAGTAGCTGTGGAGACTTCACGGAACAAGGTTTATTCTTCTTCACCTGCTCCGAAGGGAAAAGTTTAATTTTGTCACTCCATTATGGCCAAAGTGTATATTTGCATATGACCATTTAAGTCAATTAAAAGCATTAGCCATGGATAATACACTGAATATCTCTGGACCTGAAGTCTGAAGAAGAATTCTGTTAATAGCTTCCAGTAGCGGATAGAGTTTTAGCTCATTCTGTTTTATTTTCCATTTGTAATCTGGAGAAGTGAAGATTAGCAGAGGGCTTCACTTACCCAGAATATCAAAATGAACAGACTGACAGCCTGCATATGATGCTGTCTAATGGTATTTTCTGATAAGTAGCATGTGAAAATAAAGTGCTTCATATTACTTATAAAAAATCTCAACTGTGTGGCTTTGGTTTTTTTGACAACTGTCATCTTTTTTTTTTTTTAAATGGTAGGTTCTCATTACTGGTCCTGCAGACACCCCTTACGCAAATGGTTGCTTTGAATTTGATGTATATTTTCCACAAGACTATCCTAATTCCCCTCCACTTGTGAATCTGGAAACAACTGGAGGCCACAGTGTGAGATTTAATCCAAACCTCTACAATGATGGCAAGGTAGGTCAACTTTCTTCTTGTGTATAGATGTAATAAAAAGTGAAACAGATGAAACTTTTTTCCTTTTACAATCAAATGATCGGCGGCTCCTGACATACTGCAGGAAGCTCTTTTGTTAAAACTGATCTTCAAACTGAAATGAAGAGGAATTTAACAGTTTCAAATGGCAATGATCTCCTCTGTAAATAGTCTTGGAGATTTTTGGTGGCCTTTATGAGCTGGATTGGACCAAAAAGCAAGTAATTTTGACCTAGAAAAACGATCTCTTCCATCTTGCTTGCTAAATTAACCAGGCAGAAATATATTTTGCATAGCTGAAATACCCAGGTTCCTTTCCATGAACAAAGCAAGCTTCATATCAGCTACAACTGAATGCGTTTGCCAAGTGCCCTGTCTCTCTTTTTCCATGCAGAAGTGTTTCTTCTTGAGGGAAGATAAAGACTTCCCTTAACCTCAGTATCCTTTATTTTAAAAAATGTAACCTTAAAGTATAGACTTAATGACAGTTTTCTCAAAAATTAGTAGCATTCTTTGAAGTCATATTAAAAATTAAACAAGCTTTTCCCTTACCCTTCCACATCTCCTTGGTACGTTGTGGCTCATTGTAAAGGCTCCAAAAAGCTAACAAGTGTTTATCAGGGAGATGTAACTTCTATTAAAAATAAGCCCACATTAAATTCTCTGCAGAACTATAGAGGTAGTGATGTGTATGTCACCCACAGAAGAGCTGTAGCACTGTGGCACCCCTTCAGCCTTTTTTCATGACTGTAAACATTGAATCCATAGGTTAACATTTTTCCCTTATTCCACTGTCGTTCATGGGTTCACAAGCTATTAATACTCCTTTCCAGTACTAGACATGGAGTTTTCTCTTGACACAGAATGTAATTCATATTGGAGACTTTTATCTCCTTTTTCCTTTGCCCAACATACATTAAGTCCTGGCAACTACTCACTTGTAAATTTTTTCTATTTATTTTGCATGTGTTCTTTGATTGTTCCACTTTTTGATAAGGTTCAAGAACTCCACAGATGTCCCTAAAGTCCAGATTAGTCATAAAAGTTGACAAATATTTTCAATTCTTTGATAGTCTGTGTAACAGAAACCACCTTTCACTTGCTTACGCAGAACTATTGTCTTTAAAACCTCCAACAATAAGTGTTAGAACAGTATTTAAAGAAAAAAGCAAAGAATCAGATAGTATTCATGACTTATTTTTGAAGCCACTAGAATCCATAGGCTTTCCTTGAAGAAAAGTAATCTACCTTACTTTTTTATTAAAATGCTGTTCTTGCTTATCCACATTATTTTTATCTTCTTTCATTTCAAATTAGTTTCATAGAAACAAATTTATCTTTAGAATGCAAGTTATACAAAAGTTTGTAAAATAATAAAATAAAATAATTAAATGTAATGCTAACATTTTGTTTTGCCCAAGCAGAACAATTTAATAATAATATTTGTCTGTGGTATTAATAATGTCAACTTTTCAGGTGTGTTTAAGCATACTTAACACATGGCATGGGAGGCCAGAAGAGAAGTGGAATCCCCAAACATCAAGTTTTTTGCAGGTGAGCATTTCTTCTTTCTCTTCAATAGATGTCATTTAGGAGTAGTAAGTGGTCTGTCAGTCCTAAGGATTCTTTTTCTAGTGCTTTTAAACCAAAGTTTTCTTAAATATGCATAAATTCCTGGACAGGCTTGAGAGGTGGGCTCGTGCAAATCGCATGAAGTTTAACTAAACCAAGTGCAGGGTCCTGCACCTGGGGCGTGACAACCCCAGGCACAAATACATGTTGGGCAGAGAATGGCTAGAGAGCAGCCCTGAGGAGAAAGACTCTTCACTAGAAGAGAAACACTGTAGAATTAGACAAGTTCTTCAAAATGCTCTTTCCAACCAATATTTCTATTGATCTTGTCTTGAAGAGTAGCTGTTCACGTGTGCAGCTCGTTCCTGCACTGCCTGGACTTTGCTTGGATGATTTCAAATATTTTCTTTAAAAAAAAAAAAAAAAAAAAAGAATGGAAGATGGCATCACCTTCTGGAACTCTATCACAAGCTATTTATGGTGAAGACAGAGCAGGCTCCACATGGTGAGAGATGAGAAAGTGAAATATAATAGTGAGAACTGTAAATATAATCCTTCAAAGTCTACAAGTAAGCTGAATAGAAGAATAAAGCTGAAGGGAGTTAAAGTGTGCATACACTTTGTTCAATAACAATTAGTGTTAAATTAGACTTGAATTTATTAGGACATACAGTCCTTAAAATTTTCAGCTTTATGTCATAGAAATGCACTGACTAATAAGCCCATACATTGAATAAAAGTAAAGCTTGCAATGGCTTTTTTCCTTATGGTGCTTTCTCAATTTATTCCTTCCTTGGAGGAGATATTACATAGTATACGGTACATTTTCCTCACAAAATCCTAGAAGTCTTTTAGGAAGGTTTCTGTTTCAGCATAGTAGAATTAACCCTGGCCTTCAGCAGAACAGATTTCAGCTTGTTGGGGAATTTACCTTGGAGAGCTGGTTGACCAGTCTCCTAAAAGTTCAAGAATGGTCTACTCCAGTGTGTGGAAATCAGGCAAGAGTGGGAGAAAGCCAGCACGGGTAAACAAGGAACTCCTGCCCAAACTCAACTGCAAAAAGAAGGTACACAGGAGGTGGGAGGAGGGGATGGAGTGCTCATTTAGAAATAAAGACATTGGCTATTCAGCAGAGAAAGCTCAGCTGATGTTGAACATGGCAAGGGACATAAAAAGCAACAAGAAGGGCTCTTGTATGTTGGCAGCAAAAGAACACATTTTCTTTCCGCTTTCCTGCCACTTATTGGGGCAGGGAACCTACTGACAAGGACATAGAAAAGGCAGTGCCCCTCACTCTTTAGGGGCAAGGTTTGCTTTCCCATGTTCCTGTGCCCTCACTAGGAAGGTCTGTGAGACTGAGGAATTACCCACAGTAAACAGTGTTCGAGCTGATGGGACCCACAGGTTCATGGAACCAACTCTCATGCATAAGGTGGTGCTGAGGGAGCCAGCCAATGTCATTGCAGAGCCACTAGCTTTCATCTTTGAAAGGTCAGAACAATCCCATTCCTGGCAAATCTCACCCTCAGCTCCAAATCAGGCAAGAAGGAGGATCTGGGGAGCTGCAGGCTGGTCAGCACCACCTGACTCCTTGAACCTATTTTCACTTACATGGAAGACAAGAAAGTACAGCCTGTGTGGTTTTACTGGGGACAGACAGCACACTTAGCCTGCCTGCCTTCTACAGCGAGGCGACTGGCTCTGTGCAAAGGGAGAGCAGTGGATGTAGCTTACTTTGGCTTCAGCCAAAGGGACCTCTGATGCAGCCTCCCTTAGTAGCCTGTAGCCAAATAGGTGGGATGCGCATTATACATCAGTGAAAAAGTGGCTGGAGCAAAAAGATCTTACTGCTGTCTTCAGTACCTAAGTGAGGAAGATAGAGAGAAGATGGAGCCAGACACCTCTTAAAGATGCAGAGGACTAGGACAAGAACCAGTTGACAAAAGATGGGACATAGGAAATTTTGATTAACTATTAGGAAAAACTTTTTCAGTTTGAGGGTGATCAAAATCTAGGACAGGTGTCCAAGAGAAATTGTGGAATTTCCATCCTTGGAGATATTAATGTTCCCTCTCCCTTCAAGGGATTTGGAGATCCTTGCATAGTGTCACTTTCCCGAGATACAACTTCTTGATCAAGAGATGAACCGAAATTTTTTACTATAACTATAAAACGAGTGTAGAAAAGTGCAAGTGTTATGAAGTCTTATTTTCACTAAAGTCCTTAGATTAAAATGTTAGATTTGATTGTTAGATATCATATGCAGCATTACGTTTCAAATTTTGAAGTTTTTTATGGTATTATTTTGAAAATAGTAAGAAAGCTGTTGGAAAAAGTTCCCCCCATTCTGGGAGAAAAACACTTCATAGCTTTTCAATGGAAAACAGCTGTAGGACTAACTAAATTGCTTGGAAAGAATTAAGTTCTACATGTTTTTTCTGGCTTAAAGATGAAACTATTGTCAGACCACCCAAAATATTTTGGAAATTAACTTTTACAACCCAAATGAAACTGGAAGATCAGTTTAGAGTTTCTAATTCATTACAATTATAATTCAAAGTAACAGCTTGTTATTAAGGCCAAGAAAGTACAATGCTGCATAGTGTCAAATTTCTCTGCCATAGCTCTTTAAAAATCTCTAAAATAAAAAATTCAAAAAAGCAAAACCCAACTACTTCCAGACACATGTAAAGGCCACAGATCACCAAAACACCTTAGGTACCTGAAGCGTTGGAGCTGAGGTACTCTACTGTGGCTTAGCACATTTGCATTAATATTCTACCTTTTTTAGTATCACGAGTGGCCATTTTCTTGCTGGAACCTGATTTACGAGGACATTCTGTACATTTTAATGCATTTATCTATATTTTAATTTTTAAGTATAACTTAAAACAGCCATGGCTGCTTCTAGTTGAATGCCCAGCAGTCACAGGAGACAAGGTGACAGTGCACACCATCCCGTGTAACAGCAGCCCTTCTCTGCTGCTGTTAAAGCACAGCAACTACACAACCACAACCACACTGCCGTGGCAATAAGGGTGTGTTTCCGAGTGGTGACGGTGGGATGAGATTAACCTGGGTCGCTCCACTGACTCTGGGGCTGTTGCTTTGACATGAGTCACTGGTTTGTGTCTGTGGCTATAAATTGTATCTAGGGTGGGAGGAGAGTCAGTTCCAGAAATGGCTACCCCGACATCTTTAATCTAGTGTAGGAGAGGTCTTGCACCTAAGTGTGCCAGGTGCTGGAAATGCCCTTCTTAGGCATGTAACGTATCACCAGCACATCATCGGTTCTTCGATATTTGAGGAAACATAAGTGTTCAAATCACCTTTTTTGAATTCTTTACAGTTCTGGCACTGTGTTTCTGTCACAGAATTGTAATCCCTAAAATTCTTGCTGGACTTGGTCCTAAGTACATAAGAAAAAACTGTCCTTCATTTAAAATACATTTTTTTAAAAAGTCAGTGATGTTTTTCTACCTATATAACAATGTTTTTGCGTGTAACATAGTTTTGTTTAAGTACAACAACAGGTTGACAGGGCCAGACACTAATATTGGAAAAATTAGCAAGCCATCAAATCATGAATATGCAATACATATACATTTGGATTCCTAAGTGCCCTGTTTATCTATTTAATTCTTTGTTTTATATTACAAATACTTGGGTGTATAGTTACATGCCTCATATGTATGTAGTCATCTATTCCCACGTGTAGTTGATAATAAAATTGAAAGCGGGAAAATTGCCATTTCCTTATCACTGAATAGTTTCTGCTTTGTTGATACAATACTGAAAACTTTTATTTTCCAATCTCAAGAGAAATACTGAGGTTTTGTTTTAATGGCATATGACACAGGGGGTTTTGTGTAAAATCGGAAACTAAAGGGCTAAAAACATACCTAAATCAATTGAATGCATTTGAAAGAAAAAATGGGAGAGTGCGTATACCAAGATTTAATTCCAGTGGTTCAGGTATCACCTCCCTTTTTCCTTTGCCCTCTGGTTTCGGAAACCGAAGAATTAGTAAAGGCAAAGTTCAAGAATTGTTGACTGACAACTTGACAAATACGCTTCTTTTCACAAAAGGCTGTGATCAGACATCTCTTCCTCTAAACATTTTCTTTTACTTATATTTGGGGGTTTTGTTATTTTTTTAACTTACGTTTGTCATTTGCTTAGTGTTTAAGCTAAAGACATAGTTATAGGACATTTGTTTATGTGAAGTAGAGGTTTTGGTTTAAAAGCATGGACGTTTCCTACTTGCAAGTAGCCTGTATTACAAATGGCAGTACTTTGCCAGAGAAGTGGTTTTGCGTATAAGGTGAGCAAAACTATGTGCATTTCTAAAAACAAGTGGGTGGCACAATTTTAATACCTATTTTCTTCTCTTAACAGGTGTTAGTGTCTGTCCAATCCCTAATACTGGTAGCAGAACCGTATTTTAACGAACCCGGTTACGAACGATCCCGAGGTACCCCGAGCGGTACCCAGAGCTCCAGAGAATACGATGGAAATATACGACAGGCAACAGTCAAGTGGGCAATGCTTGAACAAATCAGAAACCCATCGCCATGTTTTAAGGAGGTAGGTTTTGTGAAACACAGTAAATACCTTCTGGATTTATTTGTTTGAGTGTTAAGAATAATGCAAATATTTTGGAAACATCATGCACGAGATGCCCTTTTTAGCCTCCACTTTATTCCCTGGGGCAACTGACTCCACAGAGTCAGAGATGCAGCCCCATCCAAATGAAAATGCGTATTCTCTATAGGTGACCTGAGCCCTGCTCTGAGAGGGGAGCTTCTTGTTGAGACCTCTAGGCTTTTTGTACCGTTGTGTTAGGAACCTTAACAACAATCATTCAGTAACATAAATGCAAAGGCATCCTGAAAACAGAGGTCTATGAAAGATCAGCTCCTAAGATCTTTTGTCTCCATATGTCTGAGCTGTCTTCAGTGTCTTGAATGACAGGTAGGCTCAGGAGATCTAAATGGCTGGTCTTTGGGAGTTCTTCCAAGCTCCATAATGGATATAAGGAATGCATCCAGAATTAAAGTCAATTATGCTTTCAATATGTAGCTTTTCTTTAGACAGATAGCTATATTCTGTAACGTCTAGAGGGAAAGATGATTTTGTCAATTATGTTGCAATATTGCCAAGAACTCTCTGTGCTCAATAAAATTTCTTTGATTTTATTGTTTCCTTCACCAGGCAGATTTTAGAAAACCATTTAAGACAAAGCCAACACTAAGCAGTTTTACAACTTTGTCTGAGGATTGATTGATTGGGGTTTTTTAAGCTCCAATCTGTACGGAAAGATCACAATTAGGACGCAACCAAATGCTGGTTCCCACCCAAACTGGGGGTGGCTCAACTACTGTTGCCGGGGAGCTGCAGTTGTCCCCAGGCCTCTGCCGAGGGCATGGGGCTGTGGCTGTACCTCTTCCATCGCAGCTGGTGTTATCTTCTCTGTGCAGAGGCATGTTCTGTTCCCTGCTCATCATGTTGACAGTGTTTCTGCTCCTCTGTTTTCTGTTCAGGCAGCAAGTAGTTAGTGAGAGGGGAAGACTCGGTGCATACACTCCTCACCTGTGCTGCTTTAACCCAACAGGATTGTGAAACCAACAATAAAAGCCTTAATACTGTATCCGTGTAACCCTGCCCCAAACCTCCAAGGACAAAAAGTCCCCAATGTATCTGCAGCCTGGTTCAATGCTGAATTATCCTCATAATCCTCATATCCTCATTTCCCGCTTCCTCCCCTTTATATCCAGTTAGGCTCACAGGGGTCTTGCCAGTTTTGTACTCTTAAAGTCTATGGTTCTTAGAAAACAATGAACACACTGTTCTTTCACTGAATTTTTAGAGTTGGAAGGGGCCATAGAGATCACCTAGTCTAACTCCCCTGCTGAAGCAGGATTGCCTAGAGCATGTTAGAGCATGTTTCATTTGGAATATTTCCTTGCAGGTCATCCACAAACATTTTTACTTGAAAAGAGTGGAGATCATGGCTCAGTGTGAGGAGTGGATAGCAGACATACAGCAGTACAGCAGTGACAAACGCGTTGGCAGGACTATGTCCCATCATGCAGCCGCTCTAAAGGTGAGACTTGCTTTTATAATTTTATGTTCTTTAATCCAAAAATTACAAAGGACAAAGAAATTGCTCAGCAGCTGAGTTTTATAATAACAGTAATAGAAAACCTCAGCAACTTTAAACAAACCTAAGTTTCCCAGCTGTCAAGAGATAACGTGTATGTGCACTCCACTTCTTCAGTATTTTTTTCTCCAAGTCGGATTTTTCCTTCAGGGCCTCTCCTGCCTATTTTTCTATAAATACTTATGTAAGATAGAGACAGTTTATTTTGTTCGCTCTAAGGCTGGGTGGGGGTTTACGATGAAGTTGCGCTACTACCCATTCCTTGCCAGAAAACAAGCTTTTTGAATAGACAAGCAGAGTTATTAAACTCCAGTACAATTAGTTTTACTCCATGTTAAATTTTTACCGACAGTTACAACTGATAAAGAGTTTTCTTCCTTCCTAGCCAAGTACTTTCATTTGTGTAGTTTGTGTCCACAAAGACAACAGGCCTTTTTTTTTCCCTTCCCCTGAGGAGAAAAAAAAAAAAGCCATCTTTTTTCTATTGCTAGACTTGTGTTCCTTCAGTGTGGCAGGTGGTCAAAGTGAAGTTACTGTTAGTTACTCTGATGAGAATACAAGTCTCTGTGCAGCTGTCTCTGGAACAGACCTCTTCAAGACCAGGAGCTCTTTATAAATTCATGTTTTGACTTTATGACCCCCCCCAGTCCCAGCCTGTTTCTGCTGTGATCACAGGACACAGATATGACTCAACTTCAAGACAAACAGCGTAGCATTTATATTGATGCACTTGTTTGCTGCAGTTCTCTTTACTGCCTTTAAGAGCAGCACTTGCTAATTACTCTGTCAGCACAAGGCAAGTACCAATCCTTAAATAGAGGGCAAGAGCTTATCCAGTCATTGAAACTGCACATTTACACCTTTTCTACTTACTCCTTTTTTTGCCTTACGTTCTCCAACGTTGTGAAAAGTAACATTTTAACCGTGGTCTCTTCAACGCTGACTTCTTTTTGTACATTCAGCGTCACACAGCTCAGCTGCGGGAAGAGCTTCTCAAACTTCCCTGTCCTGAAGGGTTGGATCCAGACACTGAGGACTCCACAGAAAAATGCGGTGCCACAACTAGTTCCGAAGAGACGATGTTGCACGAACAGGTTAAACCCAGCAGCAGTAAAGATCTCCCCACTGATTTCAAGTTATGAGTTGCGTTGACATGGACTTTCTAGACACAAAGGCTTTGAAGCACAAGCCAAATATGTCAATATTTGTATGTAAGAAGCTAATTATGTAACAGGTAATGAAATTGAAACTATACTATGCCCTTAAGGATATACAGTTTAATTCAAGATGATCTTTTATTTACCTGTACAAGAGTGTAAACTTTTTTGTGCTTTTATTTTTCAATTGTGAGAACCACTGATTGGTATGTTTAAAAAGTTATGTATACAAGAAATGGATAAATCACTGATATATAAGGGAAACTACCTTAGGAAAGAATGTTTACTGAATGTTTATTATTTTTTTTTACTTGTAGAGTGAGGGCGGTTGTAACAAAGAATATATATTGGTCATTCTTACAGCTACTATTTAAAGTCAGAAAATTTTCACTGAATTTGATAGATTTTACGTTTGGCCATATATTCATGCTCATATTTGATTCTAAAGAAAACCTCCTGTATACTTCAATAAACGTTAAATGGACATGATCCCTCTTTTATGATTTACTGGTACATTTTTTAAATAAACTGCCATAAAATACATTCTAGCTGAAGACTTGCACTTGTATGACTGAATTCATTACAGTCAACATATTTAATTTTATGCTTACTAATTCTAAAATGCAGATGAAATAAATGCACATGGTTTTACCTCATGCCAAAATTCGCACTTCTGAATTCATCTTTTGTTTGGCTATTTTGTGCAAACTAACAGTATTCTAAATTTCTTAAGGGCTATTCCAGAACAAAGTCTTTCCGCTGTTGAAATGTCTGATTTTTCCATAAGCGGCTGTACTCCTGAGCACTGACAGGGCTAACGACGCGCCACGCAGGACTCTAACCTGCCCTAGTTCCTACTGTATAGACTTATTTCAAATTTTATACTTGCAACCACCGATCCCTAATTAAAAAAGGTAAGGGATCCGTTTAACAATCAAGTCTCGCTTTTAACATGACATGCATTACTATTACACTGTTCCTAATTTTTGAGCAGTCCTTGAAGGACTAAAAAGTTATTACTGCTATTACCTCGGACTAATGATCTGTTGTATTATAAATACTATAAATCAGGCAAAACCGAAGCTTTTTTGTTTTCTCTTTGTTCTTTGTTTATAAGTATCACGCTGGAATTTTTACACTTTTTGTTTTACAATGTATTATTTCTAATCATTAAAAATGGCACCAACTGAGGTTGTGTTCTTATGCTGATAGTTACCAGACTTTGATAGTTCCGACCAAAGTACAATTTTTCTGTTATATGGATATGTTGTATTAATCCAAGGCCTGTCCTGATTGTACATACCTCTCAAAATACCAACAGGCACATCTGCGCTACTTCAGGGGATCCTTAATCAAAAAGCAAAATAAGCAGCTTGGGGCCAGAGCTGCTGGTAAATACATGAAACAAAGAGTTTATGCCGCATAGTCAAAGTGTTGGACCTTCATCAGTGTTAAAAGAGCACTGCGTTTTTCTAGATGGGTATTTACTTACCTGCTATGACTGTACAAAATGACTGTCATGCTCTTGTAAAGGCTCAAAAAGCAAAATTACCCACTGACTTCCAACTATATTTAAGTTAGTGGTTTCCATTAGAGCTCTTCATTTAGTGCTTAAACTGTCTGCCTACAGGAGCATAGTCTGTTTATAAAATCCTGGCACTTGTACCAAAACCAAATGTATCAGACCTGAAGATCCTCCTTAAACATGAAGAGTTCTTTTTTACCATTAAAAAACAACACTGAAATAAAAAGTACCTAACTTGTGTTGATTTGACATTAAGAGGGTGGCTAACATGATTGTACCTTTTTCTCTTGTGTGTATTTATGGTATCATAGCAATGCTGATGTGAAGTCACTACTGCTTAATTAAGCAGATGTAAACAGCTGCATGGGATATTAAACTCTTAATTTGTATCCACGTACCAATTAGCATTTTTTTGCTCTTACCTAAACTAGAATGGTATTGCACCAAATTCATGCAGAGATTCGATCCTTAATAACTTGCACCAATGGTCCTGTCTAGTAACTGCATTGTGAACTCGGCAACAGATACAAAATACATATTTTCAGGTTTTTAGGTATAACACACAAGGTAGTTATGGTACTTTGCAGTAAAATCACAGTAAATCCTATGAGGTATGTAGACAACAATATTTTTTTAAACAGTTCCCCTCATCTTTTACCATTTCTTAGATACCTGTATAGCTAGATCATAGTTTCTAGCCGCCACATAAAAGTACTGTGTTTTAACTGTTTGCTGTTTTTGTAGAAAATGTTTTAAAAATCAACGGAAATTATTTTCAAAAGCGCAAAGGGCAGCAAACTGCCAGTCAGCTCATTATGGAATTTTACCCCGTGGTTTGTGGTACTGCCTTTGGGCCAGGACTCACTGCAGACACGCTGCCGTGTACCGCGGGATGTGACCAGCCCTTGGAATCGCTGGAGCTGCTCTGCTGGAGGACGAGCACACCACAGTAAGTCCTCAATAGGCACAAACAACAATGCCCAGACTGTCTACCCTGTCTACCAGAGGGAAGAGATCAGGAATCTGAGACCTTGTGCTCGATAAGAGCCAACTGCTCATTATACTGATTGTTATCCATAAACAACTGCCATTTTGCAGTTGTAGACAGAGTACTCTTCATCTAGAGACATGAATGGTATCACTGCAAGATTTAGTGCTTTCCTCTGGAGTTACCTTTGGATGAAAGATGTGCATAAAGGTATGGATTAATGCTTCTCTGCAACCCTGCTGCTGGTATACAGGAAAAACCAAAGATGACAATCTCAAAAAACAAGACAATTTGAAACGTAAGAACCCTGTAAACAATCTCTAGTTTCACTCCAGTAATTACGTTAAATATTTAGGTACTGTCACAGTGAAGTATGTGTGACTATAGAGTGACAGGGTCTGCAGCAGCCTGTCAGGCATTGTTGGTTGGGTTTTTCTTTGACGTAAATTCAAGGTAGAGATTGTCCATGCCCACTCGCCTGTCGAGGAGACTCCTTTCCAGCAGGTAAAATCATGCCAACTCAGGCAAGGTGCTGGACCACTGATAGCTTCTAGGGAGCTTCACTGTGTATGTTGGCAGTCCTGTGGCTGGATGGTCATGTATTCAGCAGCAGGGGAGTTTGAATTCTTTACTATTTAGAAAAAAAAAATAAAGCAAGCTCCCATACCATGCAGGAAATAAGTACTAAACTATTTATGTTTAGCTTCTATGTTTAGAGGCTTTAGCCTCTGTTTGCTATAGCAAATAGGACATTCAGATTCTAGCAAGAATCACATTGTTAAGAAAACATTAGTACAAAACAATATTTTTTTTTCCATGCAACTCTGTAATGCTATGCATAGGATGTTAATTAGGTGGGCTTTTCTGCCCCAAACTGTTTCTAGCGTTATATAAGCAAATATTCTGTTTTACACCCTGAGGCAAACAACCTGATGAGCAAACAGCCCTATTATTAATTTACCTTGTTTACCCATAAATATCTGAATACAAATCCAGCTGACCTACCTTTAAGCCAGGACTCTACTATGTTACTCTCATCCCTGTGAAGGAGAATCACTTGGGCTTAGGTTTTCAGTTGGAGTTTCTCAGATATGTCATCTTCATTTTTTACCTCCACACGCTGCCTTTTCTGTTCTCTTATTTGTTTCTCCAGAAGGCAGTCACCATCACTTGGACTCACCTCCCTGGACTGTCAACCCCCTGTAGTTAGAAAACAGAAATTAGAAGTATTTTTCAATGGAGAGGAGAGACAGATTTACACTTATCATCTTACCATAAGGAACAAGTATAAGGTACAGAAGGTATTTCAGATATGTGTTCTCAATTTATTTTCTTTTACCTAGTATATACACATACACCTACCTATATATGTATGTGTGTTAGGTCCGGCAGTTACTGTTTTCAAAAAACAGTTTTCTGAGCTTTCTGTTCTCTCTCCTTTTCCATAGATAGTGACAACATTAGGCAGAACGTGCAGGCGTTTGCATCAGAACAGGAGCTTTCTGAAATACAGTCAGCTGAATGGGGGTAAACATAAGCTCCACAATTACTGTAACAAATCACAGGTAAAACCATTTCATTCTGTAGAGATTTTGTTGTTGCCGTTGTTTTATTCTCCTAGAACACAAGTGTAGAAAATACAATATTTACCCAGTGAATTACTATAGTGTAGCTTTAAAATAATCTCATAAAGATTGAGACAAAACAAATCCCAAAGCAGAATGCTCCATCTTGATTGAGAGAGTTCTGCATATTGTGACCTGTCATGTCTGCAGGCTGCAATCTCTTCTGTGCTTCGTGCCTCATAAGCAGCTTTTTGGCTCTTGAAAAGTGATAACCTGGACCACTTATTCTCCAGCTGCATTAATGCTACTTATCCTTTACATTAAGAGTGCCTGTAATATCTGCATCATTTAATAATACAGTATCATCCTCAAATGTCTAGATAATATTAATACTAGATTCAATAACATTTCTACACTTCAGATAGCAAAATTCTGTATTTAAGGTTGTTTGGTTTCCCTCCAGAAAGGGAAGAGGCAGGTTCTTTATCAGCCAGAGACCATGCAGGGTGTTCAGCAGCCCTGCTTCTCATGGGAGGACACCTCAGTTAATTTTAGGAACCAGTGCAAGAAGAGCCCCGAGAAAATCTCCTGGGAGTAAGAAAAGGCGTGTTACTGTGCCCCCCAAAGACATTTAGAAATGAGGTAACTGGTGAGACTTGCACTCATCAGAAGTTGTTAAACCTTGAGAGTAATGCTCAAAATTTTACTTAAACCAAATATAAATCATTATTTGCAAAAATAATGAGCAGGTTGACCTGCTAACGTTGCCAGAGCAACGAGTCAGACATGGTTTTACATGAGGAACGTGCTTCTCAAACACATCATGTCACTGCATTTAAAAACCTGCAGTCATTTTCCTGTTGCCACTTGCTCTCCGTACTTCCAGCTTAACCACTTACTGCATATTTTAAAATTTATTTGTCCTGTCCCTCCATTCATTGTCCTCTTCCTCACCTATGGACTCACATCCACAGACATGCACAAAGCCTTCAGTAGTTTATAAACTGTTTGCATAAAGCTCTATGGGTAGAAAGCAACCACAACCCAGTCCCCCAGTAGCAAACATCAATACATCTTAAGGAAAAAAAAAAAAGCAGCAACTCCCCTCCCCCACACACACCAGAAAATTAAAGCACACTAAAATCTCATCATAAAAATTCAATTTGGCATCATTAAAGGCCTCCTCCTCTCATTAAGCATTTTCTCATTTATCAGGAGAGCAAATGGAAAAAGCAAAACGTGTGTTTCCATCTTTTCTATTTTCTTTCAAACAAGTATGTAATTCAGAAAAGGAACACCAAGAGAAAAAATCTTTCAGCCTACTCCTAAACAATGGTTTGGATGTCTCCAGAAGCCCTGTTCTCTCACTTGGAAACTGCAAGCTTTCAGTCGCAGAAAACCTTTGCTGGTACCTAAACTAGCAATAACCACATCAGTGCAAACTTCCGGGACTTTGTCAGTCAAAATGCCTTTGATTGAAACCTCTGGTAATAACAATAAGCTTATTTCTACAGTTATTTTAAGCAGCTTGTAAGAAGGTGGCAGTGAGTGGGATGCCACGCAGCTGCACAGCCATCTTAGCTGAAGCCCAGCGCAGCACAATTCTACGCCTGGAGTACGTCAGCAGCTCATTAGCACTGCACGAGGGGTACCAGCGTGGTTAATTTAGGATGTAACAAGGCCATTACCGTTACATATGCGCAACCAGCCTAGCCAAGCACCAGCATTCCCATGTTAGGGAAGCCAGGGTGCCAGATCCCTGCGCGCGCTGGCAGGGAAAGGTCCTGCGGGATGTGAGTCCCAGCCTCCAGCCTGGCTACAGCTACGGGTCAGGCTCTCCTCAAAACCTTGCAAGTGTTTGCTGGCAGCAAAACGGGGCAATGATTCAAGAGGAACCGGAGGTGACATGGCAGATCAAAAACTAATAGCCAACAGCAGGATTTCTGGAAAGGAAATGATATGTCTGCCAACAGGACCCGTCCTCTCAACTACCACGTTTTCACTGGGCAAATCTCAGCCGGATTTTGAGGCAGTTTCAACCAGTGGAAGTTGGTGTGATGTATGAAATTCCCAGAGGCTGCCTCCAGCTCAGCAGCAGTCACAAGAGAAATCATGCGACCATCTGGCTGAGTGAATTTTGCCATAGCATGTGGGATTCTGGATAAGTCTCAGGGCATTACAAAAGCCCTAAACGAGGGGAAAAAAATTTCTTCCAGATTCGATTCGACAAATTTTCCGTCTGCCTCCTGGTCAGTAAAGGCGACAGAGCGTGCAGGCAGGTCACACCAACACTGAAACACCTGCTGCCGTGCAGCTGCCTGGGAGGCTCTCAACTTCAGCAAGGTGAGGGATGTAATAGAGACCACCTGATCTATGGGACAGAACAGGGGAGGCAAGGGTGGAAATTATATCCAAATGATCATTTAGCTCAACACAGATTTCACTCTAGTTTAAAGCACAAAACAAACAACAACAAAACAAAACCCAAACCAACAACACAACAAATAAATGCTCAGTCACAAACAATTGCTGTTGATGACAGCAAATGGAGACCGAAGCGGAGGTACTCCAGAGAACATAATATCCTTTTGTATCTGTGCTGCCTACTGATGTGTTAAACCTCCTTCAGCTCTTTTCTAGCTGTTCCTCCAAGGAAATCATTCATGTTAGAAAACAAACAGCCAGATGAACAAATGACACACAGCAGGGAACTGAACATCAATAACCTGTATCAGAGGAGAAGCCAAGCCATTTGAACAAAGAATAGGAGAACAACGGTACATGGCTCCTGATAGACAGCTGTGTAATTCAGAAAAGATGGTTCTGTCTTGAAGAGCTCTCAAGAGTCTGGACTGCAGGCAGAAATCAATAAAGGATAGTGCTGAAATTTCAAGACTGCATACAGAGAACTGCAGTGGAATGCTAAATCCAATGTATGCCTAATGCAAGACATGGATTAATCATCTGAATAAAAATAACACAGTTAAAATGCTTGTTGTGATACTGCTGTCTTCTTGGAAAGGTTAGTATGACTTGCGTAAGTATATTTTTAATTACTACTTTAAATACACTTTTGCTTTTACTTGCAAATGTGTTTTCAGGCACAGAATCCAACAGCAAGTGATTTTCCATTGAAGTGTGCCCTCACAGACAGTTGTCCAGTCAATGTCACTAAGGACAAACCATGACTGTAAATTCATCCACTTTTCATTTTCCCATGATAGTTCATTTTCCACATTTCAACACCCTGACCTTCTATGCATCAAAGCTCCACCGAGGCAACAGAAGAGCGCTCTGTGCCCTGGCATTCATCACGGGCTGCCATTATGTGCCCTTCTGGTCAGAATCTGGGGTGCCACAGCAAAGCGGGCTTGAGCTGGCGTAAAGAAATTATTCTCTATTTATTCCCAAATACTATATCCTGTGACTAATGCAAAGTTTCCATGCAGATTAAATTGCCAGCAGTGCTCACCTCAACCTTTGCCTTCTTTCTACCAGACTGAATTTGTTCCATAAGCCCTCTGGAAAAAATGCCACTATATGCATTTTTCCTGAATTTAAGTATTTCCGTAGTTGAAGAGCTTGTCTTAATGGCCTTTGGGTTTTAGTTCAGTTAGCATATGTAAAGAAAATATTTCAGAGTTTTACTCAGCATCATCTTCTCATCCTCATTTAGGCCTTTGCATATGACTTGTTATTTATATGACATCCAAGGAAAAAGACAGCTCTTACGAAGCTAAAGGCAATGTTACAAGTGCCATTTTAAGGTATGTATCAGAAAAGATGACTTGCTCTTTCCTTTCTTGTTAAAATACTATTTTGCCATTTGTATGACCATTCTGCATACTAAGTCCTCTGCCCAAAGTCAGTTTTATCATAGAATCATAGAAATGCTGACCAGAAGGGACAGTGGGAGATGATGGCCCTTTAGCTTGCTCTTCCCCAGACAAAACATCTTGCTCCCTCACCAGCTACGACTGCTCATGGGATACGTGGTGCAGGTCCCCTCCCCTCACGAGAGTTCAGACTCTGTGCTTCAAAGTACTTGCTTTCTGCCGCTTGTCTCTAGTCCCAGTTATGCAGTGATGTTACCATGGATACCCTGCATTTATAGCTCACTTCAGTTACACGACATAATTTGTGCATTTTAATTTACTCAAAACCAAAACCATTTTACAATAGGTGAAGAAAATAAGGAGGAAAAATGAGCACAGGTCCTGTTTCACTTTGAAAAGGCCAGCCGTTTCCAGTTTATCTCATACTTGCAGTAAAACCATTAATCATCGTAAACTCATTTTGTCTAAAAGCAGAAGTAATACATTTTTCCATGTAAATCATTTCATTGCCATGACAGAATGATGTCAGACAATCTAAATAGGTGATCTAATAAATTTGCCTTTTGGAACATTGTTTAGCATTAAAGGTTACTGGGGGGGCAGAGCATGATTGATGTCAGCTGCTGGTAAGAAAAATTTGGCTTTCATTTTCATAAAATAGACCTAAATACTATATTGACACAGACACGCTTTTACAGACTGAGGAAAATATACCCATAACTTAATACTGGAGCAGTAAGAACCCAAGACCTTTCTAGACTAAAAATCCAACTCCAGCTAATAGTGCAATTTTCTGAATTTTGTCAAAGACCCTTAAAGTAAAAATTAACTTTGCAAGTTGTATAATATCATTCCTCATTTCAAGGACAAGTTTTGAGCAATCATTCAGCCTTTCATGTTCACCATTTGTACATGTACATATAGTTGAATACACAGATTCTTTTAACTCAAATTAGCTTTGCATCTAATTTGGCTACATGAATTCTATAAGAATTCACAAACAATTAAACAGTAGTACAGGAGAGAAACAAAATTTTCTTTCTTCCCCCTAAAAGTAACCAACCTTGCCTGATTGCAGTCTATGCATTAACCAAAATCCAACTATTTACGGAAGTCCTTCAGCAGCATGGTAGAACAAATAGACATATGGCATCATGGAAAATGGAAGGACTGCAACAAAACCTAGAAGTCAAAGCTGTTACTCCCTGTTTCTTTGTGTAAGATCTCTCACAGTCAAGCCTTGGAAGAAATTACTAACTTTGGTTTGATTCAAAGTTTTTATTTTGTTTTGTTTTTTTTTCTATTTGCTCTTTTTTTCTTTTGGGGGACATAGACCAAAAAGTGAGTTTCACACAGCTTTAACCCATAGCCCTTAACGCAGCAGTGGGTGTGTACACTGGGTAACCAAGGCCCTGCTGGGTAAGGCATGGCATTCCTCTTTCCACACAGTTGATCTGATCAGAGCTGTGCCCACACACATCAGCTGCCATGAAAGAAGCGATTTTTTAGAACAGCTATTTCATATCCAGATAAAACACAAAGCTGGATATCCCCTCGGCATTTATCCAGCTCTTAAAATGGGTTTCTCAGCCTGTAATGAGCACCAGGGTTGCAGCTCTATCAGCTTCACGATCAGCTCATTTAAAGCCAGCTTTTTGAACATAAGACTTTTAGATCTTCACTTACAAATTAGACACCCCAAAGAAACAAATACCATTTTGCAGAACACCTAGTCTGGGCAAAAGAGAACCAATACTTAAAAATATGGATTGGTTCATTATTTTTTTCGTTTTGTGTTCAAATTACCTGACTCCAAAGGAGAGGCAATTTCGTCAGGACAGTTTATTTCTGTAAAACAGTTAAGCAGGTTTGATACTGAACACAAGTGTTTTATTTATCCATTTCATCCTGAAGGACAGTACAGCTGTGTGAGACAGTGGGAATGAGGATGGGAACGATGGGAATGAACTGTGGGAATAAGGATGGTCCCCTTTTCCTCACTTCAGAGCTGTGCTCCTACAGCTCAGCTGCCAGATGAGCTCCAGTGCTCAGCTGACCACTGCCATCACCGTGACAGTGTCATCCTCAACTTGACAAAAAGCTGCCTGTGCAAAGAACCTGTCAGGAACTGGGTCCTGCCAAAGGAAAGGTCTCCTGGGTATCAGAGCAACCTCCCAAGGAAGGGGCAGGCAGTGCAGATGGAAGTAAGGCAGGAGAGCAGGGTGGTGAGACCTCTCATTTTCAGAGGCAGTGAGCTGTTTGGCCAGCTGAGCTGCTCATGCTAATACAGCTTCAGCTCTTCTACCTTGCTAATTTTTAAACTTACCCTATAACTGTCAGTTTCCTTTTCTTAAAAATAAAAATAAAAAATATTAAAAAATTATAGATCTTAATAGATTCTAAAAGTAATTTGATTCATTACCACAAGGCAGTTTCTTAGTGAATTCAACCTAATCTTTTCACCAGTAATGTTTGTTCATTTTTATTCAGCTTAATTAGCTCATCAGTTTTAAAGTCTTCTAGATGTGCTCTGAAATATATTTTTAGGGTAAGACATATCATTAACATGACCTTGCACCAGGAAAACCTTAATACATACAGGAAAAAAAAAACAACCCACACAAGAATCCAAACAATACATCACCAGTAAAGAACCCTCATGAATACACACAAAAAACCCAAACAGAAACCTTTCTTTTTCCATACGTCTGCATACTGTCCAGGAATCCTTCTGCCCCTCACAGGACACTTCAAAATAAAAACCAACCACCTCAGGGACAATAAAGCTTTATTTTTTTTCCCCTCCTCCTGTTCTTACCCTTCATAAAGAAAGAGATTGTATTTCTGTAGTTGTACCTGTGTGTGAGCCCACTGATCATGACAGAAAACCCAAATCAAATAATTCTGCATCTGACAGGGATGTCATGGTCCTTTTTCTTCCGATGTGCTTCGGTAAGCTTCAGCAGTCCATCTATCTGACATGGAGGAAGGGAAAGGAAACAGATTGATCTGCAATATCAAGTGCTTTGGATTATCTATAGATGCATATTGGTCCAGTGGCATCTTGGGGGATGCCACCTTAAATGAGAACAACCCTTGGTAGCAATCAGTCAGGATCTGGGATAGTGTAACTCCCAAAACGGAATCTTTACTGCTGACTCTCAAGAGATGCAACACAGAATCAGATCTGAAAAACATTGACTAAAACAAGTAAGAATTCCTCTCACTAGAACATTTTAAACACAAACACTGTTCACAAGTGCTGTTTCCCTGTCTGACTCCCTTTATCGATTCATAGGTTTTTCCATGCACTTATCTTGTTCTCACTGCAAAAACTATTAAAACTTTTCCAATGTTTGTATTGTTCTTTCCCTTCTATATTCTCCTTTCTTATGCAAAGCTTGACTTCTTTCTTTAAAAAATGGTTTCTTCTGGTAATGTGAGGTCCTTCTCTCCAGACTATTTAAGTAGTGTTTAGTACTTACCTCATACTTGGATGCTAAATTCTCTTAACTCCTACAGTATTTCCTAGGTTAACAGTAAAAACGTCACCATTTTTTCCTGAAATGGCAGCATAAATAAACCTGTTCCATCTAAGTTATTTTTCAAGCTCTCCACCTCTCTGCCCCTTTTAAGAAGAAAAAATATTAAATGGAATTCAGTAATTGAAACAATGATTTACTTGAGCAATATGTTAATGTAATGTTTAAATGATAATGACAATAGTAATACAAATGAAAAGGGAAATGTATGTACACATTCTCCATATTGCATTCAACTTAGGAACAGCCTGCAGCTGACAATCTTGGATTTACTTCAAGAAAACAGAGTATTCATATTTTTATAGTCCTTGATGTAGATAAATGTAGTATATTTTTTAAGTTCATACTGAGGCCCAATATCATCTAAAGCCATGCTAAAAGCTGACAAATTAAAACCTGCCAGCTATGGATATATTAAATTCCCTCTAATTCCCTCCTACTACATGCTGAAACCGACTACATAATTTTTTTTGGAAACTCACAGTACTTTGGTGTGCTCATGTCTCTCTCTAATTGTTTTCTGCCAGGTGCACTGCAGCAAGCCAAAGAACAGCATTAACCAATTTGCAAAACTGTTGTACACAGCATTTGCTAAAGTAAAACTTCTCTTTCCTCTGTTTTTGACACACCAGTGACTGCACTGCGGAGCTGCTCAAATCACTGCACTTACAGGTGACAACATACTGATACCTTATTTAAATTCTGCAAGGGCACCATCTGCCCTGTATTTGAGCTATAAGCCTGAAATGCTCTTTATTCCAAGACAACCAAGAGGTCTTTTGGAGAAAAGGATGTTAATTGTGTGTGGGAGGAAAAAACATGGACTAGGTTTCATTTGCTTGAAAAATTCTATTGCACTCTAAAGAAACAAAGCAAACTTTAAAATAGTCTCAATCAAGCACTGAACCACATCTTGTCCAGATGCTTAACCTCTACCAGCAATGCTGCCACAATTTACCAGGTGGTTATTCCAGAATGTACCTCTCAGCATAAAATACTACTATTAATAATTATTTTCCTTGCCAGTGACAATTAATGTATCAGACTTCTTAAATTTCCATCACCTCCTCAATAAGATACTGGTGCTCTTAATATGTATGTATGTAAATTGGTACAGCCTGATCCCTCCCTCAGCTAGAAACATCCATTTCCACTGCCCATTTACCCTTTGCTCCACAAACACATTCATGCTTTCACACTGCATTATAAACAAAATAACGAAAAAAAACCTCCCAGGCTTGTCTGCGATGCCACTTCTCAACACTCTTTTTCTCATCCTTTTTCAATATCTACCCTGACAGCTCCCGCAATGTCCTGACTGCATACGCATCGAGGGTTTGCAGCAATTTCCCTTATTTATGTAGCATTCAGATCTTTTTATTAAAAAGATAAAATCAGACAAGATGCAGCTGTTCACACAGCTGGCTTATGAAAACTTTATTTTCTCTGCCTTTTACTACATAAGCTCTCCACAGCATCTCCAAGCACATCTTCCAACTACTCTTACCTCCCCATCTTAAACCCTGGAAGAATTCTTCTTGGGGTCCCCAGTGCACTAATAGGCCTTAACAGCCCTGGCCAGTCTCACCTGGGGCCTCCACACACACCTCTGCCCACGGGCCCAGGAGCTCTATTTAAGCCCATCCCAGGGCCACCAGTCCCTGCCTGAGCTAGGCTGTCACAGCGTGGGTCTCCAGCTCTGTCCCAGCCATGGACCCTGCAGATCCCAGCCTCTGGGCTGGCTTGACCTCGGCCCTGCCTCCTCACTGTGAGTTTGCATGCTCATCTGGGCTCGGCTGAATCTACCTTCTGCTCTGATTAAGAATTTTAGGCCCTATTTTAATACAGTTCATTAAAAATAAGAAAATTAACCCAGGCAATGAGTAATCAAAGCAATTCCAATGCAGTACTTAATTTAGACTACTGTTTCTCTGGAAATGGGCAAACTACTTCATACCGAGTTTGTCTAGTGACTGGCACAGCAGGGCCTGGGAGAGGTGCTACCCTAGTACAAATAAATAACAACACAACTTTGGAAATTCAAAAAGAAAGGGCCTCATCCCTTATTTATGTGAGCTTGAAAGCCATGACTGAAGTGTATCTACAAATAGGAAAATCTGCAAGTGCTCTATTATGTGGACACTCTGTGTAAGCAAAGCTCTGACTGGTGGCAGTTGAACTGCCCTGGCAACATTGGGGGGAAAACCGTCACTGTTTTTGTACATTTGGTGAATGCAGATGAATCGCTTTTAAGAGAAGTCATTCTTGTTTTTATTTCATCCTGTGGCTTCATCCAAGCTGCTTGAAGATTTATTCTGTGCTGAACTTGCCAAGTTTCTCATGTTTGAAATCTACAGGCTGCCAAAATTATACATAAAACCAACACCTTGCAGCATACAGTGATATTTATCAACAAGACATCTCTTTCACTTTTCAACTAGTCATTTGAATACAAAAGCTGTAAGAAAATTTAAAGGTATTCCACCTGAGCAATCTGTAAAATATTCCAAGGAGAGGTATCTGACTACCCTAGCACTGAAGTGTGTACTGCAAAAGAAACACAGGCTGCTGCTGCATTAGCACACAAAGCAGTAAGCTTTAGCACTGACTTTATTCAAGTTTCAATTATATTTTGCCTCATCTTCTTCAACAAGTCACACACTACAGAAGCTGTGAATTCACTCATGCCTAGGGAAATTATGAAGACTGTACAATTACTAGGAGATCATTATTTTTGGGAACTGATTGTTTTTCTGTGTCTCAGACTATTCTTCCATCTTGCAACTGCAAGCTGCAATTGAAGCTTTTTCTGCTCTCAGGGCATTTAATGGTTCCCCTCTGCCCCCCACCACCCCCCACCCCTCAAAGTTGAGGTTTCCATTATGTAATAGTACAAAAGTTTTCACAACACAAACTGAAGCCGTCATATTTCTCTTCTCCTTTACTATCCAGCTTTTTCACAAACCTAGAAAAAACTGAATGATCTTAGAGAAAAGTTATGCCTCTGTTTAAGTGTGGCTGAATGTGGCCAGTGGGTTCTGAATGTGCTAAATGAGGACAGTCAGCAAGACCAGACTGTGCAGATCTGTTTTCCCTACGAAATCAGGCTAGAAAGAACAGTAATAGAGGGGTGGGATAGTTCCTTTCTGCTCCCTTACATTAAGTCTTCTGTTTATTTTCAATCAGATGTAGGACTAAGATGTTGGTATTATCCCATTATTGGGATTTGTTAATACATTTTTATGTATCATCATCATCCAATAGACTGTAAAGTCTATTTATTTAGGCAATGAGTCTGAACGCTCTGTTATTAGGCCAAGCTTCTGGCAGGATCTTTTCCTGGAGGTTAAATGGCATCTTTCCAAATTGCACCTTGGCAGAGATTTTGGCTGTGCTTAGACCCATGGGATTTTGCTATTTTTGTATTTCTAAGTCATTAAGCAGCAATAAAATCTTTATGATATCTAATGGCTTGAACTTTACAACAATTATTCTAGTAGTATGATGATAACATAGTTTATAATGTCTTTTAAATTTTACTCCCACATGCTGCATTACCTTACAACTTCTGTGTCAACAGTCTCAAGGCTTTACATTGTGATAACAGGCACTATTCTCCGTGTGGGACCATTCTACAGCAGTAGGAAGTGTATTTTGATATTAGTCCTTATCATAAATAATATCAGAGAGTATAGTAACTGCTATGGGGTTTTTTAAGCTTGTTTGCAAAGATTGGAATAATGCAATAATATCTAAGACTAACTGAAATAGACATAGACATGCTAAGGCAAAAGAGTTTTGATTTATAGCAACTTTATAGCAAATTCAAAAAATATTTCTAGGTAACACAGGTGACACAGAATTACATTTTCAATTTAAGGGTTCAAAAGCCAGCTACTGAAATAAGCTCCTTCTATCCCACGTGCCCCTGTGCAAGTCTGAAGCAGTTAATGATTCTGTATTTGTTAAGTCTGAAGATACAAACATTGAAAATTAACTATTTCCAATGGCAGTAAACCAGAAATGTACTATATACTAAACTAATAAATATGAAGCTTCCCTGCTATTAGGCCTACACACTTCAATGCAGAGACAGAAGACGAGGTTTGGAACACCTGAACACTTGGCCATTAAAGTAAACATGGGACACATTCAAAACTCAGTTCATTTGTCAACCTGACAGCAGCTGGAAGATTTCTGCATGCAAAATATACGAGCATCTGGCTATCAGGAATATTTAAGAGCCTACCTATTGATCTCTTTCATCTGCTTAAATTAATTCAAGATGTTAAGATGCCAAAAAACGGTGATTAAAGATCCCACGTGTATAAAACTCAAATCCCAATAAGCAGTAAGGAGAAGATGATACAAATACTACTAAACAAAACCAGCAGTGGAGTTCCCAAGGAACCGATTGAAAACCTGGAAAGACCAGAAACTTGACTGCCAGAAATGGAGGACAGTATGGCTTATTAAAAAAAAAAGAGGGAGAGAGACAGAATAGATTTTGTGACTTTTTCAAGAAACACTTTAATGAGAAAATCACTGTAAGGAGAGATACGGAACTAGAAGGTAGGAAAATGCGTCTGTGATTCTACTACATGTTTAAAAAAAATAATCAAGACACAATATTACTTAGAAGCATAAGCTAAGTGTGACTTCTCTAACACGGACGTATAGTCTCTGCAAAACTCAGGTTTCACATAGTAAATTCCTGCAGCAGATTCATTTAAGTTAGAAACTGGAGGGCTTCACAACGTAAACTAACATACATTGCTACACTAACTAGGCGACTTAAAGATACAAGCCTCATCTTACCTTTATTTATTCATTTTTAAGAGAGCAGGACAAAAATCAAGTCCCCAACAATTCAACTACAGCAAGGACACCATCTTTATCCTGTACCTTTCTTCCCTTTTTAGTGCTAGCATAGAAATTTTATGGCTTGAAAATGAGATGTAAATAGAAATAGCTATTATTCTATGTCAGGAGCAAAGAGATGACATTAGAGGAGAATCTGTTCACACTAGAAGCCAGACTAAATTAAGTCTTGACCTATAGCACACTGTGATGCTATCAAAATCTGGCTCCGTGCCAGTTAGTCTCAATGTCGCCTCTGCAATCTAAATTTGGCTATTAAAAAATATACTCATCTATAGAAAAAAAAGGAAAGCAACACACACAATTGTTGATAACCTTTCTAAGTTTACAGAAAAGTGATAAAGTATTCTTTTAGAAGCTGAAACACCTAATGCCATTCAGACTGAATAATATGTAACTTTAAAAAACAGCAATAAAAAAGTAGCAGCAATTTCCAATCAAAGCTGTAATTCTCCCTAGTCTTTCTAAGGTCATGCCAAGTATCATTCTCACAATGAGACTTATTTGTTTGGGGCTCTACCTGAGTGTAGAGTAAGGACTGAGATAATGAGCTAAAAAAGAAGGAAAAAAATTTTGGTGGGGTTTTTGGGGGGCTTGTTGTTAGTTGGTTGAGGTTTTTTTGCAAAGCATTTGACTAAATGCTTTGAATCATTTGTCTAAAATTATTAGCCTAAAAAGTATTAAAGTCTGATAAAACAGCACTGCAAATGGGATACATAGTTTTAGACAACACACATGCTTATTTATCAGATCAGAACCATCTATAGAAAGATCTCTTCTCCCTTTTCCTGACTACACTTTCAAGAGAGCAGAGCAGTCAAGCTCTATGCTGGTAATAGTCGTTTCTGTGCCAGAAGAGCTGCAAAGTGTATTCTGTAGCCACCAAATGTGAACACAACCTTCTCCCATCAGGTGATTCAAGGTTCAGAGAAAAACTTAAAAAGAGACAAAAATCACAAGGAAAAAGCTTCATCAGGGAGGCCAGGACATCATTTGGGAAACCACAGAAGTCAGAATGTGTGTGCTGAACATCCTGGACATCCTCTTTTGCAACTATTGCAAATAGGAAGACTATCATGAACTCTTATAAGGCTTCTCCTTTTTTGACTAAATATAATCCTAAATCTTTTCTCATAGGCTAGTTCATAAAGAAAAGAACAAAATCTGAGAAAGAAACCAGAGAAAAGTTCAGAATTAATGATTAACAGAAAAAAAATCTAAGAAATTTAAGCGAAACTTTCTGGTTCTCTTTAGCCGCTGTCAAAAAAACCCAAAAGAAAACAAAAAAACCCACAACCAAAACCACCTGTCCCTAAGGTTCAAGAAATCATAATGAATTTGTCTTTGTGCATTCAGAGCCCTTGTGATGACAAATTTACTTAATTTCGTTGAGGAAATTTTACATTATTGTGTTTTATTTCTGTATTTTAAAAAATAATAATTAAAATGTAAGGATAAATGTATTAATGCATTTTCACCACTCCAAAAAGCTCCTGCAGAAAAAAAGAATTTGTAAATGGGTTCAAGAAGGATTATTTGACAATAAGGGAAAACCCTAGCTAAACAGTTTTATAAAGTTTAACTGCATTAAAGGTTGAAATGGCATGTGAGCACCCAGCGTGGGAACGATAAATTGGCCCTCAGCCTTAGAATTACTGCCAACTCCAAAGGAAAACTTGATTCAAATAACCTAAGCTTCAATTTCCTGGATAAGAAAAGGCAAGACATGGGTTCATAAAGTTTTTTCTTTATAAAAAAAAAAAGAAAATCTGGACAAGAAGGTCTGAGAATATTGTCAAGGCACAGGTAGCAGCAGAGCAGAGACCCAAAACCTACTCCTTGGAAGTTCTATGAAAAGATGATTTATTGAGGAGGGCACTATCACTGTGCCTCTTTGACCTGATCTCTCCTCATCTTGTGCAGGCTTATCAATTTTTAGAAGCAAACCCTGTAGGACTTTTGCCAGACATCAAGAGTCATATGCTTTTAGCTTGAGTGTGCTGACAAGGATTTGGCGGTAATACTGACACACACCTGAGAAGTCCTTGTGAACAATGCAGCGAGTAACGATTCTAACGACTTTGAGGAAGGACAGATCACCCACTGTGTCATTGAGGTTATAGAAGATGATAACCACGTGTCAAGGCAGGAGGCCTCAAATCGTGGAAGTGTCTGGAAATGACAGGAGTTCAATTGCTCTATTAAGTTTAACCTAGATAATCACTTGTGCAATATTTATGAGAAGTTAATGTTTTACAGTATTTTCAAATGTGATTCTGAATAACAATCACTGAAGATGCTGTTGGTCCTCCAAAGTTCGAGGTAAGCAAAACTGACTGCAAATGTTAGAAGTTGCAAAGAAGGTTCTAGCAAAATAAATAACTATATTATAGTGGTAGGGAAGTGGATGGAGAGAATATTCACAGTTTATATCAGTAGGTCTGCCCTAGGCACAGGGACTTGAGTATGAATTTAAGATTCCTGTAGCAGCAGCTTACTGTTAAAAAAGTCATAATAAATGTCTATGCTAATAATAATGACTTTAAACTTACCAAATATCTTACTACATGTAGCTTTTTTTTTAATGGTCCACAATGAGATCATGTGTTTCAAAAGTCTTTAGGGAAAATAACCTACAACAGAAGATAAATACTGCATCAAAACAGCAGCACAGATATCTTGCAAGGTGACATTAAATGTGCTAGTTCAGATACCACAGCAGCACACCACTTCATATGGATAATATTCTTACACTCTTGGAAAAAAAATTAAAGAAAATTATTCTCTGAAAACTCAGCAGGTTTGATTATCTACTTCCTGCTTAGCAGTAATAATCAGCACTACGCTAAAATCTTCAATCTGCACTACATAGAATTGCAAAAGTCTTGCTTTCCTTCAAGCCAACTGGCAGAAGCAATCCTTAAGTGCAAACAAAACCTGTTGACTGTTCTTTGAGAAATACATGTATATTCTTAAACCATTTAGGGAAGCAAGCTTAAGCAGCAGATTTCAGTAAGTCCATGGCAAATGGCAACTGATAAAAAACACACACATCTTTTACCTCAGCAGTAACAATCAGTCCACTGTCAGTCAGAAGTCCACTAATTCCTGCTAGTGTCACTCCTGCCCACATACCTGCTGTAGTTTCTAGATGCCTACAGAACTGAACTGTAGTGGGGAAAAAACCCCACACAGCTGGGGAACTGGCAGAGAGGTGAGGTGAGAAAGACAGCAAAATATCCCTAATTTTTATTAAGTAATTATATTTACCAACTATTAATCCCCAGAAATTTTTACTTTACCAATTTCCCCTGAAAATAAAAACCAGAAAAACCTCACAACCGGAATTTTTTAGTATTATCAACAGACCATGCAAATGTATTTTTCACTTATTTCCTAAATTCTTAGTTGTATTTTGACAGATACTCTGAATTCCCTGCCAAAAAAAGGGGAGGGAGTGGCATCATGAAAAATGTGTTATTTTACATTTTAGTTAGACTTAAGCATTTATCCATTTAATTTTGGAAAAAAAATCTACGTATATTTAATGCAGAACTATTACTTAGAAGGTAAATAAATTTGTTACTGTGCAAGCTACATTTAAACACAAAGAATTAGCCTAATTCCTACTTTTCATCCAGAATCACAATTCTATTGCTAAACACACACAGAGTAAGCAACTAGAAGTGTTTTGATTTCAGATATTCTACTTTTTAATGGTGAATTTAATAAAATAAACTTTAGGAATTTCATTATTTTTCTAACACAGTACATGGAAACTGAATTATTTACTATGTTTTAAGAATTTCTGTAACACATTACTTCCAGGATGAACATTCATTTTTGGTTTGCAGTTCTGGGGACTGACAGCTTCTTGATGGCTATCTATTAACTATATAAATTTCTATCAATTTTCTTGTCAAAACTGATATAAATAGATTGGATTAGTTTGGGTCAGAAAATAAGATGAAAGGCAATGTTTTTATTGAACAGCATTTCGATCTTATACATCAGATTAAAATTAAATTTGAAATTAACAGCCTGTATATTAAAGCCCAAACAGGCAATAACCTATTACAGCCATCTAAATAAAAAGCTGCATTAAATCTTCCTAAAATTTTAACTATTATGTTAGGTATGGAAGCATGATTTTTGAATAATTAGCAAACTAAGGTTGACAAATACTCTATTTCGTGATACTACACACTGCACCTAATAGCAAGACGAACTACAACCTTTACAATACAGGCGGCTTGAGAACATTCATCTTTTCTTATCAAGAATTTGTCACGTGTTGTGATGGCCTTCTGTTTCTGACTTGATTGCCTTCAAGTTTCATCAGTATGAATGTTCATCCTGGAAGTAATGTGTTACAGAAATTCTTAAAACATAGTAAATAATTCAGTTTCCATGTACTGTGTTAGAAAAATCATGAAATTCCTAAAGTTTATTTTATTAAATAGCTCTGAGAGAAGGGCTGGAAGACATGGCCTTTCTTCCCCCCCCCCCTCTTCTTCTGATACACATGCACATACAACCATCATAGAATGGTTTGGTTGGAAGGAACCTTAAAGATCATCTCGTCCCAAATTCCCCTGCCATGGGCAGTGACATCTGCTAGTCCAGGTTTCTCAAAGCCAGGTCCAACCTGGCCTTGAACACCTCCATGACAAAAGTGAAGAGCTCAGAGAAGATGGGACAGAATTAGGTTCCTATGGGTTCCTGGACAGGGGCTGAAATAAGTACAGGAACAGTCCAAAGTAGAGTCCTTGCCTCCTTTTATTAAGCCAATTCGGGTGCTGTGTCCGAACCACCTTTGGGCACGCAGGTACCTAGCCCATTCCTGTTCAAAGGAATCCTGCCTGGTGAGCGGTTACTTCAGGTTTTCTCTCTTAAACTGCTTTGGATGTGAAACACTATCGTTCTTCTCGCCTACAGGGATGAAAAATTGTTTTTTCACGTTTTAAATTCCCGATCCTGTGCCAGGGCGGCCTGAGAGAAAGCGCGATGGAGGCACCCCCGGGTGAGCCGCAGAGCCGGGCGCCCACGGACACCCGCGGAGACGCTCCCCCGCGGACTCTCCGGCCCAGCTGCTCCCGGCACCGCCCCCGCCCCCGGGCCCTGCCCTGGGGCGCCTTCGCCAGCACCGGCCGCTCTCCCCGGGGACCCCACGGAGGATTCCCTGCAGGGAAACGCACGGTCAGACGCCATGTGCGCGTGTACCGGCCCCTGCCCGCGCTGCCCTCACGCACTATCGCTCTCGGCCGCCCCGGCCCTGACAGGAGCCGGGGGGGGTGCGCGGTCCGGCCGCTACCGCGCCTGCGCGACGCCCCGTCCTCCCGGCGTGCCCGGCGACAGTGTCATGGCGGCTCCCTGCGGCCGGTTCCTGCACATGGGCTGAGGGGAGCCCGGCAGCGCCTGTCAGCCCAGGGGTGGAGAGAGACGCCAGCCGGGCGGAGAGCGGGGCGGCGGGACCATGCTGGCTCTGGAGCGTTCCCTGCTGAGGGGCTTCCTCAGCGCGGCGGAGTCCCTGGAGTGGAAGCAGGGCGAAGTCGCGGCGGCAGGTGAGGGGAGGGCTCGGCCCGGCGGGGAGAAGGTGCCCGGTCGTTGCTGTGGGTGTCCGGAACCAGCAATGTCTCTGCCGGCCCCAGGCTGAGCCGGGACCGCGGCTGGCGGCTCTGTCTGTCTCCCCTTCTCCTGCCCTGTCTGCCCTTTGCCGGGGTCTGGGGGGCGGGAGAGGCCCGTCGGGCTCCTCAGCTGTGAGGGGCGGGAGCGGCGGTGCCGGCGGGGCTGAGGCGGGAGGTCCGGCCCGGGACGCTCCTCGGAGTTTCTCGGCCACTACCTGCCGGTCCGGCCGGGCTTCCTTGGGGTGGGGAGGCGGGGGCTGCAGCAGTCCCTGCCCGGGGGCCGGCACAGGCCCCGCCGCCCCCTTGGTATGGGCGCTCTGGAGGCTTTTAGTCAGGGCGAGTCCTTCCACTGCCTCAGGGCCCAGGAGCGAAGGGCGACCTGTCTGTCTGAATCTGGCTCCTCCAGCAAAACGTGAGGAGAAAAAGTCTGGCGTGAGCCACCTGTTCTATATTTTGTTAGTTATTTAGTCATAGTTGCTTGGGGGAACGATGGAAAGCAGTCTCCCGAGGGGGCTTGATGAGTTTGTTACTGACCCAGCTTTCCTGCAGAGGAACGCAGCAGCTTTTAAAATGTAATGTTTGTCATGAAAAGACACTTCATTATTTCAGACAGGCTAGAAATACAGTTGTGCTCATTCATGTGCCCTGCTGTTTAGAACATTTAAGGTTTGAAGCATGTTGAAAGACTTATTTACCCTCATCCAAGCACTTACTGAATTTTGGACAAGAACTGTACAGAGCTACTCAACTCTTAGTTCCTAATGTTACTTCTTATTATATCTTAATCATTGTACTGTCCAGTAATGTTAGGTGATGTGACCAACATCTGTCAGATCTGCTTTATCTTATCACTGAAAGTCACGTATACTGTTTGTTGTGTGTGATTTTGGTTGGTTTTTTTTTCTAGGATTGGTTTCTTTAATTGATTTTTATCAGTGTGTTGCTATTAGACATGGGGAAGGCTGGTGTTGAAGAAAAGTGTCTTGCATGGCAGATAAAAAATGGTGGGGGTTTTGGTGATTCATAGTTGTCACTTCGGTGAACCCTTCCTATTGATGATCCTGAAACTAAATTTAAAGACTCTGACCTTGAATTTGTATGGTGTCTTATAAGAAGCTAGAAACAGAATCAAAAGCAGATTTAACATGCTTACAGTTGTGTTACAGTGTTACCGGAAAGAGAAAACCTCAATATTCTTCAATAGTGTCCTCACAGCCAATAGTTATTCTACAAACTACAGCATCACATGTCTGACCAACTATAGTCCAATATAAAGAAGTTGTCATGTGGTGAAGGCAAGTCTCCCAGAAGCATAGATTGGAGAAAGTTTCTCATTATTTCTGCTTTCAGTGAGAGTACGATGTCAGCAGGGCTGCAGAACCATTACTGTTCTTTTGTGTATGCCCTTCCAGGTACAGCTTATAGTTTGGTTGTTATTTTTTTTTAAATCATCTAGCACAAATGGTCTCTTGCATTATTCAGCTGATCATTGTTGTAAAGAACAAAAGTAAATTGTGATAAACAGCCTGGTACAGAAAGATTAGAATGAATGTCTCTCTATCACCCACTCCTACCAAGTCATCCATCACTGCTATTGCAGCTGGTTCCACGCTCAGTCTTCCCGAATGTCTGAAATTTAGAATACGTGTTTTAGCTGGATGAGCTTGGGGTTGGTATTCGGTTCACTTCCTTGCACAGCTGCTGCTTGTGTGGATCTGTACCTGTGCTAGTGGTAAACTGGCTAGCTCACTACTAGTACTAGTGTAGCTGTGGTAAAACGGAGTGCACGGGAGCTGCAGTCCCAGTTGGAATCATAGATTTATATTACGGCACCTATCCTATGCAGATCTCTGCATTTCCTCAGCTACGCCGTTACCAGCATCTGCATCAGCTAGTTTAAAACCGAGTACATCTTACATGAGTTGTAGCCATAGCTGCAGCGTAGGCAGATACTAATTTTGCTCAAGGTTTTAATGTGGTGAAATTGTTCTGACAACTGCTGGATTGATTGCAGTGTAGCATATCTGAAAAAAGAAGGGAAGATATCTTCTGTGAACGAAGTTGTAGCCTGGGTCAAGAACATTATGGGTTTGAATATTCTTAGGCATTAAATGTATACCATTTCATGACTTCTGTTTGTCTTGAAAGACTTCAGTGGAGCAACATTCATGGATCTAAATCCCCGTTAGTAGTTACTTGTAAGAATCTGACTCCATATGTGGACTTCTCATTGACATAGTAAACTTATCATAGCAAAATAACTATTTTATAAAGATAAAATCACAGTGCCCATTCTTTGTGAATATTTAAGTGTTTAAAGGAAGAACTGAGTAGCTTCTGCAGTTTTACATGAAAATTTATTCACTGAACTCTGCAAATATTGAACCATTTTTATTTGTTGGTTTCCCCTAAAAGGGTTCTCTAGTCTGTGAGATTATTGTCTTATCTGTAGGATTTAACTGTAACACACTAGTATGAAATGTTTTGGAGGAAGAAAACCCTCTTGTGATAGTTGAAGTAATCTTCAATAACTGTAGTGTACATGTTTGAAAGGTCATCTGTGTGTTTCCCCTGAAACTTCAGTGCATGCTTTTGTCTTACATTCATCTGGCAGTTTGTATTTCACTGTAACATTAATACAAATCCTGTAAAATTGATTGTTAATAAAGTGACACCTGCTGCTGTTGTTCTTTAGTTTCAGTGCAACTGCACATTTCCTGTAATGTAAACGAAGATTCATTCCTTGAAAGGGGAGTGGTATGTATTTTGATTTGAATAGGTCTTGTAAGACAAAGTTGTTTCAAAGTTGACACTGATTTGTTGTTTGTTTCTTTTTTTTTTTTCAGAAAGTGGATCATTATTGCAGTTTATTTTTGATGGGAAATACGAGGCAATATTTTCAAAGTCAGCCATCCAGAATGTTTTCAGGGCATCTTCTATGACGGAGGAGAACATTGACAGTTACTTGGAGAAACAGATTCTGGCATACCTGGACTGTTCTACAGGGGCTGATAACGTGGAAAGGTGGAATTATTCTTTATTCTATGGAAGATTATTAGAGGCCATGTTTAGTTTTTATAAAAGGCATTTTAAAAATTTTATAATATGTGACATAGGACCTCCAAAATTCTTGTTCTGACAGAAAACCAGAAAAGAGATTTGTCAGTTGTTCCCCCTGCTCCCTTGGGGGATCTCTTCGTTATCATTGTTTCTTTCACTGGATAGTATTGTGATACAAGGGTTTGTTGAAAACACTAGCTTTATTTACAGTCATTACCTCTGAAGCTGGTGGTATAAAGAAGCCAACAAATGTAAATTCATGTTGCCATGTGTCATCAAACAATATATAAACAGTTTTCTCTCTGAAAAGTTGCATTATGTTTATGTGCCTACTTGAAGTACTATGTAATGTTACTGTCCAAGCAATTCCTGTATTTTGAAATCTGATTCATAGTAAGCTTATTCTACTCTTAATGTGAAAGGAATAAGGTACTACTCATGGATGATGTTCATCGATCAGTTATTTTCTTCACGAGACTTTTTCTCTCATAGATTCTCCCTAATTGTACCACATATGCTAATTCTGGCTGTTTATGAGTCTGACTTCAGTGTTTACAGTTTGCTATGTAAATAATGAACAGACTGAAATCTATCACACTAGGGATAGTAGAAGCAGAAAAGTATATATATATATATATATATGTATATGTTTGTCTATATTTAAAAGGTGAGGGTGGGGAAAATTTTTGCTGAAAGAAGAACAAAAGGTAAGACAAAGGTAAAAAGTAAGAGGCAGGTAATATATTGCCAATAAATGTGGCTGAGTACAAATGCCTGTGGTTTGGTATGACAGATGTAAAAACAAGAGTTTTAACTAAAAAATCAGAGAGAAACAAATAGTTGGTACCTCTAAAATATTGACCTGAGATTTCTTAATGATCACAGTGTGTCAAAAGCTTATCTTATGGTGTGATACACAGTATGACGCGCTCCTGTTTTCTGAGTTGGAATGTGCAGAGGTTGTTCTTGTGCATTCTGTCTCCAACTGTTTTTTCTTTTTTCTTTTTCTTTTTCTTTTTGTTTTGTCTTGTTTCTTTCTTTCTTTGTGCTGTTCCTCTTAAATATTAGCTGGAGTTTAGATGATAACATAGTCCAGAGAAATTTTTCAGTATTGCTGTGTTCTGTCATCTTGCAATAGTTTATTCTGAATAATGCAGCAAGGAAAGAAAGGTCAGTCAGGGCTTGAAACAGACCCAATCCTGGTCTTAATCGTTGCTTTAAATATGTGTTTCTGCCTTTATGAACCATTCAGCTTCTTAAAAATAATCATGATCTATATCATGCACTCAGTAATAATTTATACATATCCTATTGTGGTGATGTGTTGTCTTCTCCTGCTCCCCCTGTGAACTTTTGTTGGCCTGTCTGCCATTTACAGGACTCTACTACTGCTGTCCTACTGCAGACTCTGCAACTCTGGGCAGTATTAGAAGCCCTTTGGCCCTTGCCAGAAGCTATGGAGCCAGATCTGCAATATTTAGCCTTTCAGAAGCTGCTAGAGGGTTTTCTGCCCAAAATTACAGCCTGGAGTTTTATTTAAAATGAAAGGAGGGAGACTTCAAAATGTATCAGTGTCTTCCAGAAACTTTTGTTTGTAGCAGTCAAGTGAATTTTTCAAGCTCCGTTAATAGTAATATAAGAAGTTTCTACTACTGCTGTCCTACTGCAGACTCTGCAACTCTGGGCAGCATTAGAAGCCCTTTGGCCCTTGCCAGAAGCTATGGAGCCAGATCTGCAATATTTAGCCTTTCAGAAGCTGCTAGAGGGTTTTCTGCCCAAAATTACAGCCTGGAGTTTTATTTAAAATGAAAGGAGGGAGACTTCAAAATGTATCAGTGTCTTCCAGAAACTTTTGTTTGTAGCAGTCAAGTGAATTTTTCAAGCTCCGTTAATAGTAATATATGAATTATATTAGTGCTGAAGGAAGTAAGTTGTGACTTTCTCTTGATAGATCAACTTCTACTGAAAGACAGATTGCTTCCTATTTTAGGAAATGCTTATAGTATTTAAATCTGTACCATGTTGGTTTGTCTCCACTGACTTTCTGAGTTAAGATGTGTTACATCATTATTTTTCCTACCTCAAGGCCCTATGCCCTGTGACTGCCTTATGGAAGGAATTAATACAACTTTTGCACGGTGACCGTCTGTTGCCTATGGTGAAAATGTTTTTGTCTAATTTTTTTTGTGGGTAAAATGTCATTTTCTTTTTCTGCTGAGTGATTCAAAGGAAGAGCAGCAAACTTCTAAGTTCTAGCTCAGAAAATTCAGTAAGACACTGGTTTTCTTGTGACTTTTAGTAGATGGGATAAGTTCAAATATATGCTTTTTTTTATCCTGAACTGAAAGTTTTAATTCTGGATATTAAAAAACTCAGTGGGAGTTGAATTCAATCGGAAACAGAAAGTTGGATAATGTTAATCTTATTCTTTTAGCACAATTTAAACACAGCACAAAGTACAGTTTTATAATAGTGTTAAAAGAACTCTTAAGGAGTTCTTCTTCTGAAGCTAAAGATGAGCAGCTTGAGGGCAAAACAGCTTAAAATTTGGATGTAGATTGTAATTTCTTTGGACGTAGCCTCTAACTTTTTCCACTTTCATATCCATGGTTTGTTCTGTAAGGAAAATATTTAACAGCATTTTAAAATTTCCTGCAACTTTTTCTATCATTTTAACTGCTTCCCTCCTTCCCCCATCCCAATTTTTTTTTTTCAATATGGCACTTTTAACCTTTATGGCTTAAAACTGAAGCCTCAAAGCATTCCTTACAAGAAATATTGAATAGGAGATTTATTTTTCTTACTTTTTTTCCTGCTAGTGCTACTCACTTCAGTGGTTAACAGTTTTTTTTCTACAGAAAACATATCTTCATAGCTGTATTTTAAATCAGCAAATTGTAGAGGCTGAAGCAATAGTATATGTGTTAACCATGTAGAGGGGGAATGCCTCTTTATTTTTTCCGGAGCTGCCCGTGAAGGAGGTGCATTCATTGCCTGACATACAGGTTGATTCTAAAGACTGGAAGGAAATAGTATGCAGAACACAACAAAAAGATAGAATATTTTCAGAGAACTTGTTTCAAAAGAGCTTGAAGGTCTCTTAGTATGTTTTATTCCAAATCGGAACAAGGAAATGAACACTAACACTTGTTTTTATTGTCTGTGTATTTACTACTTTTACCTTATTCAACATATAAATGAATGTCAAACTTTCCAAAACAAATTCATACAATTAAACTTGTTATGCTTTATTATTATTTATTTTGAATTTGACAAGATTAAGATTAGGTATTACAGTGGGTGTATACAAGCATCTGATTTTACATCATGGATCACAATCCTCCTGGACTTGGTCTAAACAGTGTTTTTTTAAAGAAAAAAGCACACACTTCTCCACAAAACTCCCCCCCCACTGCATTCACGTAAAGGAAGTACAGGATGGATGGATACGGACTTATGTCTAAGGAAATCTTAAGAAATAAATTAAACTATGTAGGTCACCGTGGTAAGTGGGACACTAGCAGAAGTCCCTCTGTTGCTTCTCAGGCAGCACAGAAGAGCTGTTTTCAGGCAGCCTTTGGGAGGTGAGCGTTGCAGGTCTGCACTGTAAGTGTGAGGGGCAGTCAGGGAGACAGAATTAATTTTTTCATGGAAAAAAAATAGGGGATAGGCAAGGGAGTCTAGCATTTGCAGGGATTAGAGCTTGGAATTGACTTTCTGATACAGAATAAGTGATAAGGAAAATGGAAGATGGTCATGGATCTGACAAGGGGGGGCAAAAATCAATTGGTGATGACAGGTTAACCAGTGGAAAGACCGTATCCCAGCCAAAGTAATGGAATTGGTTATCAGTTGTTCCAGAGGTCTTCTGCACTGATATAACTGTGTCAAGACTTCCAGCAAGTTTGGCTGTCTGATAGGTAGATGTCAGTAATGTTAAAATAAATAAATACATAAATATTAGTAGAAATAATAGTGTAAATGATAAAGTAATGAAAATGAGTCTTCAAAAGACAAGCGCATCTGTCAAATCACAGTGCAGAGATGGTTGATTATTCTGTGTGTTCTGTATGTATGATATCTTTCAGAAGCTTTGAAGCATTGTTTATCATGGGAGAATAATTAGAACATGTATGTCTGTGTGATTGTTTTGTGTGTAATGGCAATAATTTAGTGTACAGTGATTGTTAGTGCATAAGGTTTTTGAGTTATTTGGAGGTTTAATGGCAACCTTAGATATGTATTCAAATGATATTTGCTGACACATGGTTACTGGCTGAATAATGACAGCTGGTAAATGTTATCTTGTCTTGTTTGACAAGAACTCTTTATACCAACCCTTGTTCCTTAACCCTCCTGAAGGCTTTGTTCAGTTTTTTGGTTTTTTTAATCAAGCATTCTCCACCCCTGCTTTCTCATTCTACATCTTTTGTCACATTCTTGCCCACCAGCTGCTTGTTTGTGTGTGGCTTTTCTATTTGACTTTGTTTTTTTAGGGGTTGTATAACACTTTATCCTTTTGTTTCCATTTGGAGGACTCTTGTATCCTCAAGTCCCTGGTCTACATTAAAAAAAAAAAAAAGGGAGGGGATTCCAGTTCAGTTATGTTCCTTAGCATACCAATTTTTATACCAAATTGGCACGCTTAAAATGTTAACTTTCTCTACACAGGTTGCATGTTATACCTGTGACAGGGCCCTTGTTGGCGCATGATTAATTATAACGCAGTAAGGCTTTAAGTCATTAAAGAATCATAAAACAAACTAGAAGTGTAGATCTCCTAAAAGTCTACACCTGTTAAGTTGACCATTAAATTTTGAGGGATCGTGCCCTGCCTTCTGCAGATGACGTAGATTATTTGTTACTGTTGGTACATAAAGAAATAAGTCATAATGATGTTAGATGAGCTTAGTCTTGTAAATAAGGAAAATTTTACTGTACTTAGTTTCAGGAATGAAACAAAGTTTCATAATTCCATCTTCAAAGAAATTATTATGATTCAAATTAAAAAGCATGATCAAATGAGATATTATTTGCTGCCAAAATATCTAAACTAACTTGGAGATCATAGATTTGAACTTTTTTTATGTTCGTTTCATTGGTTTATTATTAGAGTGAAAATAAATAGCTATGTCAAAACAAAAATAAATATGATGGTTTGGGACATATGATAATACAATATATTTTCTCTGAAAATGATGAGGATTAGATGTATCATAAGAAAATATAACAACCCTGCAAGAGGCAAATATGGGGTAATCTGCATCCTATGCTAATCTACTTCTGCTCTCTGGTAGTTAGACACAGCTTTAAATTTTGAAGCATATGAACTAACTCTGCTTCCAAAATGTTTGTTGTTAATTGCAGCCATTATAAACAAACGTATTCCCAAGCCTTTTGATTCTCTGTGTGCATTCTTGAATACTACATTCATTGTATTTTCCTAACACAAGAGTGATTTTTTAAAATAATTTTTTTAAGGCTGAGGGTTTTGAACTAGTACACGAATTAATCAGATCTTATAGCCTTAATTAAAAATGTAATTTGTTGCTAATTGCTTTTCTTATCTGTTTTGCAGGCAGAGGCTGATATTTCTACTTGGTGTGGGTAGTTTGCAGCTCTTCGTTCAAAGCAACTGGACTGGGCCACCTGTTCACTTAAAGCTTCAGGACTTTTTGCCACCTGCGTTGTTACAGAAATTCTGTGAGGTATACTTGGGTTTCAATAAGCTGTCCTTTTATTGTCACTGCTTTTCACAAATAACCATAATATAGAGATGTGTCAGAGAAGGCACATCTGTGAGGTGCAGTGCTAATATGAATTGCCTTGATTGTTGATCCTGCTGGCTGATACTGCAAGCATCTTCAGCTCTGTTGGTTTTATAAACAGTGCCCCAAAAGTAGTTAGTCTGTTTTTCTACTAAGGGATTTCCTGCTGGAGATGTTGGTTTTGGGTGGGGAAGATACATGTATTGTATGGGAGCATTTACTCAAAGGGCATTTGCAGTCAATAAACCTTTTATTTATTTATTTTGGGATGTGTTTTTAGCTGGATCAAGGAAAGATATTTCTAAACGGCTTAGAAATTTTCCCTCCTTAGGCTAAGGCAGAAGCTGCACGTATTGCACATGGCAGAATATCTGGCAGATAGTAAGAGAACAGAAGTTTTGGCTGCTCAGTATCCTGTTAGGCTCATGGGTGATGCCAAGTGAATTGTAGTAGTTTTAGTACAAAAATGCTAACTCAAATAGAGCTTTTGGAAGAAGAGGGGAATGTAAGAGGTGAAACTGAGGACTGTCAATTCTATTTACCTTAGCATCTTTTAGTGTAAATAACTAATCAACACCATAACTTCCTTTTAGTGAGCCGCATGTATTGTTTCTCATGGCAGTATCACACTCCCCTCTTGTGACTCTCCTGCACCTGTGGCTCAGTACAGCCTCTTGAGCATTATTTTTTCTCTTGGAATTAAAGCTGTGGTAACATACTGATTACTGCAGCGTGTCAGGGAAGAGCATATCACTAAACTCTGCTAATGCTGTGAGTTAGCAGAAATTTTAAAGTGTGCTACTTCTGAGGGAAAATATATATTTAAATATATAATAATATATATTTTTTAAAAAAAGCAAACTAATTTCTTCCATTCTCCTTATTTGCTTATAATCTTTAAGATGGTAGTACTTAAATATTCTTAAAAATCTGTGGGTTCTTTTTACTGAAGAACTCTTAATATTCTGTTAGTGTGTATGCACAGGCTGCAGTCTAACGTAGAGGCTGCAGCCCAAGGTGATGGTCACAGAACTGCTGTCATTGACAGAGTTCCCAGACCTGTAAAACACAGCATTCATAATTTCTATTAACCATCCTATTTATTGTCTGTCTTAATGGAAGAAAGAGATACTAACTGCCTGTTGAATAAGGGAATACGTCTCCGTTTTGTTTCTGTTACATTTCTGCTGTGTCTGTGAATGTAATGCATTGAGAGATGTTTGCTTACCCAGAGGTGGTATTCCAGAAACTAAATTGGCAAGGAAAACAGACATGAGCATACTTGATTTCTAATGAGTACTGCATCAGACTTTGATATTGCTGCAAGTTTTAGCTATTTATGCATTCAGGCAGAAGTTTACCTTTATTTATATAACTGCTATCTATATTATCTTCTTCTGAAATGTTAGTGGGTTTCTTTCCAAGAGCACTAAACACTTATGTGCTAAAATATAATATCCAGTCTTAATTTAAAAGCTTTTGCATGTTTTGAATTATCTTTATGTACTTACTTTTCTTTCCAAGGATTCTTATCATATAAACACTCCATAAAAATGAACATCTCGATAAACTGACATTTTTGTGCTTCCATTAATCCAGTTTTCCTCTCTAGCATACACAGATATTCAGAAAAAGTGGGTTAAAAATATAGCTCTAACTTTCTCCATTGTTGTAATCTTTCATATTCTGTCATCAAGACTGATACAATCCCTCCTTAAATAGACCTTCCATTTTTCAGGTTTTCAGACCAAAATGATCTTTTCCCATGTCAAGGTTAAAAAAAATGTCTTCATGTTTCTTGTAGCCTGTTCTAACTAATATCACTAACTTTCAGCCTTGTGATGTCTTATTTATTTCAGGAATATTTTCAAAACTGTTATTCTTATTTTCAGAACACTTTATTGGATTAGTTTTAACTTTATGTTTTCAGGCTATGTAACTGCTGCCATTTCTATCCTTTGAAAGTTTCACCTCTGGGTCAGTGGCATAGTTTCATTTCTGCTCCCAGATAAGTTCTGAATGCATCATTAATTTCTTACGAGTGCATTAAGACTGCATGAGACTACAATTAATTTCAGTGAATAACAAATAAAATAGCCTCTTTTAGATGAGTTGCTGGTAGGGGCCTCTTGGATGTTTTCCACGAACAATATTCATGAGTATGTGTACATTATTTCCCATCCCCCAAATTGATTCCAGCCTTCTCTGTAAATTACAGTTACATTCATGTACTCTATTAGGATTTCTTTTTATGTCCTGCAGAACTGGCTTGTTCCTTTCTCTTATGAGTCCACACATAAAAGTAGTTCAGTAATTTCTAAACAGCAAAAACAGCCAGTGTTTTAGTTATAAGGTGTCTTTTGGTTTTCTAAAATAACTTTGAGACTTTACCACACCAGTTAATAGTCTGCTACTATCTTGAGTTTTTTAATTAGTGTATTGTGTTAAAGAGTACTGCATTTCAGTTGGAATTATGGATTATGAACTAATAAATGGATTAGCAGTTCTGCCTCTGAATTTACTGGGATTAGACTAAAACATTTTTAATGAGCAAAGTGCTTATTATAGTAGGATGTAGTAACGGGCTCCTTGCATATGTCACTGTCTCTTTGCCTGTAAGGGAATAAAAGGTATAGAACTGTTGAAGTTGGAACATACTCTGCCTTGAGTTTCAGAGCTTCTGCATATTATCTCAAACAATTGAGTTTAGTATTTTCGGTAGATGAACTGGACAAAACTGGGACTAGTTAAGACCACTGATGACTCGTAAGAATGTTGTGAGGACAACCTGCTTTAATTGTTTGTTGTCTGATTTCATATTTGCAAGTAGGATATGTTTGGTAACAGTGAGAAGCTCCATCTGGAAGAAGATCCCAATGTGTTAATTGATAATTCATGCAAATAACTTGTAGGAATCCTCCAAATACATATATCAACAGCTTCTGCAGGCCTTTTTCTAACTACCAGGCTGATATCAAATAATGAGTTTTGGAAGGCATTTGAATATTTCTTTTTCCTTATACTTGTATTACTGCTTCTTTTATGCATTATTTGATCCTTTTGCTGGAAGAGACTAAAATATTGCCACACTTATATTGATATCAATAGTTATTTTCCTAATTCATATGAAAACCACCAATATCCTATGTAGTACTACTGTCACAAATCCAACATGATTCCTTAGCCTCATTAATTCAATCTATTAGGAATTTCTTTTTCCAGACCCATTAGCAGAAACTAGCCAGAGAGAGGAAATAATTGAATTTTGGTCTGACTAATATGCTGTTTGAATACCAGTGATCAGCAACATATAGGCTTTGAAGATTTTGCAACTTTCTCCCTCTTGTGGGAAATATAAGGATGGATGATAAAGGCTGAATATGGAGGCAGAGTCTTGTAAGCAGAGATAATCTGCTAACATAGCCTGCAGTCTTGCCATGCAGGTACTTGGAAAATAAACCCTTAAAAATGGAGCAAAGTCACCCTCATAGGGAGTGTGAACAAGAGCATTCATAACTAAGTACTTCTACATGTAGCACGCTCAGGGGAGACTTGCTTATGCTACCTCACCTTTATCATCTTCAGTCCGCAACTCAGCTCTGCATGGCTTACCTGTTGCTGGTTTGGATTGTGAAACTGGAGACAGCCTCCACTGTAATTTATCTCCTTTGCAGAAAGTTGAGGAGAGAAGCAATTACAAACAAAACCTGTTTTTCCATGCCTTAAAGTCTAGAATAAAGAATGAATTCTGTTCCAAAGGACCAAATCTTTGGCTGGCAAGCTCTCTACATCCTCCATTATTCTGGAAGATACACCACCTTAGCTTTGGTAAATAAGAAAGTGTTGTTCAGTTGCTAAAATCTGGGAAGCCCCAGTATATAAGGCTTAGTAGCCACATATGGACAGATTCCCTGCTTGATAGTTTGTTTGTTTCTCCCCCATCCATTTTTTTAATCAAGTCTTCCCAAGCCTTTAGTCTGGCTTTTTCTACCTCTCTGTATGTCTGCATTTAGATTTTTAAGATTTAGGGGAAGGATCCCTAAGACTGAGAAAGAGCTGATGACATGTTAGGAAGACCAGCTCAGAACAATTCCTGACACAAAATTAAAAGCATAACAAATGCTCGCTTTGCCTTTAGTCACTGTCATTAGGAAGAAAAGAACATGAAGCTCCTAAACTAAAATTCTCATACTCTCTGTTCTCGTAGCAATTGAACATGAACGGCAGAAGCTTTTTTTCTGGTTATCATCATCATTACTCAGGTGGTAACAGTTGTGCTGGGAGATACTTTGGAAATACTGTGAAAACTGAAATAGAGTACTGTCCAGCTTGCAGTTGATTTAGGGCTTTAGTAGTAGTTACTTAACAGTAGCCATTAAGTTACTGTTTGGAAGTTGAATACATAGTTAGCTGTGTTTCAGAGATTAAAAAAAATGTATTTAGAGTGAACTGAGCTTCATTTGTCTGTATTTAGCCCAGAGGTGGTTGAACGAAACCACCTACGTGCCCAGCAGAAACTGGATGATTCCCTCAGGGATTTCTCAGCACATAATCATAAAGTAATCTTTAAGAAGATTCTTCCTGGCAAGGCTGGTGAAGAACAGAAAGACTCCACTGTCTAACCCAGATCAGGAACATTGTGTTAGCAAGTCTTGGCTTGTGGCCATTTTGAGATATATAGCTCAAAAACTTCACGAGATAGGTTCGACACTTTCAATATTTCAGTGTTTAAACACAAGAAGACAAGCTCAAAATTTCTTTTTACCTTTACCTAATGTTTTAGGGATTTTTGTGTGTTCTGGGTTGAGTGACACAGGACTAACTTTTATTCTAATGCTGGGGAAAACTGCACTTTTAGAAGACTTTAATGTCTGAATTTGGGAAAATATTTACTTTATAGCCAGCCAGGCTACGTGGGATTCAAGGTCTTAGTGTTTTCGAGCCTTGCCAGGTGCAGGGACAAGGAGAAGCAAGGCCTGGGTATTTGACTCGGGCTGGCCAACAGGATTATTTCACACCATGAACGTCACATTCAATATAAATTAGAAATTTTTGCTGCGTAGTTCTCTCTCCCTTGATGGCGGTGATCCAAAGAACTTCTTGTCCCAGTGCTGGACCCCTGAGCCCTTCCCTTCCTCCCAAAGCTGCAGCGTTCTCAGTGTCCCACATTTGCTGTGCCCTGCTGGGAGTGCTTCCTGCTGATAGAATTGGCTGAGTATAATTATTCTATATCTTATATCAGTATTGGGATTAATACTGGTTCTTTAGCATTATTGTTAATTATTTTGTCTTATCCTATTAAATCTATTTTTATTTCAGCCTTCATGTTTCTTTGTGTTCCCTGATTCCCCTTTCCAGGTGGGGAGGGGTCATCGGGTGATAGAGTAATTGTGTAAACAACAATAAATTGTTACGGGTTTTCTCAAATCATAACATTGTGGACTTGATTCCTCTTTTCAGCCCTTAAAGCTGTAAAAGCTTAGATGTCTACCTCTTATATGTAGCTGTTCTTAGGGACTACCTTAGGGCAGTAAATTCTGTTGCTAGAATCTGCAGTGATAATGTGATCTTGGAGCAGAAGCTAGAAGAATGAATGTTGGTTTCGGCTTTCTCAGCTAAAAGAAAAGGATGTCTGCTTTCCTGTATGGGATTTGCTTCAAGGAAAAGAGTATGGGTTTGTTAAAATAGAATATAGCAGTTCTTGGCTCTGAGACTTGTTGGCTTATTGTCACGGCTGTGAGATACCATCCCTCCCTTGTTACATTTCCTTGTAATGTTACATTAGCTGGACTGAGGGCTCCAGTGAAAGGACTTTCAAGTTCATGTGTCATAAATTTGAGATTAATTGGCTTCTACAGTGCTTGAACAAGGGTAGTTTGCTATAGCATAGCGAGGCTGGTTTAGAAAATGGTTCTGTAACAAAGCTTATAGTTCTTTACTTTGCCACTGAGTATTTTAAGTGTGCTCTACTTTGATTATGGAAAGAATCAAAAAACTGCAGTTTATGTTAAAAGTTTATGTTAAACTGAAAATTGCATTGTGCCCTACTGTGTGTGTGTGTGTATTTTAAAAATGAAGATTCATCTCGAAATAGAGATGTTGGTAAAGCTGTTCCTTTCTGAATCTCTAGAGGTGGGAGGGATTTGATATACTTCCTCTTGGCAATTTCTTTCCTTTATTCTCAAGTGGTTTGTCAGGCTACTATAAACTTTGTTTTCCATGGTGGGATTGAAACAACTGCAGTGATGTCATGCAAGAATTCCACTTTGAGTAAATAATTTAAAGTCCTGAGTCAGAGTCTATAAAGTAAAAGTATTTTCAATGTTAATGCGAGATAAATAACTGACAAACCTAAGCAAATCAGAAAAAAGCCTGAAGTTTGGGCAATAATGTGGTTTAACAGCTTTTGTCTTCAATGTAACCCGCTGGTAAAGGTATTGAAAAGAGTTTCAAATAACTTGGAATTAAATTATTCGTTTATTCTAAAAAGCTGAAATGTGATTCAAGTAACTTCTATCCTGGTTGTGTAGACAGAATAAGAATCTTTTTAAGGCAAATTACTTCAGTGCAGGCTGTCATTTAACCTTCTCCTCTTTCTTTTCCGTTCCCTTTTCTTGCTCTTTTCGTACCAACTTCTTTTAGTTTGCGAAGGAAACCTGCCATATGAGAACCAGGAATAAACTGATGAACTGACATCTCCCTGAGCCTGAAGATAAACTGCTTGAATGCTTTCATTGCATTGAAAGGGAGAGAAGAATAGGTGACTGTCAGATGACAGTCACCACTGAGAGACAGATTCCCTGGAGAGCTACCTCAAGCCCATTAAGGAAAGAATTACCATAGGGAACGTCATACAGGAAAGCATCTAAACCAGGGAGAGGTTTTTATTTATTGGGCAAAGGGAAGAATAGCTCCAATACTGCTGCCCTGATGCCATTCCAAAAGAAAGGTCCCTTTGGGGAAAGAAGAAAACACACTTTACATCACTGGAGGAATATCGAGTGTATTTGAGTGTTGTAGGATTAATTTCATTGACAAATTATTTTATTGCTATGATTACAAATTGAATGACGTGGACTTACCAGAAGCTTTTACCCTTAGATCATGGGAAGAAGTATATTACTGGAATGTGTTTGGGGATAGTGTTGATGGGACAGAGGTATTTCAGGTGGGAGGAAGTCAGTATCTTTCAGATCATGTTGATACAGTGTATCAGGACAGGAAGAAACAAGGCAGAATTCACCATGATTTGGTAAAATGTTGAGAGTCCAAGAGATGTTTATTTATTTTTTTTTAATGTTTTCAGAAGATTTTTTCCTTAAATACATGAGTAGTTATTTTCCTAATTCTGTGTTACATGATTTGTTTATAAACTTGTGTAAGTTTCCTGAAAGTTGTCTTTTTTTTTTTTTTCCAAGAGATGTTTATTTATTTTTTTTTAATGTTTTCAGAAGATTTTTTCCTTAAATACATGAGTAGTTATTTTCCTAATTCTGTGTTACATGATTTGTTTATAAACTTGTGTAAGTTTCCTGAAAGTTGTCTTTTTTTTTTTTTTCCATTCTTCTTTCAGCCAAAAAACCTGCATGCAGCTATGTTGAAGACGCTGGTTCTAGACGGTGAATCAGTCTATACCCTGACTTCTCATCCTATTTTGCTGCTTATAGCCAGGATAATCCTTGTGAATTCAAGACACAAACTTGCATCCCTTCAGGTGAGAAACATGTGACTAATGATTATGACTTCCAGCTACTCATTAGTTGGTGCTCTCATTCTTTTCTTAATATCTCATTGAATCAGAATTACTTCCATTCCTTTTTCTGTGGCTCTGAGGTTTTTCCCTCTAATAGACTGTTCAGACAAAGTGATTACAATTAAACACAAGTATCTTTTTCTTAAAGATAAGCTGTTTTCTCACTGTCTTCCTCAAAAAGAAGAAAGATGCCTTTGTTACCTGGAAAAAAATAGAAAATTTGCTAGGAAGGAACATTTTAAAAAGACATATACTTCGTGACGTTATTTGAGGGGGGTGAGGAGAAATGCCCTATAATGCAGCATACATATACTGTGTCCTTTTTAACAAGCTTTGGAATACCGTTAACCACCAGTCCTCTCTTTTGTTTGTCACTGTCATCTGCCTCTTCTGCAGGCATTCGTGTGGAGGCTTGTACATTAAAAGCAAGAATATATGAGGAAACTCTTCTTGAGAGGGTTTTTGTCTCTGCCTCCTTTGTAGTTTAGCAGCAGGCTGGCTGGTAGGAGGACTCACTAGAACTGGGGGAATTTTAAGAGCAGCAACTTCTCTTTATTGCATTCCAGTTGAACAGAATTTGGCTGGAGATCAAAATGCCACATGGTCCCTCTTTATGCTTGGCTGACAACATCCATTCCCAGCTGGGTCTTTGTATGAGTGATGAATTAAACTTTGTGGGAGATGTTGGCTGTTCTGCATTTCTGGAAGCCAAGCTCTTCCATCATTTTCCCTGTTATGCACACATGAGTGCTGTTGAATTTCAGCAATTGGGTCAGTCAGGGAAGCAGAAAATGTACCTGATACAGAGAATTCCCTTGCTGCCTCCCCTCATACTGACATAATTGGGTGCCGCCTCCTACCCAGTGGAGGTTCAGTTACTTGTGCCTACATCAGGTTTGGATAGTAGTTCAAAGGGAAATGAAAAAACTACTTTCATCAACAGATCAATATAGCAATTAAAGCTTGGTATTCTGTCTTGTTTCAGCTTGATTCAAAGGAAGTCACTCAATACTTTTGCTTCTTTAAGATTAGTGCAAATAAATCTAAAACAGAGTAAAATATTCCAAAATATAATATCTAAAGCATTAATAAAGCCCTGTTTTATTAAAAGATGCTATTGTACGTGGATAATTAAATACTTAAATATTGTCCAAAAATTCCTAATTTGGCTCCCAAAAAGCTAACATTGCTGATAAGATATTCTACAGAGCTCAGCTGCTGTACCTGAAACTTTATAACTATGATTTCTCTGATTTTTCTGAGTGGCAAGCATCAGGCCTCAGGAAATTGTATTGTTAAGCTGGTTCCTCAGTTCTGTGGGAAAATCAATCATTCATTATGTAAAGCTAAACTGAATTAATTTGAAACTTTTATTTAAATTGCCTTTAGGTTTCTAAATAAATGACAAAATGTTGGGATTTGACCTTCTTCACAATGTCTGTTTGTGTGCTTTCACTCTGTTCAGCTTGATATCAAAAGTCATCTCTCTTTGCTTTTTGAAATAGATGCTATTATTCTTTTTGATGGTTCCTTTCTAGGGACATTAGAGTCAACTACAGCTGATAGGTTTAGATGTTTGTGCTTGAATACTGTACAGCCCTTAGGTCAGTCTGATGTGAGCACACCTGTATAAAAGGTTCAGAAGATAGGTGCCTCTCAGAAGCAATCAATGACTGGCGTGGTAACAGTAGCAGAATAACTGGTAATCATCTCAGCCTGTGTAAAGGTATGGCCTACATTCACAGATGATAATCTTAACATAATATTCTATTCTTAAAATTATACTTATCAGTTAGCTTTTCCATGCATTTCTACCTAGCGCAGCTAGAGAGGGACGAGATATGCTGAGAACTTAGGTTTTGTGCACACAGCTTCTCTATTTCCTGAGCTGTGATTCGGCTCTACTAAAGAACGATTACTTAGCATTTGCCCTTCTGAAATTCCACCTACAAACATTAGTACTTCAATTGTGATTGCAAGGTGTACTCATGAGTAGTTCTGGTCCTCTTCCACATCTCTCAATCTCCTTTCTACCACCACCTGAGGAAATAAAAAAAGGGTTAAACAGAACAGGAAAAAAATGCATAAAAGGGCAACACTGGATGACCAGAAATACTGAATGGCTTCCATACTTTTCAGGCTGAAAAGATTACTGAAGAGTGAGATCATGGCTGTCTATTAAAATCATAAATGTGACATGAAGATAAGTAAGAAATGGTGCTTTTTTTTTTTTGGTCTTTGTCTGTTACAAGAATTAGGAGATATGAAAACAAAGTAGCAAGTGGCTGCTCAGAAATAAGCTCACACAACAAGTATTTATTTTATCTTCTCTTTACAGAGTTTCTTAACAGACTGGGGTCCTAAAGATTTGCAGGGTTCAAAGAGTAGCTAGTTAAATTGACAGAGAAAAAGCCCATCAAACTCTTAGAGCACTGTAGAGCTGTTGAATATGTTAGTCTTTATGCTAGGTTAGTGCTCACTTTTTATATAAAACAGCTACTTTGGGTGGCTTACATCTTTTAGAATTTAGAATCAGTTACAAAATATATTTTTTAAAGCCGTTTATCTTTTTTCTTTTTTTAAAAAGGATCTATACTTGTTATTAATTTGAAGTATCCATATTTTCTTTCAGACTTTATCTTGGTGGACTCTAAGATGTGTGAATATTCACCAGCAATTATTAGAGGAGAGATCACCTGAGCTATTTGCTCTTGCCCAGACCTGTATAAAACAAGGTACGTTTCTAATTACTTGGTTTATTGGCCTGCAACATCAGTTTTAAGACATCATGGGGGACCGGAATTTATAGACACAACTCTCACAGCATGATGTTTAGCAGATGCTTATGTAACTACAGAGAGTAGAGAGGGAACAGAATTCACTGAAATTGACATGGACTTGTGTGGCACATGCTATTTTCTGACATCTAAGATGAAGAAGAAAATATGTGATTGTAAACAAAATTTTTCTTTCCCCATGCTTAGCACTGTTAGCTTATAACAAGCTCACTTGAAGCCATTCCGTAAAGCTATCATTCCTTATTTAACTGAGCTCATCTGGGTTTGAAAAGGGAATGTCCTTGTTCTTCTGTGTCTTCATGGGGGATGAACTTCTTTTTTCCTTTTTTTTCTCTATCCCCACTTAAGTTTTGAGATTTGTTACCTCTCTGCATTTTATGTAGGCAAAATAGATGACATTGGAACTAAATGATGTAATATATATATATTTATGTTTACAGAAGCGTAATGTAAAAGTTAAAATGTCAAACGTAATTATATAACTTGAGTTTTTTTCTAGGAGGAATAAACTCTTATATAGACTGTTTATATTACTCGCTACAATGACTGATAAAGCTGGAAAAAGGAGGGAAGCCCCTCACCAGTTAGCTAAGGATTCTTCATTTAATTTCACAAACCTGAAATTTCCAACCAATTACATATAAAAATTTTTCTATTGCATTTAGAGATGAGTTGTCATGTATGTTTTATTTTGACAAAGAAGGCAACCTTAACTGCCAAAGTTTCAAATCTCCTTTCTCCTACCACACCTTAATGGAACATTTTTGATCTGAACCACTGGAATCAGAACGTGCAAAATATGAAGTGGGTTTTGGTCCTTGAAGAACTTCAAAAAATGCACTTAACAAAAATGTTAGTGCAATAATGAAATTGAGCAGAGGATTTTATTGGGTCCTCTGCAGTGAAGAAACATCTGACTTTATGCTCTTACTGGATGGTAAAATGACTGAAGTGGAAGAGGTTTGTTGCAACTGATGTAAACTATGAATTCTGTATTTCTTCTTTTTTATACTTGATTAGAGAATTTTGAACTAGCTTCTAAAATTATCTTGCACATGTATGGGAATCTCAAGATTAAATTCTACTTATTCTTTAGCCTGTAACTTTAAAAATTCTAGTTCTTAGCTTGAATTGTTGCCGATTTGATGCATATATTAGAAAGTAATTGACAGGTGTAATTTAAGCACGTCATGATAAATCTGTTGACGTATTAATTTATAGGCTAAGGACTGGGGATGAGGGTTGGACTTACCAGGTGCAAACAATGAAATCTAAGTTGCATTTTTAATTTCCAAATTAAATTAAATTGAGTTTTACTTCAAAAATGGATTTTGTCATTGTAGTGGGTTAATCTTACAAGTTTAGCCTGTTTAAATGCTTGTACTGAAAATAAAAAATTCCTTAAATGTGACTTCCAAGATACATTGTAAAAGTTAATCTTGGACTAACTTATCATAGCCATTTTAAAACCAGAGTTGCATAGTGGTGGTTAACTGTTTCAGAGAGGGTTATTTTGTTTAGTTTGACAGTTAAGGGTAAACTTTTTGAGGCAAAGTTGTTGTTGCTTAGTTTTAATGTAGTAAGGCATGGATATTTGTGTGTCAGGTTGTACAGTACTTCTAGAATGTATATTTTCTAAATATTTACCTAAAAATGTTTTATATTTTGACATTTTATATTATGAAGTAAGTGGTGCTGGTGTGCTTCATTCAGGTAGGGAAGGTTAGGGAGATAGGATTGTAATTATGTTTGTTTTAAAGCTTAGAATCTGTTAATAGTCTTCTGCTCGTGTCTAAGTAATTTTTTGTTGTTGTTGTTCTGAGTATGTGTTCCATAGATGCCCAGCATCAAAGATATTTAGATGCCAGTGGTCTTGCAGTTCTATTAAAGTATTACAATTCTTGTTTGACAGAATTGTTTTATCTTATTAACTTTGGAGAATGTAGAGCATATGAAAGCACTTTTGGGTTCCCTTAAGTAGATAAAATCTGTAGCACGTTTATGTGACTGTTACTTTTTCCTCTTGGAAATACCTAAAAGCTTGGGACAAAACTGAAAGAGAAGTAATCATAAAATTAATTAGATTATACTAGTTAGAGTAGTTTGTGCAGCCCTGACCTGTGTAGAGGATGGTGCTGCATATGCACAGATACTAAGTACTAAAATGTGTATTTTCAGTGTCCTGTTTTGAAACTCCTGGATATGGTTTTTGGAGAAGATGATGTAAAGTACACTTGAATCTTTAGTGAGTCTTTCAGACAGTTGTTGCTGCATGCTGCCTCTAACGGTTTATTTACTTTCTAATTAAAGCCATCTGGTATTTCAAACTAGTACCTTCATGTTCCATAAAATAATTACCTAATAGAACTTTTAAATAGTCTTTGATTAGGGCTTGAAACCCGCCCCCCTTGCTTGTTCTGTATCAAAAACCTGACCGGAAAACTTTGTCTTAATTGCTAGAGAAAAAGACTTTCAAACTCAGGAGAAATTATCTTTTCTATTTAAAATACATTGTTTTCAAGAGTAAGGTCAACATCACCACCTGACGAGAAGAGAGCTGCAGTGATTCCCTGCTGTTCCGAAGCAAATGTTGTGCAAAACCAAGAGGGCTCAGTGTGGTTTCCCATCCATTTGGCCCGGTGACAACCACAGCACGGGATGCCAGAGGGATGTCTTCAGTTTGGGACATCAGTGCTTCCGCGCAGCTACACCAGTACTAGTAATGATGTGAAGCTTCTCACAAAGGTCCTCAAAGTCTCAAATGCCTGAACTTACCAAGTTTGAGGATTAGCACTAAGTAAATGGTATTTAGGTAGAGACTAGTTAGAAAGCTGCTCAATGTATCACTTTAGTTTGTTATAGCAGTATATATGGCTCTAGTACAAGTAATTTTACATTCAGATCATTGAAACTTGTTAGCTATGGAAAATCACGAAGTCGTGTATGATTATAGACTAAAATCTGTTGGTTTTTTGTTCTTTGAAATTGAACCAAAATCATTCCTTTGGAAGCTTGCATTGTTGTGCAGTTTCCATGTGTGTACATGAGCATTCAGTATCTTGAAGAGCCTTCAGGATTTAGTGGCTGAAACTATGCTGAAGCCTCAATGCAAATGTATTTTTGCATTTGTATAAAACCCTCACTGTGTTTTTGAGTGTTTTTAATAATAACTTATAGATAATTTTATTTTTTCCTCATGTAAATAGGATTTCTGTCCTTTGGGAAACCATCAAAGTGGCATTGTATATGTATAGAGTTTGAAAAGCAGGTAAAGATGGCAGATGTCCCAAATCATTTACTGAAATTTCTTTTTTCCACTCTTTTTACAAAAAAGATGGCTTTTGTTAGAAAGGCAGATGTTTTATGGGCTGTGGGCTTTATTCTCTTCTTTAAAAAGAGATCATGCTTAATGATAAATATAGACAAAAGCCTTAAAAGCTCAGATTTTTTCTTGATCAAGAGTGTACTTAAGGTAAACGTGAGGTTAAAATTCAGCTAATTTTCTTAATTTTGAAGTAATGTATTTGAAATAGGTTTTGTGTTACAAGAGGGGATGAAATCACACATACTTTGTTCTTAAAAGTTGTATTCTCTTTAGGGTTTTTTTTAGGGATTAAGTTGTAACCCGCTGCATTCTCTATCCTACTATAATTGAAAACCATTGAAGTTCTATTTTTAAATTACTAATTTGCTTTCATTAAACAAAATATCTAAATTTAGACTTTGAAATAAGTTGTTACTAGGCAGGATTTATCCATGCAAATTCTTATTTACTGAATTAAAAAAGCTGTGTATAAATATGTTCAGACTTAGCAGCTTTTTATATTAATGGAAAAATTTTGAGGATTAACAAGTACTCAAAAAAAAAAAAGGTCTAAATTTAAAACAATAGAATCTGTTCTGGCTAGAGCCAATTTCTAAATTCAGAAGTCAGAGAGAAATGTTTAGAAAATCCTTGATAATATTAGTTTTTCATATAGTAAGACCTTTTACTAATCTTAATAAAGCGTATTTGAAAACTTAGGCAACCATTACTAATACATCTGTGTTAATCTTGGGTACCAGTCTTTTTAGGTACTGTGATGCTGTGAGCTTTTAAAGAACTCTGTGTAAATATTTTCTGGCAAAATAAAGACATAAAGCCCAAAGCAAAAAAAAATTTTAAAAAAAATTCTGTTTAAGACTAATTCACATGAATTGTTTTCAACTTAATTGTCTGTATTTTACTATGCAAGAATATTCTTTCGTCATTTACTGTATTTTGATAGAATTCAGATATGTAAGAAATACAAATGCTTTTGTGCTGGATGAAAAAAATATCATGTCTTCTTCCCTAAAGATTTCAGATTTATTTACGAAGGTATTTTCTCCTGTTCAGATGGAGAATGTGATTTTTATCACTCAGCAAATCAGTAGTTATAAAGAAACTCACAACACCAAAAAAACCCACCACAAAACAACAAAAAACCACCCCCAATACAAACAAAACCCAAACAAACAAAAACTCACTAAAGAGTCCTAAGTCCTCATTCAAGGCTCAGTCTGCTGGTGAAATGTTCTCATTTTAAGCCCACAGCTTTAGGGGGGTATATTACCTCAGTATTCCGAGTTCCTATATTCTTTAGCAGGTCCAAGACAATTAGAGTTGTTTATTTTCTGCAAAAATAATATATGCCAATTCAGCTTTGCTGTAAAATATAAGTGAACAAACTTGTTTGTTCTTATTGTAATCCTTAGATATAAAACTTGAAAAATGCTTCAGATAGTGCATGTCTTTTGTACGCTGACTGTGGATTTTTAAATGTGTAGAGGTGTAAAGAACAGCAGGTTTGCTTTAAGCATAACAAACTGTTTCTCTTGGTATTTTAAATGTGTTTGTAAAGTACCGTTCTCCTGGACTGCATCCTGATACCTTTTCTTTTTCTTAATTTGCAGTGACAGAAGCAGAAACGTTGTTTGCAGGTGGTGAAAGCTGGCACTTAGCAGTTCAGTTCCATCTTGAGTGTGCCTATACTTTTTTGTATTACTACGAGTATAAAAAAGCTAAACAATGTTTCAATACAGCTAAAGACATAACAAAGCTCCAGATTAATCTTACAGGTAAGTCTTACTTGTACAGCGTATGAGGATGGTTGATTGGACCAAACTAACCTGCAGCTTGTTGGGGTTTTTTTTACACATCCAAAGCAAAAAATCATGACTTTTAACAAGTAGAACTTACTTGTCTTCTAAGAATTAGCATTGCTTGGAAAAGGGAAGCCAAATATTCCATCCAGTTACAATATCATCCCTAATGTGGGTTTCCGAGTGGCTTTGCTATTACAATTCTTCCTTCTCATGTTTCATATCAAATTTCAGGTCTAGTTGTCTGTTATGGGACCCCTGAAACTAGTTAGTTGGTGTCATAATGAGCAAGTTTTTGTATGTATATTTGGAGACAGCATTAAAGAAGTCTGCTTCATGATTTGATGCAGTCTTTCACCTTTTATGCCACTAGCCTAGACCTACTCCATGTAAGTAGCATTTAAAAGTCACTTCTGGGACTGTTGTTATCACAAGAAATAAGTAGAAAAGTCAAATTTCTGATGAACGGAACTATCAAGGATTCAATCACTATGGAGGCTTTATAATTATCATTTCAGAACCTGTCATTTGGAGTCAGGCAGATCAGATTGCTGCACTTGCAACTTCAGTTAAAATTACATGCATTGATATGGGCCTGTTTGGTCCAGGTTCTGCTAGGTAGTCAAAATGACATAAAATGCCCACCTTTTCTGTGGGAGAACTTTCGATTGTGCCTGAGTTGAAATGCAAAAACATTTATATAGGGTTTTTTCCCTATAGACTTAGTGGAAAGCACTAAGGAACTGAAACTTGCAGCCTCCTTACCTGTTACCCCACTATATGTCCCAAGGCTAACTGTTCCTTTATATTCAGATTGGAGCTACTTATCTCCTGAGTCAGTTTAATATTTGTCTTAGTTTGAGTGACACAAGACTGATTTCTCTTTCAGTATTTTTACTTTGCAGTAAAGTCTCTTCTAATGCTTGGGAAAACTGTACTTTTAGAAGACTCTAGTGTCTGAATTTGTGAAAATATTTTCTGTATAACCAACCATGGTGTGTGGCTTTCAAGGTCTCGGTGTTTACCAGTTAGTCAGGTCCTGGCATGAGGAGGAGCGAGACCTGGACACTTGACCCCAGCTGGTCAACAGAATTATTTCATACTACGAACGGCACATTCAATATAAATTAGAAAGTTTACTGTTGAGTTCTCTCTCTTCCTTGATGACAACAATCCTGAGAACTCCTTGCCCTGGTGCCAAAACCCTGAGCCCTTCCCTTCCTCCCGAAGCCATAGGACTCATGTTGCTGTCCACTGCTGGGAGTGCACAGCTTCCTACTGGCTGAGTTTAATCGCTGCATATTTTATATTGGTATTGGGATCAAAATTGGTTCTTTAGTGTTATTAATGTTAATTATGCAGTCTCATTCTATTAAATCTGTTTACATTTCAGCCCTCAGGTTTCCTTGTTTTTCCCCCGTTCCCCTTCCCGGGTGAGGGGGGGTCATTGAGTGAGAGAATAATTGTCTCAATGACAAGAAATTGTTGTAGGTTCCTCAAACCATAACCATATTTTAATTAAAAAAAAACCCCAAATGAACAAAAAAACCCCACCCCCCACAAAAAAAAAGCCCCACCCAAGAACCACAAAAGCAAACAACTTTTGTGGAACTCAGTGCTCATTTCTTCAAAGGCTTTAAGGGTTTACTTTGAAAAATCTGTAGTGAAAGTCTTGTGGCATAATGTTTTTGTGTAGCTGTGAGTTGATTATATTCAATGGTATCTGCTTAAAGTGTAGGAGTAATTTCCCTATATTTACTGGAAGGAATTCCATCCACTTAAGTTGATCCTATGCTTTTTTCCTACACGCAACATGTACTGTATGTGTGATGTGTTCCATGTGTGGCATGGACCGCAAACTCAATATTACAAGGTAGTTTTGTTTAAAATTATCCTAATTTTTTCTTTTATTAAAAATATCAGTGCCTGTGGTGATACTCAAGCTATAAAAATTTAACTAAGAACAAGTAAAATCAAAGTAGCAAGTGGCTATTCACTGATATTCCTCAACTTACAGCTGCATGTTGGATTTTTTTTCCTTTAAAGGAGATCTTTAGATTTTCAATGAATGATTTCCTTAAATCTAACAAAGGAAAAACCCTCTTGTTTGGAAAGGAAAAAAGAAAAGTTTGGATGCAATAGAATTATTTGTATTTTTGATTACTTTACTAAGAGGTTATGCTAGTCCCAGAGAGAGGCTGTGGTGATACAGTCTCTTGGAAAAATGTTGTGAAACTCCTAAAAGTTCTGTGGTTTATCTCCATAAATCTACTAGAAAAGTTATGAAGGATGTCTAACCTAAAGGCAAATGAACTGAACATGTGGGAATTGTTGGCATTCTAGACATAGTCATTTGACATGCATGTTTGAGCTAAAAGAAAAGAATGTTACATCATCAAAAAAGACTTTGCTTTAATGTAAAAATTCAACCTCTAGCAAAGACATTTTTAAGGCTTTTGGAAGGTATTTCCTTTTTAGGGAAGGATTTCAAGAGGCTTTTATTCTGTAATGTTTGTAATCCTTACTAGTTGAACATTTTATTGTGGCATGGAAATGTATGCTGTTCTTAAAGAGAGAATTTAGAACCAGTACTTTCCAAAGTTATTTTAGAAATGTGTGAATAAATTATACTTTTTTTTGGCTTGTCTGCTTTAAGTCCATTAATCCAGGTCTGTGCTATATTCATCACTTATTAAAAAGCATCCTTATGTCCCTCACAATGAGTCACAACCATCAATAACTCCATAGAACAATTTCCAGTAAAAAAGATAACTGTGGTTCTTCTTGCATACAAATTTACTAAAATGAAGGGTGGTAATCCAAAATAAATTTAACATCAACAGATCTGGAGGATTAATAATGCTGAACTCTCAGATCTGCATATTGTCTGCTTGTTGTTTTCATGCCCAGTAATGCATCCCTGGGAATTTTTAATATGGAACAGAAAGTAAAGTCTCTGTGTGGACTCCCTCTCTTCTGTGAGACATATGGTGGTATTAAAGCAAGCAAATTTTTCCCCCAGCTTAAACGCGGGATATATGTTTTCCAAACAAAAATGATTATGTTTGTAATAACACGGAATTCTTTGCTTAGAAAATGGGATGGGGGATGTGTCCATCTCAGAGCATAAACAAATCATAGTTTCTGGGTGGTAGCAGATAAAGTTATTGGTAACCAGCATAATTTTGCAAGTGTTTTATTCAGTTGTTTAAGCAGCAAGACATAATAGTAAGTGAATTGCAGCATAATGATTTTCAAGCATTAATAAAATCGAGAACTGAGTGCTACCACATAAAAATAGTATGAATCATTACCCACTATTTCTCTCCATGTGTCGCCCTCTTCTCCGCAGTGTGCCTTGCAATTTTAAGGGGATATTTTTAGAACTTTTTTCACTTCTTCATAAACTCTTTCCATTAAAAAGGGGTAAGTGGCAGAAAAGGAGAAATCAGTTTAATTTCTGGCTTCCCTACTGTTCTCCTTCCGCCTCCAGGAAGAAAAAGCAGTGACTACTGTTTCAGTGCCTGTGCCAGGTGATTCTTACTGACAATGGCCCCATCCTCAGGCCTTTGTCACATGAACAGTCAATCGTCTTTACCTCGAGGATTTTGTCCTGCAAAATTTTCAAAATTATAATGAAATTTAGAACTTGATCTTGATTGGCCCTGCAAAAGTAACAGTGGATCAACATTCAGTTCTCCATTTCTGTTATTTGACTTTCACAGTTCACATTATCTGAGTGTTGTATCATAGTAATAATAAGCAAGCAAACCTTCAAATTTTATAGAGTAATTTTTAGGGACATTTTAGTTCTAGTTAGGATTCTGTTATTTTAAGTTACTATCCTGAAATTGCTCCATGATCTCTCTGATTGCAGCTTTCAAATAGGTTGCTGACAGAGGAAGAATAGATGTGATTTTCTTTTCACCCTGAAACTGAAGAAAGAGCACTGAGAGGAATTTCACATTATGTGTTTGTAAAGTACCGTTCTCCTGGACTGCATCCTGATACCTTTTCTTTTTCTTAATTTGCAGTGACAGAAGCAGAAACGTTGTTTGCAGGTGGTGAAAGCTGGCACTTAGCAGTTCAGTTCCATCTTGAGTGTGCCTATACTTTTTTGTATTACTACGAGTATAAAAAAGCTAAACAATGTTTCAATACAGCTAAAGACATAACAAAGCTCCAGATTAATCTTACAGGTAAGTCTTACTTGTACAGCGTATGAGGATGGTTGATTGGACCAAACTAACCTGCAGCTTGTTGGGGTTTTTTTTACACATCCAAAGCAAAAAATCATGACTTTTAACAAGTAGAACTTACTTGTCTTCTAAGAATTAGCATTGCTTGGAAAAGGGAAGCCAAATATTCCATCCAGTTACAATATCATCCCTAATGTGGGTTTCCGAGTGGCTTTGCTATTACAATTCTTCCTTCTCATGTTTCATATCAAATTTCAGGTCTAGTTGTCTGTTATGGGACCCCTGAAACTAGTTAGTTGGTGTCATAATGAGCAAGTTTTTGTATGTATATTTGGAGACAGCATTAAAGAAGTCTGCTTCATGATTTGATGCAGTCTTTCACCTTTTATGCCACTAGCCTAGACCTACTCCATGTAAGTAGCATTTAAAAGTCACTTCTGGGACTGTTGTTATCACAAGAAATAAGTAGAAAAGTCAAATTTCTGATGAACGGAACTATCAAGGATTCAATCACTATGGAGGCTTTATAATTATCATTTCAGAACCTGTCATTTGGAGTCAGGCAGATCAGATTGCTGCACTTGCAACTTCAGTTAAAATTACATGCATTGATATGGGCCTGTTTGGTCCAGGTTCTGCTAGGTAGTCAAAATGACATAAAATGCCCACCTTTTCTGTGGGAGAACTTTCGATTGTGCCTGAGTTGAAATGCAAAAACATTTATATAGGGTTTTTTCCCTATAGACTTAGTGGAAAGCACTAAGGAACTGAAACTTGCAGCCTCCTTACCTGTTACCCCACTATATGTCCCAAGGCTAACTGTTCCTTTATATTCAGATTGGAGCTACTTATCTCCTGAGTCAGTTTAATATTTGTCTTAGTTTGAGTGACACAAGACTGATTTCTCTTTCAGTATTTTTACTTTGCAGTAAAGTCTCTTCTAATGCTTGGGAAAACTGTACTTTTAGAAGACTCTAGTGTCTGAATTTGTGAAAATATTTTCTGTATAACCAACCATGGTGTGTGGCTTTCAAGGTCTCGGTGTTTACCAGTTAGTCAGGTCCTGGCATGAGGAGGAGCGAGACCTGGACACTTGACCCCAGCTGGTCAACAGAATTATTTCATACTACGAACGGCACATTCAATATAAATTAGAAAGTTTACTGTTGAGTTCTCTCTCTTCCTTGATGACAACAATCCTGAGAACTCCTTGCCCTGGTGCCAAAACCCTGAGCCCTTCCCTTCCTCCCGAAGCCATAGGACTCATGTTGCTGTCCACTGCTGGGAGTGCACAGCTTCCTACTGGCTGAGTTTAATCGCTGCATATTTTATATTGGTATTGGGATCAAAATTGGTTCTTTAGTGTTATTAATGTTAATTATGCAGTCTCATTCTATTAAATCTGTTTACATTTCAGCCCTCAGGTTTCCTTGTTTTTCCCCCGTTCCCCTTCCCGGGTGAGGGGGGGTCATTGAGTGAGAGAATAATTGTCTCAATGACAAGAAATTGTTGTAGGTTCCTCAAACCATAACCATATTTTAATTAAAAAAAAACCCCAAATGAACAAAAAAACCCCACCCCCCACAAAAAAAAAGCCCCACCCAAGAACCACAAAAGCAAACAACTTTTGTGGAACTCAGTGCTCATTTCTTCAAAGGCTTTAAGGGTTTACTTTGAAAAATCTGTAGTGAAAGTCTTGTGGCATAATGTTTTTGTGTAGCTGTGAGTTGATTATATTCAATGGTATCTGCTTAAAGTGTAGGAGTAATTTCCCTATATTTACTGGAAGGAATTCCATCCACTTAAGTTGATCCTATGCTTTTTTCCTACACGCAACATGTACTGTATGTGTGATGTGTTCCATGTGTGGCATGGACCGCAAACTCAATATTACAAGGTAGTTTTGTTTAAAATTATCCTAATTTTTTCTTTTATTAAAAATATCAGTGCCTGTGGTGATACTCAAGCTATAAAAATTTAACTAAGAACAAGTAAAATCAAAGTAGCAAGTGGCTATTCACTGATATTCCTCAACTTACAGCTGCATGTTGGATTTTTTTTCCTTTAAAGGAGATCTTTAGATTTTCAATGAATGATTTCCTTAAATCTAACAAAGGAAAAACCCTCTTGTTTGGAAAGGAAAAAAGAAAAGTTTGGATGCAATAGAATTATTTGTATTTTTGATTACTTTACTAAGAGGTTATGCTAGTCCCAGAGAGAGGCTGTGGTGATACAGTCTCTTGGAAAAATGTTGTGAAACTCCTAAAAGTTCTGTGGTTTATCTCCATAAATCTACTAGAAAAGTTATGAAGGATGTCTAACCTAAAGGCAAATGAACTGAACATGTGGGAATTGTTGGCATTCTAGACATAGTCATTTGACATGCATGTTTGAGCTAAAAGAAAAGAATGTTACATCATCAAAAAAGACTTTGCTTTAATGTAAAAATTCAACCTCTAGCAAAGACATTTTTAAGGCTTTTGGAAGGTATTTCCTTTTTAGGGAAGGATTTCAAGAGGCTTTTATTCTGTAATGTTTGTAATCCTTACTAGTTGAACATTTTATTGTGGCATGGAAATGTATGCTGTTCTTAAAGAGAGAATTTAGAACCAGTACTTTCCAAAGTTATTTTAGAAATGTGTGAATAAATTATACTTTTTTTTGGCTTGTCTGCTTTAAGTCCATTAATCCAGGTCTGTGCTATATTCATCACTTATTAAAAAGCATCCTTATGTCCCTCACAATGAGTCACAACCATCAATAACTCCATAGAACAATTTCCAGTAAAAAAGATAACTGTGGTTCTTCTTGCATACAAATTTACTAAAATGAAGGGTGGTAATCCAAAATAAATTTAACATCAACAGATCTGGAGGATTAATAATGCTGAACTCTCAGATCTGCATATTGTCTGCTTGTTGTTTTCATGCCCAGTAATGCATCCCTGGGAATTTTTAATATGGAACAGAAAGTAAAGTCTCTGTGTGGACTCCCTCTCTTCTGTGAGACATATGGTGGTATTAAAGCAAGCAAATTTTTCCCCCAGCTTAAACGCGGGATATATGTTTTCCAAACAAAAATGATTATGTTTGTAATAACACGGAATTCTTTGCTTAGAAAATGGGATGGGGGATGTGTCCATCTCAGAGCATAAACAAATCATAGTTTCTGGGTGGTAGCAGATAAAGTTATTGGTAACCAGCATAATTTTGCAAGTGTTTTATTCAGTTGTTTAAGCAGCAAGACATAATAGTAAGTGAATTGCAGCATAATGATTTTCAAGCATTAATAAAATCGAGAACTGAGTGCTACCACATAAAAATAGTATGAATCATTACCCACTATTTCTCTCCATGTGTCGCCCTCTTCTCCGCAGTGTGCCTTGCAATTTTAAGGGGATATTTTTAGAACTTTTTTCACTTCTTCATAAACTCTTTCCATTAAAAAGGGGTAAGTGGCAGAAAAGGAGAAATCAGTTTAATTTCTGGCTTCCCTACTGTTCTCCTTCCGCCTCCAGGAAGAAAAAGCAGTGACTACTGTTTCAGTGCCTGTGCCAGGTGATTCTTACTGACAATGGCCCCATCCTCAGGCCTTTGTCACATGAACAGTCAATCGTCTTTACCTCGAGGATTTTGTCCTGCAAAATTTTCAAAATTATAATGAAATTTAGAACTTGATCTTGATTGGCCCTGCAAAAGTAACAGTGGATCAACATTCAGTTCTCCATTTCTGTTATTTGACTTTCACAGTTCACATTATCTGAGTGTTGTATCATAGTAATAATAAGCAAGCAAACCTTCAAATTTTATAGAGTAATTTTTAGGGACATTTTAGTTCTAGTTAGGATTCTGTTATTTTAAGTTACTATCCTGAAATTGCTCCATGATCTCTCTGATTGCAGCTTTCAAATAGGTTGCTGACAGAGGAAGAATAGATGTGATTTTCTTTTCACCCTGAAACTGAAGAAAGAGCACTGAGAGGAATTTCACATTGTGCATTCTGAATATTGATTAATGCAGTAGACAGCCTTCATTGGTTTGCTGTTTCACCATCTCCCATGTTACTTTTACAGCATCTTATATGAGGTGTTATGGTAATGTCATGTCTGTGATGCTTCTTCATAGAGCTAAGTCTTCAAATGAAGATTTGAAATACTTAAAATTATGGCCTTCTAAGATATTATAGGGTTTTCATGTGCCTGAATGTCTCCATGTTGTCATTAACTTTTAGCAGGCAAATTGAACAATTGTGTGTGATTTATTATTAGGGAATAAGTAGGGAACTGATTAAACTTGATGCCTGTGAGTTTTTAAGAGACAATATGATGTGTTATGGGGAATTTACTTCTAAGTGGCTTTGCAAGACCTATCTACCTGTGTTTGTATATTTGTAATATGGTTTTTTTTTTTGGTCATAGCTAGCAGTGAGAGCACGTATAGTTCATTGCAAAGAGATCAAGCAGAGTTAAACCAAGCTAAATTTCATAGGTTAATTCTCAATGTGTTTCTCTCTTTATTTTACATTTTTGTGACCAATTTTCTAGTATGTGACAGGATTACTGGGTTTTAGCGTTCATTAATATAAACATTAATTCTCTGTAGGTGCTTTGGGAAAGAGAACACGATATCAGGAAAAATATGTTGCTCAGCTTATTTTGGATGTCCAAAGACCAGATGAATTCCTCCTTCCTCACAGTGAACTAAGTCCGGCTCCAACACCTTTAGAAAACTTAACAATGGTATGTATTTGAGAAGAATGGCTTTAATTTCTTAAAATGAAAGTCTTCTGAAGCTTTTCTTGGGTGTCTGCAAGGGAAAAATTTGTAGTGCCTAGGAGAAACTTAGGATTTCTGAAAGTCTTTGTAAAATATGTGGGACAGTCCTTTCCTTAATATTAAAGGACATGGGGTAAACCATGAAAGACAGATGTGGCTACTCCAATAAAAGCATGTTTGCAAATATGATCTTCTACAGTTCATGTATTAATTTCTGGTGACTAAAAATGATGGAGTTAGGAAAACAGGTGGGAGACAAATTTTCAAAGTAGCCTGCAAGGCATCACAGAAATGCAGATAACTAAGGACTGACAGACATGTTTAGTAACACTGTGAAGATAGGAAATTAGTCTAGGTATTCCTACGGGCATGAATTATATGACTTGTCCCTACAGATCTTAAGGCTGTGCATGATGACTTCAATTATAAATTGCTAAACAATCACTGAATTGTTTTGGGATGGCCTTTTTCCTTCATGTGGAGAAGTTCTGCTTAGGATTTAAAGTTATTTGAACTTGCTAAAAAAGTCAGAGGAAAAATTGAGGCTTTATGGTCCAAGATTTATTCTTCAGGTTGGAAAGCTTTTGTAATCAAAGGTTATACCTTGCAGATTTCCAAGTCAAGCAGGAATCTAAAGCAAAAAAATTGACAATACTTCTCTATTTCTAAACTGATTGCAAAAATATCGTGGGAGACTATCCTAGCTTTTGTTGTTTGTCCATTAGTATGTCCTTAGGGTTGTATTTGATTTGATGAAAAGAGATTGACTGTATGTATGTCACAACTTGTGCTTATGATAGAACTATGTATAGCAACCCATATAAGGGTAGTGAGAGCTTGGGGAAGGCCACTTCATGAGCGTCAGACTTAGTTATAGTTATAGACTTACCGAGAACTAAGTGATAGGATGCATTGTTCTCACTCCATAATGGGATATTGTATAACTTTCTTCCAGTTATTCACAGCTTTCTGCAGAATTTGCCTTTGTAGTCTTTATCTGATAATGACTTTGGTTTGGCATAAAGTAATTATATCTTTTCAATAAAAATAGCAGCACTGTTTTAAACTGTAGGTATAACCTGGAATGAAATGTATTATCCTTGCTAATAAAATACTAATATGTCCTTTTAGTGAACAGACTCAAAGCTGCTGAAGTAAGTCTAGCAGAGAGTTTGATAAAGAAAATCAGGGTATTTGAAACCTTTAAAAATTAGTCATGCTTATGTCATCCACACTTTCCTATTAAAAATTTACTGAATATATCATGAAAATAATGCTAGAGAAAGTAAGCATATCTGCTCTTTCTGAAAAGTAAAAATGTGATGCTAGAAAGGCCTTGAGAGGTTTTTGCTACAGGGAGAGAAGTGAATTTTGTGCAAGTCTGAGCAACTGTGTCACATAATTCTGTCATAAGTTACTTGGGCTGCCTATCAAGGAAAGCTAGGCTTTCTGTTCCCACAGTCCACTTCTGAAAAGACATAAAAAAATCAGAACCCGTTATTTCTACATTTTGTGTGTGTCAGAAACTCTAGAATATAATATTAGTAAACCATGTGCTGCTTGGAGGAAAACCTGAGATATTTCAAGTTCAGCCTTTCATGAACATCGTGTCTGAGTGTTCTGCCACAGATATTAGACCAGGCTTGACTAAGCAGACTCTCCAGTTCGTGTGTGTGTTTAATTACCAATTAAAGGTTTTGGGTTTTTTCACCTTTTTCTATCATGTCTTTATTGATAACGTAGTATCAAAGTACAACTTATTAATGTAATTTGTCAATGTTAGCTTTAACAATGAGTCCTAGTGTTTCTTTTGCCAGATCTTGTATCAAATTTGCCAGCCTTGGGTGTATCTTGAAGCTCTTTAGGTAAAATTGGAGTTAATCATATTCTCCATCTTCCAAAAACTGCCAACAACATCATTGCATCTCTCTCTAAGTTTAGGGCAGATGCTTGATGTATCGTGTGTATTTTTAAAGACTATTCATGGCAAATGTATAGAAGCTACGTCTTGAGGGGTGCTGAAAATCTCCACAGACCTAACATATGCAAATGGAAAGCTAAAAGATCATGCTGCAGAATTATTACAGGGAAATTTTCTTCCCCTCTCCAGTGTTCTTATTTTACATCTGCCACTTGCAGATAAAGGAAAAGACAGGAATTGTCCTGGATGAGTGGAAAATTTCCTAAGAGAATTTTAAACTTTGCCAATATGTATAAAGGCCAAGTTGAGACTCGTCACACCTAATTTTCATCTCCTGTTTTGGAGTGCTTATTTCTATGGTCTTGAAGTTCTCCCTCTATTATTGTTCAATAAGATGACTGAATAGGTTATTTTGCAATTAAGGGTTCAGTAATTTGTTTTCACTAAATATACAACCAATATAGGAATGTGATTGATTGTTGGACTGTAGCTGGGCTATTTCTGGTCAAGTGCTTCCTGCTTCCCTCTGGTGCTGAGCAATTATGTTATCTCAGATAGCACTAGGAGGAAAACTATTTGCATTTCAAAATATGCATTTGAGATGGTAAATTCAAAGCTTTGCTCACAGACCAGTTTGTGTGAAATGAAAACCTCAGGCTTGAGGTGATGCATAAGGACTCTTGATATGAAGTGGTATGTTAAAATAGTTTGATTAGTTTAAAAAAAATTCAGAAGTGCTTTTATGTTTTGGGGAGATGAAGAATTTAATTTTAAATCTTGGAATGAAAGTCATAATTTAAAACTCTAGCATACAGTTGCAGTACAGTTCAGTTGATCAATATTTATAGTGAAGTTAAAGCAATTAGTACTGTTTAGACAAGCTAGATTTTAAAGATTATGTAGACCAGAATCTGGAAGCTTTTAACTAATTGCCTTATAAATTAAATTGTAAATTATGAAGTGGTATCATTATACTAGCATAGGGTTCGGTTCTAAAATAATTTTAATTGTGGTAGATAATCCTTATATCCGCTATCCTTATATATGCTAATGTAGCAAGAGAATAAATGGTATTAAATGTGCCTTTAAGAGTGGGAATATCTTCCTTATCCCATTAAAATAAAATAAACTTACTTTCTTCACATTCTCTGTCAAATGACAAGTTAGTTTCATTTATATAGTGATAAAATACTGGTGATGAATACAGATAACCCACTTGGAAGCATTCCTGTTTGCTTTTTGTTCTTCTGTGGACCCTCATTTTGACATTGTCAATGGAAGATATTAATTGGAAACAGCTACAAGAAGGGAAATAAATAGGAAGTTCTAAAAACTGTTAATATAAATCTATTTTATGATTTTAATAGATTATACAAATTACTACTGGTTACTAAAAACCAGTAGTGCAATAATTGGTTTAAGGACTGAGTTTTTGGTTTTGTTTGGGGTTTTTTTTCAAGTGAAGGAGAAATAGTGTTACAACTACCTCCCGCTTGCTCACAGTCAAAGGAATCTTTGTTCTTTCTGAACAAACACAAATTCTACAAACATAGTAATTTATACTTTTCAGCCACAGGTTATTACTTTCTTCTTTAAGTTAAATGACAGACAATGAACTTCAGGTAGCATACTTGTTTGTAAAAGTTAAACTGAATACACCTGAACAAAAATAATTTGTTCCAGAGGAAATCTGAAGGAAAGTCACAAGTACCTGTCCAGGAGAAAACCTTTTCATAATACCCTTTCTTGCCTTTACCAGCGACAAAGCATCTGGAGGTGCTGGCTCAGTGGGGTTTTTTCAATCAGTGTTTCTTTAATTTGCAGAACTCCTTTAAAACAAAATGAAACAAAAAACGCCACCACCACTTCCCTGTGTAAGGAATTTAACTGTACTGGCAAAAGGCATGTTCTATTTAGTTGCATTTTGCTGATACTTAAAAAGAAATCTGTACATTCCCAGAGGTCCATAGTCACTAGCCTGAAAACCTGCATGTTAAGAAATAATTTAACATTAATCTGTTTCAGTTTGTCAGTATGTGTGTGTTTATCTAAATATATATAAATATAAAATAGAGGAAGAAATTGTTGATAATACCATGAGCTAAAGTTTGAAAAGGAAAATCCTCTTCAGCCCTTATTAAAGCCTTATTATTCAGGTAACCTTAAAGTTGCTCTGAATGCTGTTCCTCCTGAATTGCAACCCGTATGCTTGTAGCACAAGTGGTTTGGATGGTACTTCATGCTACTGGCTTAATCAGTTATTCTGTCATAATTATAGTAAATTACTTTCCATTGTAACATTTTCTGATGTTTGTATTAACCTTTTTTAAGAAAGTCTATATTTTTTTGTGTTTTGAAGGCATACATTTCTCTGCAACTGTTTATATTTTAAAATAAATTTTTCTCCTTTAACAGAATTATGATTTAAATGATGATACAGTGCTCAATGAGATAAAGTTAGCAGATGCTGACCAGTACCAGCTACCTGATTTGTGTGCAGAGGAGCTTGCTGTAATACTTGGGATATGGTAAGTTAGTTCATAATTACTTTAAAAAAAAAACCACCAAAATCTGCATGATTGTGATAATCAAATAATGAAATGGTGAGTTGGTGGGGCTTTTTTTCCTTCCTTGTCATATAGTCTGGCTAAAACGCTAAAAGACTTGCTCTATACATGGGTAGCATTTTCAGTTCTCTCAGAGTGAGCATTAGTGTCCAGTTCAGAAACTGACCAGTGTTTCATTAATTACTGTATTGTTCTTTTATGTGGATAAAGCTTCTTGTTCTTTGCCTCAGATTAATCATGTTTCAAGTATAAGGTGGCATTACCTACCATATGGTGATGGCGCTTTAGTAAATTTTGAAAACCTATTTCAGAGTATGCAGTGGTCAGCTCTGTATGACGATCAGCTGTGTCTTTCAAGCAAAACACTGCCCTGCTTTTCAGTGCAATTGAGATACTTGTATAAATTCATGGTGTCCATTGCTAGTTCAAGCTGTAGTACAAAGTCCTCATGGTTAAATACCTAAGTTTTTTTCTTTTCCTGGCTTTCAGAAATTATAAGCTACATGGGTTTTAGAAATGGCACAGAAGAGCAAAAAGCAGCCTGAGATTTGAGGACCAGAAGCTGGCTGCTCATGAATATCCTCATTTTCTAATACTTTTTTCTATGATGTAGTCATTTAGCTGATGACAGTTATCACGCAATTTTTTGTGTGCAATTTATTTCAGAAGTATTAATATGTCAATAATGGTGGCTTTGATGCAGTGTTCATCATCCATATCTCTCAAAGCACTTTTCTAATCTGTGAGTTGCAAAATGATGGAATCTGCAGTGCTGCTGAGATGTCTTACCCAGGCCAAAAGGCCAGGAGCCAAACAATGAGTGAGCCCTAGTGCCCAAGTCTGGTGTTTTCTCTGTGGGGGCACACGGATGTTACAAGATCTATCTTTGTGATAGGGTGACTCAGTAACAGGGCAGAGAAAGGTTAGTCAGACAATTCAATGGCATAAGCTAACAACCCAGCATTTTGTAGTAGTTCCTTTTTGGTGTGGGGCTTATTGCTTGTTTTCTAGCACGTTACAGTATTTCTCCCCCCCACCTCTCCATCACCAAAGTTTCCAGTTCCTTTTCCCCGTCTTGTCCAATAAAGTTCAGTGGAAGTCATTAGTGGAGAGAAGATTGTTTCCTTGCATATGCCCATTTCTCAGAGTGCAGCTTTTTGAAGGGCCAGACACTTGGCTATATAGTTGAAGTCAAATGTGAAGTTTAATGTTGGTGGTTTCAGCTATGCCCTTTAACCATTCAGCCCATTTGCTGTAATTGGGAATGAATGAGTGGAATATGTACTGTGGCTTCATATGTTCTTTATTCCCCTAGTCTTAAACTTTTCTTTTCAAGGCCACATCTAGATCCGGTTTGAGGACAAAGGAATGGAGTGATCAGTGGGTTGACATATATTCTTGACCCAGTCACTTTTAGCCTTTCATACTGAATCAAAGCAAGGCAAAGCCTTCCCCTTCCTGACAAGCATTTTCAAAGTGCACTTCATTTTTTAACACAATATTGTGTACACTCAGATTATTTCATCCCTCCCGCCTCCACCCTTCTGAAAGAAATTATAATTTGCCTATTGGTCTTTCTCTTGTTTCTCTTGTTTGTTTTTAAAAAAAACCTGTAGAATTTGAATTTTACATTGGCTGACTGCACAGTAGTTTCTTGACCGCAGCATGTCACTTGGAAACCGCCACTGTCAATGCTCTGAGTGGGGACTAGACACCATCTTGACTGCCAGCTGTGTGTGTGTGTCAGAATCCAAGTGTTAGGTGAGTTTGTGTGGTGGTTTGGGCTGGGCTGGCCAATGACACGGCAACAGATGCTCTCCTTCACCTCTCACTCCAGGGAGAGGAAGAAGAGAGATAAAGAGATTTATGAGTTCAGGAAAAAACTAAACTACCTTAATGAAATATTAATAATAAAACAAAAAAGAAAATAATTAAATAGAGACAATATCTATAAATGTATACAAAACCCTATCAAGCCCCCAGGGAGATGTTGCTGGCAGGCACTGGGAAACTTCCAGACTGGAGTCAGTGGTGGGAACTAGATTCTAGAACACGTTGATGGGGATCGAGAGCAGACAAGCTGACAGGGTCCTCCTTGAGGAGGAGCCCTTGAAGAGGAGCCAATCTGACCCCTTCCATCCCTCAGCTTTTGTACCCAGCGTGGCACAGGGTGTGCCATCCCATTGGGCAGTTTGGGTCACCTGACCTATCCACGCCTCCCCACAGGGTAGGCCCCGTGTCAGCTGACCCTCGTTGCCACGGCAACAAGTACCGGCAGGAGCCGCTCACGGAACAGGAAGCTGGCTCTGCAAGAAGCTCGTTTAGGAAACAAAAAGCAACCAACAAAATAGGTATAGATTCAGTGTTGCTTCACCATAGGAATGGTAAATTCCATTCCGTGGGTGGGATAATGTTAAGTGACTGCAACTGTTTCAGTCATAGATGGAGACAAGAGTTTATATCCAGTCGTATTGCAGAAATGTTAGTAGAATGCCAGCTTTGAGAGCTGTTCTTCTGTGGGGATACGGGAGACAACCCTTGTGACTAAGTTAAGGCTTGGATTGCTGGCTCTGCCCGTGGTATCTATACTAGCTATTGGCGCATCAATTTGCAAGGAAGCATAGATAGATTATTTAGTGTTGGCTTTGAAGCAAAACATACTTCTCAAACCTTAGCTATAGCAAATTTCTTGCTTTTCTTTCATGCTTGAGGATGCAGTTCTGTAGGGTAAATGCCTGCCTTTAGAATTCCTTTAAGTTTCCAAAGGAGTTCTAACTAGACCTTTTTTTATGGGTAGAACCACCCTAACCCTGGAGGTATCTGTTGTTGACTGGCATTGTCAGCAGTGGAAGTTTTTTCTAATGCAAATAAAGTTTTAGAGACTGACCTGATTTCTTGAAGAAAAGCAGCCTGCAGGTAAAGAAAATGAATGAAACTGAGCAGATTGTTTCCTATACATTTCACTGTGCTTGCTAGTATTTACAGCAAATGTCACAGAAATGCCCCTTAATTCAGCTGAGTTTTTTGTAGCTAAATTATGTTAATTCAAAATCGGCAGGAGGCAGAAATGTTTGTGGATGGGAGAATGAACTGAAAATTGTTACAGCTTTCAGAAAATACGTCATGACAATTACGTGGGATCCTATAGAATTACCTGAATACACTTAACGTTTCCTGCTGTGAAGTAAATTTCATTTTAAGAAGGTTACAATGAATAACTGGCCAAACAAAGTGCAATTACAGTATCAATACAAACGTTTTCGTCTCCTCCTCCACAAAAACATTTTAAAAGGATATAAAATCTTTTTTGAAGTGTTGAAACATTTCTTTACAGTCTTTACAAAAATCCAAGCAACATCTCATGCAGCGTGCTTAAGCCAGCTTGTAAATAACATGCATGAGCCTGAATCAATTAGATATTTATTTTAAACCTGTTCACTAATGTAAGGAAAGAACAACTTGTTTATCAGTAAACCATTTATATAAGAAAATAGCAATGTAAGCTGTACTCAGCCAATTCTCTCTGACATCGGTAATTTGAGGCAGGTTACTTTAAAGTGTTTGGCTATGTCTTCTCTGCAAATTCCTTTTCTCCCAAATACTGAACAATCTGTGGAACTGAGTCTAGAAGAAGACATTTGCCTCTAATGAAACTGTAGCTAAAACAAACTGTAGAAGAGGGGAAAAATCACCTCAGCCTGCCTTGCTTACACTCCTGTTCCATTGTATCCAGATTTTGTAGTATCTATGTAGGAAGAAAGTGTCTAGAGGTGTTTCCAGATCATCTCACTGCAGAAATAATGCAACCTAAAGTAAATATTGTAAGAAACTCCTAGGAATGCAGAAGCATCACTTGGCTAGGACATTTTTTGATATTTTACATGAAAATAACCAGTCATGATGGTAAAAAAACCTATTTTATACTTAAGCCTTAAGACTGTGGCCAAAACTTTGTATAGAGATTCAGTCCAAACTTTCAGATTCTGTTGGAAAAAGATATTAAAGTTTCAATTTAAAAATAAAATAAAAATATATAAAAAACCAAACAAACCCAAGAACGGGCCAATGTATGATTTAAATAATGTGTTAATGTAGTATAGATGCCAAAATGCTGAGAAACTGAGAGGGGAATATATTTCCCTTGTCACTTGGAAATAGCCCAAATTAGATCACTGTTAGAATAGACAACACCAGCTGTGTGTCAGTAGCTTGGGAAGAAAATCCCTTCTCATCACTTGATTCACCATTTTTTAACTTAGATATGGCTGTAGAAAATTATAAGAAAGCAAAGAGAAATGTCCAGTGACTGGTTATTTTTTAACCTTTACTGTCTCTCAAAGATCAAATCAGGTCAAAATAGTGACCTATACTGGAGGTACCTCAGCTCAGTCAAAGATAGACCAGTCTTCAGCAGGTAAGGAAGGTGTCAGGAAACCTAACATTTATTATACAGTAACACATTGCATAATGATACATTATATGATTTCTACAATGAGCTGTAGAAGCATATTTGATACAGCTGCAAAAACACTAAACAGCATTAGGACTAAAGGATTTTTTAAAAAAATTACCAAATCTGAGCTTTTGAATCAATTGAATAATTAGGAAAAAAAATATCCTGATATATGTGTTGGCAGTGGAAACATAACGGGAAGCTTGGGTAGGTGAAACAGGAAAACATTTAGCTATGTGAAATTTAGGAATCTGGCTGTTTGTTGTCTAGTCAATGGAGAAATCAGCACCTGCAGATTGTGATTCATTTCATTTCAGGCACTTATTTTAAATGGATTAGAATCACTCCCTACATTTATCTGTGTTTTTGCATGGACTCAAAAGGAAGAATAGGCAGTTAGCTAGATTAAAGGCCTAAATTTTATATGGTTAAAGCTAAGCAAGATGGATTGTGTTCTTATTAAGATTTTTTAATATAAATACATGATTGCAGGTGCCTTTGCGCTTTATGGCAAGGTAGTACTATATAGCTTGTATCAGAGGTACAAGGCAATGGCAGGTAAACAACTGTTTTCATCTGTTTTAATGAGAGAGAGCATTCTCTCTTCCAAGCTTGAGATGGAAAAGGTGATGTTAAACTGACTATGGAAAGTCAGATCTTAGACATGTTGTCCGATGAAAGCATAGGGCTACAAAGATGATTGGGGGACAGGAACATCTCTCTTATGAGAGGAAAGGCTGTGGGACTTGGGCCTTTTAAGTCTGGAGAAGACTGAGGGGGGATCTGATCAATGCCTTTAAATACTTAAAGGGTGAGTGTCAAGAGGAAGGGGCCAGTCTTTTTCAGGTAGTGCCCAGTGACAAGAGGAAAGGGGCACAAGCTTGAACATAAGAAGTTCCAGCTAAACATGAGGAGGAACTTCTGTACTTTGAGGGTGGCAGAGCACTGGAACAGGCTGCCCAGAGAGGTGGTAGAGTTTCCATCTCTGAAGACATTCAGAATCCGCCTGGATGTGGTCTTGTGCAACCTCTCTAGGTGGACCTGCTTTGGCAGAGGGGTTGGACTAGATGGTCTCCAGAGGTCCCTTCCAACCCTGAATCATTCTGTGATTTTGTGAAAGCTTGGACACAAAATCTTGGACAGCATTAAAGGCGATAAAGGTTTTTCTGTTAAATATTTTTTGGCACTCTGACGCATCTTTACAAACATATCATGTAAATGTAATCTTTTTTTTTTAAAAAAACAAACCAATTACAGGTGCCAGACAGTATAGTGATCTCACCATGGTCCATTTATGGCTATTTAAAACCATTGCTACAAAATGTATTTCTGTGCACCAGTACATATGGCTGTGTGAAGAGATTCCACTGGGGAGATGAGCTTCCTGTCTTGCTATTCAGAATACTCACATAAAAAACATTAGTCACTCGAAAAACCTTTGTGAAACTTTGAAAGCGCTTGTAAAGTGATCAATTTGTTGGGTTTGGCTCTTTTTCATTCACAAAATTAACACAGCTGGTAAAAGTGCAAGTACTCATAGATATTTGGAAAGTCTGACCTATCTATTCTTCATTGTCTGTCTCATGCTGTATTAACTGTAGTTTTAAGCAGTTACCTGAGGAACTTGAATTTGGAATGTCTGCACTTGGAGAGAGCTAACATGCCAGGAAACATAAGCAAAGGAAAACTCAGCAGTTTGCTTCATCCATCTAACTTTATACTCTGTCTTCAGGAGTGACTCAAGTGTGAGAAGCTACGTAAGGGTGAATAATAAAAGTAAACATGTGTTGCCCCCAATCCCAGCCTCTCAATGGTGATTTCCTGAGTCTAATCTGGCCCGTTTGCATGGCAGCCCTCAATGGATCTCTCAAATATTTGTCTTCCATTGAGCTCATGTAAATTTCTTGCATTGGTGGTATCCTTTGGCAAAAGTATCTGTCTGTATATTTTGTGTCTGCTGTTCAAAAAGACCTCCTCCAGGTAGTTCTGGTTGCCTGTAGCTTCCTTTACTGACTTAACTCTCTTATTTCATAACCGTTTTGAAAACTTCTTCGATGTCCTTCTTTGGTTAGTTCTAGCCTAATCAGACATTCCTTTTGTAGAAGTTGTTACATGTTTATAAGGCATAAAACATCATAAAACAACAATTTAGCTGTCTGTTTCTGAAATTTTTCCAATACTGAATTACTGCTTTTGAAATGAAAGGTTTGGAACAGAACGTGGGTGCACAAAGAAGGGCTTTGTGTCATATTTTATGTAGGCTTTATGTTATTGATTTGTATACTTCATGTCGTATGTCCTAGTACATTATTCTCTATTACTTTCCTAATTAATTACTCACTTTTTGATTTGCCTTCTTAACAGCTGCCTAGTACTGAGTTAATATTTTCATGCAGCTGCAGTGCGAGAGTTGCTCGTGAATAGAAATGGTCGCATCAGAGCCCATCATTTATTGTGAAGCTAGGACTATTTTCTGTTGTTCATTACTTGGCATTTTTATTTTATTACCCTTTTGCTCTATCCTGTAAGGTCTTTTGCAACTCCTTATTGTCTATTCACATCCTTACTTCAAATTGGAGTGTCATATCATTTGCAAGTTTTCTCACCTTCCTCTCCTGTTCCAGTTTATTTATTAATATTATAGCACACAGATCACAGCCCAAATCTCTGATTATAGCATGTGATTGCTCAGTTTCTTTGAAAGCTCTTCTTGGTGAGGGACTTCTCAAAAAACCTTACAGAGATCCAAGTTGATTTCATCAACCAATTTATGTATATTCTCACAGTGGTTAAACCTTCTAAAAGCCCCCGACAGCTTTGTAATGCAGGAGTTTTGTTGTGTTTTTTAAAAAGCCTGGCTGACTGTATTTGTTCAGGTACCTCTAGTCCTTCTGTTCATTATATAGTCTCTCCTTAGTAACCTGCAACGGATTATATGTTTACAAGCCAGTAGTTACACTGATCCCCTGACACCAGTTTTGAAGGCTGGCATCATTTTTGTTGGTCTTGTATTCAGGCTCTGAGGTAGTTTTAAATGAGGACTTAGACACAGCTTTTAGCGTCTCAGCTATTTCATCCCAAAACTAATTTTAAACTTTTTTTTTTTTCTGAAAATTGTTTGGTCCTGTTAACTTCTTAGCAGCCAGCTCTTAGCATGTAACCTCTTTTGCAGCTTTTTAATTTGAGAAAGATTCTTCTCTCATGTAATTCTCTCCCTTATCCAAAAAGGCTCTCTGGTGGGAATTTTACTATGTTCTTCTACAGTAAATGCTAATGCAGTGAATTCGTATCATTTCTCTGCAATGGCTTTTATACCAGGGCTGTCACTTTGGTCCTATGGACTCTCACAGTTCTTCATTCCTGCTGTATTGGAAGCAGGATTTAGCATTCATTTTGACTCTTTAGTTATTTGCTCCTTAAACACCTTTTGGACTCTGTAATTATATTTTTAGAGATATTTCATTAGTCTGCATTTTAATACAACTTCAGCTATCTGAAGAACACTTTTATTTTTAATAGCTTTTAACCATGTTCTTTAATGTTTGTCAACTTTCTAAAACAGTTCTTGGAACAGAAATATTCAGTAATAATCCAAAAAGAGATACTTTGGAATGGTTGCTATTAATTCCACTGTTACAAAGATTATAGCTAATTAAATCCCAAACTATATAACTAGTTAGTTAAACTGCATACTTTACCCATTAGGCTGCCAATGAAGTTCTGTTGTAATTGGTTGTAATCTGGTTGTAAATTGTAAACTATTGGCAATTAGCTTTTACTGATTTACTAGAAAATACTTTCTTCTGCTGCAGAGTACATCTTACTCTAAGGTTCTGTTTTATCTGTCTAAAGAATGTCTATTTCTTTTTGTTTTCTTCCCCTCTTCTATTCCATTCAACTCCTTAAGACAGGATTCAAGAGTGGACCTTGCAAAGCTGAATGATGTGGTGATTAGTGACTTGTCCTCATGTTGTTATGAAAAGATGCCTGATAATAGATCCTATAGCAGCAGATCCTAAATTCCACTCCTGGAATTCTCTGGGGTGAACTGCTTAATCTGTCCTTGAAATCAGAACTAACACATGGCATAGAAATGAAATGTTCATAAAGTACTCTGACAAAAGTTAACACAGTCATTGAAAATACTTAAAACCAAGCTACAATTGAACTCTAGGTTCAGATGCAGATTTAAAATATAGCTTTCAGTTTGATTTGATTCTGTATGGAAAATAATTAAAACAATTTCATTTTTCTCTTATCTTTCAACGTTTGCATTACTTGTACTTGCATATCTTAAAGCATTGTACATGGATCTGGCAGAAATGTAAAGTAGATTTTATCACTATTAAACCTATTTTATCACTGCTTTGACCTGAAAGAATGGCATCTATATGCTTCAAAATGCTGTGACAAAAATCTGTCTAGAATAAGGAGAGGATTAATCCTTTCTGCTTGGATCAAAATGTCTTCAGGATGCTGAAAAATAAGTCCTAATTTTGTCAAAATTTAACTTTTGCTTGGTTTATCCATGCTTTTCAAAAGCTACGGTCATGTCACTTAACATTCTGGTTGCCTAGCTGCTGTGGTGGTGGCCTTGTAATATTTGAAGTTTTCTTGTCACCTTTTTTATTTCCCTCTTCTTCCCTCATGGATAGAGAAATGTGTTACTTTTCACCTGAAGTCACGTTTGTATTAGTGACTGGTGTTAAGTGACTTCTGTTGACTACCTCAACCTGACTCTTAAGTATTTCTGCTAGCAGCTGACATTGGACAAGGAAAGAAGTAACTGAAGCAGATAAATTCTTTATTACTTTCTGATTTTCATGAAAAAATATCTCAAGGAAGGAAAAAGACAGTGACACATATGACAGAATTGTTTCCTAGCAGTGTTGTCTAAAACTTTCAAAAAAGCCCACCAATAACATTGTGTCTTTTCTGTGGGAAGAAGCCCTTTCTCATCAGTACTCAATCAAAAGCATCATTGTTATTTGTTGTGGCCATGCTCATACAGCTTGCTCAAAATGATGATACTATGAAACATCAGCATAAATGGTATGAAGCATGTGTGGAACCTCCATCATGGGAATTCTTTAGGAATAGACTGGATAAATTGTTGTCTGAAGTTAGAGGTTTGTAGAGAAGGAAGAAGATTTAGAATATCTCTCAAGCTTTCCTCTGTAGAAATTGTTGTCTTTTAGGTCTTCTCCCTACAATAATGTGCAAATCTTTTTCTAAAAAAAAATTCTGGTCAGTAATGTTCTTCCTCTCACCCACCCACCCAATTTGTTGTATTGTACCTTTATTGTTACAGGATGAAAACTAATTGGTTGATTAATCAGAGGATTATTATTATCAAACAAGGGAAAAAACCCTTTTCGTGAAATCCCAAACCTTCAAGAACTGCAGTTATATAATTTCGGTTCAGGGTTGAGCAACCTACTTATTTTATGTCAGCTTAGACAGATGTTTGCACTTGCACATAAATCTCTCAGTAGTTTTAAAAAATAGGTACATTTTATTCTCTTGACTTGTTGTTGCTGTGAATAATCATCAACTCTAAACCTGGTATGCTTTTAGATTCTTTATTATATAACTTATAACAACTTTAGATGTTACCATTTGTATTGTGTTTGCAAGGCAGGGTTTTGGTAGCGGGGGGCCTACAGGGGTGGCTTCTGTGAGGAGCTACTAGAAGCTTCCCCTGTGTCCAGTAGAGCTAATGCCAATCTCCAAGACATACCTCCCACTGGCCAAGTCCGAGCCCATGAGCGACAGTGGTAGTGCCTCAAGGATAGCATATTTAGGAAGGGGGGAAAGTTGCTGTGCAACAGCAATTTCAGCCAGAGAGAGGAATGAGAATATATGAGAGAATTCTGTAGACACCAAGGTTAGTGAAGGAGGGGGTGGAGGTGCTCCAGGCACCAGAGCAGATTCCCCTGCAGCCTGTGGTGAAGACCATCGTGAGGCAGGCTGTGCCCCTGCAGTCTATGGACATTTACAGTAGAGCAGATATAGCCACCTGGAGGACCCCATGCCAGAGTACATGGGTGCATCTGAAAGAGTCCGTGACCCCATGGGGACCTGTGCTGGAGCAAGCTCCTGTCAGGACCTGTGGACTCGTGGAGAGGGCAGTAGATTCCCCTGCAGCCTGTGGTGAAGACCATCGTGAGGCAGGCTGTGCCCCTGCAGTCTATGGACATTTACAGTAGAGCAGATATAGCCACCTGGAGGACCCCATGCCAGAGTACATGGGTGCATCTGAAAGAGTCCGTGACCCCATGGGGACCTGTGCTGGAGCAAGCTCCTGTCAGGACCTGTGGACTCGTGGAGAGGGCAGTCCATGTTGGAGCAGGTTTGCTGGCAGGACTTGTGACCTGTGGGGGACCCAAGGTGGAGCAGTCTGCTCCTGAAGAACTGCACCCTGTGGAACGGACCCACACTGGAGTAGTTCACAAAGAACTGTAGCCCGTGGGAAGGACTAATGTTGCAGAAGTTCACGGAGAACTGTCTCCCATAGACATGACCCCAGCTGGAGCACAAGAAAAGTGTGAGGTGTCCTTCCTCTGAGGAGGAAGGAGTGACAGACACAATATGTGATGAACTGACAACAGCCCCCGTTCCCCATCCCTCCTGCACTGCTGGGGAGAAGGAGGTAGAGAAAACTGGGAGTAAAGTTAAGTCCGGGAAGAAGGGAGGGGTGGAGAGAAGGCATTTTGAGATTAGTTTTTATTTTCTTATCATCCTACTCTGATTTGATTGGTAATAAATTAATTTTCCCCAAGTTGAGCCTGTTTTGCCCATGACAGTAATGGGTAAGTGATCTCCCGGTTCTTGACTCATGAGCCTTTTATTCTGGTGGTGGCCTTGTAATATTTGAAGTTTTCTTGTCACCTTTTTTATTTCCCTCTTCTTCCCTCATGGATAGAGAAATGTGTTACTTTTCACCTGAAGTCACGTTTGTATTAGTGACTGGTGTTAAGTGACTTCTGTTGACTACCTCAACCTGACTCTTAAGTATTTCTGCTAGCAGCTGACATTGGACAAGGAAAGAAGTAACTGAAGCAGATAAATTCTTTATTACTTTCTGATTTTCATGAAAAAATATCTCAAGGAAGGAAAAAGACAGTGACACATATGACAGAATTGTTTCCTAGCAGTGTTGTCTAAAACTTTCAAAAAAGCCCACCAATAACATTGTGTCTTTTCTGTGGGAAGAAGCCCTTTCTCATCAGTACTCAATCAAAAGCATCATTGTTATTTGTTGTGGCCATGCTCATACAGCTTGCTCAAAATGATGATACTATGAAACATCAGCATAAATGGTATGAAGCATGTGTGGAACCTCCATCATGGGAATTCTTTAGGAATAGACTGGATAAATTGTTGTCTGAAGTTAGAGGTTTGTAGAGAAGGAAGAAGATTTAGAATATCTCTCAAGCTTTCCTCTGTAGAAATTGTTGTCTTTTAGGTCTTCTCCCTACAATAATGTGCAAATCTTTTTCTAAAAAAAAATTCTGGTCAGTAATGTTCTTCCTCTCACCCACCCACCCAATTTGTTGTATTGTACCTTTATTGTTACAGGATGAAAACTAATTGGTTGATTAATCAGAGGATTATTATTATCAAACAAGGGAAAAAACCCTTTTCGTGAAATCCCAAACCTTCAAGAACTGCAGTTATATAATTTCGGTTCAGGGTTGAGCAACCTACTTATTTTATGTCAGCTTAGACAGATGTTTGCACTTGCACATAAATCTCTCAGTAGTTTTAAAAAATAGGTACATTTTATTCTCTTGACTTGTTGTTGCTGTGAATAATCATCAACTCTAAACCTGGTATGCTTTTAGATTCTTTATTATATAACTTATAACAACTTTAGATGTTACCATTTGTATTGTGTTTGCAAGGCAGGGTTTTGGTAGCGGGGGGCCTACAGGGGTGGCTTCTGTGAGGAGCTACTAGAAGCTTCCCCTGTGTCCAGTAGAGCTAATGCCAATCTCCAAGACATACCTCCCACTGGCCAAGTCCGAGCCCATGAGCGACAGTGGTAGTGCCTCAAGGATAGCATATTTAGGAAGGGGGGAAAGTTGCTGTGCAACAGCAATTTCAGCCAGAGAGAGGAATGAGAATATATGAGAGAATTCTGTAGACACCAAGGTTAGTGAAGGAGGGGGTGGAGGTGCTCCAGGCACCAGAGCAGATTCCCCTGCAGCCTGTGGTGAAGACCATCGTGAGGCAGGCTGTGCCCCTGCAGTCTATGGACATTTACAGTAGAGCAGATATAGCCACCTGGAGGACCCCATGCCAGAGTACATGGGTGCATCTGAAAGAGTCCGTGACCCCATGGGGACCTGTGCTGGAGCAAGCTCCTGTCAGGACCTGTGGACTCGTGGAGAGGGCAGTCCATGTTGGAGCAGGTTTGCTGGCAGGACTTGTGACCTGTGGGGGACCCAAGGTGGAGCAGTCTGCTCCTGAAGAACTGCACCCTGTGGAACGGACCCACACTGGAGTAGTTCACAAAGAACTGTAGCCCGTGGGAAGGACTAATGTTGCAGAAGTTCACGGAGAACTGTCTCCCATAGACATGACCCCAGCTGGAGCACAAGAAAAGTGTGAGGTGTCCTTCCTCTGAGGAGGAAGGAGTGACAGACACAATATGTGATGAACTGACAACAGCCCCCGTTCCCCATCCCTCCTGCACTGCTGGGGAGAAGGAGGTAGAGAAAACTGGGAGTAAAGTTAAGTCCGGGAAGAAGGGAGGGGTGGAGAGAAGGCATTTTGAGATTAGTTTTTATTTTCTTATCATCCTACTCTGATTTGATTGGTAATAAATTAATTTTCCCCAAGTTGAGCCTGTTTTGCCCATGACAGTAATGGGTAAGTGATCTCCCGGTTCTTGACTCATGAGCCTTTTATTCTATATTCTCTCCCCTGTCCAGCTGAGGAGGGCAGTGATAGAGCAGCTTTGGTGGGTGCCTGGCATCCAGACAGGGTCAGCCCCACACCACCACTTTCATAAATTGAGAGAGCAGCTCCTGTATGCCACTTACTTTCTGTGATAACTCTTTTCTTTTTTCTTTTTTTTTTTTTTAAATACACTTAAAAAAATTCACTTTGCACACTGACAATTTTGGTTGCTTTGGGGTTTTGTAGTTGTATGTCATCGTCATCATTGCCAGAAATTTGGGGAAAGTTTGATAAGAAAGCATCAAGAAAGCATTATTTAAGACTAGATCTCCGAAGTTACAAATGAAGAGGGGGAAAGGAATCCTACTTCCTAATAGAAGTAGGAAATTGAATCTCAGAAGGGGGTGTAATTATCCTTTTGCTTTGTCTCTCAGCCTACCTGTATTTGGCTGCAGTTCTCTAAATAAATGCCGTTTGCATTGGCAGAATTTGTTTTAAACTCATCCTTTAATTTCCTGAGTGCTTCATCTGTATTCATTCCTAGGCTGCTCGAGTTTGATGAATATTGGTGGTTCCTAAAGAATAGCCATTTTAGAAATGCTGAAGCAGTGCTCTCCAGAAAGAACTTTCCCTTCCTGTGGGTTGTTGGTTCCACCTCCCCCTACTCCCAGCCCTGTTCCTCCATGGAGTGGAGGTGGAACATGGGAGAGACTTATGCCATCCGGAAGGAGGCTTGTCATTCTGCTGCACATATCTATATCTTTTCGTGGGTATGCAAAAACAAAGGGATAGGAGTGCTTTAATGGTATTGATTTTTCTATTTCCTATCTTGAGTGCTTTGCTGCTTACTCTTAGAATTCTTCTGTTATATCTTAATGCTTTATTGTGTCTTTTCTTTAAAGGAAAAAAAAACACATCAGGCACTCTCGCCTTTCTTTCATGGCTGACAGATAAGCAAGTGGTGGGGGAGATAACTTAAAAGTAAAAAGCAATATAATAAAAAAAGTTTCAAAATGAGTTTTTCATACACCTTGGTAGAATTTACCGAAAGAAAAAAAATGTGTTTTACCTTTTCTATATTGACCATGTTAGACTAGAAGCACTAGAAGGCAGAGGAATGTTCTCTACTGAAAAGCAGATTCATACTTCATTTGGGATATTCAGTCACTCTATAAATAAATGGCAATTGACTGCATTTCTCAAACTGTTTTCATTATGCAGTCTCCTCTCAACTCTCAGAGCTTATGTATAGTCTCGTTAAGTATACTTGGGTACAAAGACAGTGTAAACTTATTAGACAGTTCCTTTGTTCCTCTGAGCCTACAGTATGTCCTGGGCAGAGCATAAATATTACATTGGTTATTCTTCAGGAAGAAAAATGAAACTAGATTAATTTTTTTTCTACTAAAATTAAGGGGGAAAAAACCTTACCAAAAAAAGGTAAAACGAGTCTTTCCGTATTCTACATGAGGTAGTTGGAAAAGGATGGCAAGAGAGATCAGTGCTGTGATACCTGGTAACATGTACAACATAGGAAGAAATTTTTAAGTACAGTGTAAAAAAAAAAAAAAAAAAAGCTTATTTTTAGCTTTCAGTAAGAAATATACTCCGTTCTTCCTTTTGTTAACAAAACATAAGGCTGAAAAATATAAACGGTAAGTATCATTAAATGAACACTTAATGAAATTGTTGAGGTTGGAAGTGGACCTCTAGATACCATCTAGTCAAACTTCTCTGCTGGAAACAGTCAACTAGAGCAGGCCATGTCCAATTGGGCCTTGAATATCTCTGAGGATGGAGATACCAGAACCTCACTGGATAACCCTTTCCTGTGCTTTACTTCCCTCACATTAATGAAGATTTTGCTTACTATTTCTTAATGTAATTTTCTGGATTTCAGTTTTTGCCCATTGTTTCTTGTCCTTTCATTGGGCATCACTGAGGAGTCTTGTTCTGTCTTGTTTACTCCTTGCCATCAGGTATTTATACACATTGATAAGATCCCTCTAAGCCTTCTCTTCTCCATTTTTGTGGCCCTTTGCTGGGCTTCCTCCAGTATGTCCACATCTCTCTTGAACTGAGGAGCACAGAGCTGGTGACTGCACTCCAGGTGTGGTCTCACCAGTGTTGAGTAGAGGGGAAAAATCACCTCCCTCGACTTGCTGGCAGCACTCTTCTTAATGTGGCCCAGATCTTGACTTTGCCACAAGGGCACATTGCTGGCTCATGTCCGGCTTGCTTTTCACCATGAAAGCTTTTCTGCTAAGCTTGTTACCAGATGGTCTGCCCCCAACCTGTAGCATGAAGCCTGCCACAAAGTTTAACAAATGGTGTGATGAATTTAAGCTTGTGTATATAGCCATTATATAGGTTTAGTGATGATTCCTACTCTGTAGTATTATTTAGGATAGATTTTCATTAGATATCTTTTGTTTTCACTGGGAGCTTGACTTGTAACCTTATTGCTCTTTGTGCCACTTGTAGGTATCTCTTGTAGTATACTGGTACATGTTCATGGGCTGTTGTCTAAGGAGAACATACACCCATCCACTCATGTAGAGTTGTAAGCCAAATTTATCATCTCTGTAAACATGTCCAATCATGAATTAAGTAATTTTAATTCTTATCTCTGTGTATCCTTCTGTTTTTCCCCCTTTGTGTACCACAAGCTGGTGATAATGCTGGTTAGTGAGAGGTGGACCCCTGTGGTCATGTTCCTTGAGCAACTAGAAAGAGGGTATGTGTTTGAGATTACCCTTCAGCACTTCTTGAGCGTTTGTGGTTTTTTTGCTTTGCAGAATCTGTGTTCAATTAGTTATAGAATTTTAACTGAAAACAGACCTCTATAAAACAGGGAATGGATTTAAAAACTGTTTGGGATTTGTAAAATTATTGTTCCCATAAGCTTAAGCTGAGCAAGGTGTTTCAATTTAAAATGGGCTTGGAAGGGCAATGCTAAAATATCTTGGTCCCCTGAATGGTTCTTCTTTTTTCTGTGACTGCTCCTAGGTCTAGCCTTCTGCACATGCCATACTCTCATTTGTCACTGTAGCAGTTTTCCAGGATGTCTGTAAGTTTGAAAAACGTGTTCTGCATAGTGGTTTTCTAAAGATTAAATCAGCATTGGGTTTTTTTCTTTTTTTTTACTTTGCAGTATAGACTTCCAAAAGAACAATCCAATACACAAATTAACTGAAGAGGAACTTCTGGCTTTTACTTCAGTAAGTAACTTAGCTGGACTTCTTAGTAAATACTTAATATTTAAGTTAAATACCAAGCAGTAACCTGTCAATCATAGTAATCGTGAAACTGTTTGTAAACCAAATCTGTTATAGTACTTATTTTATTAACTTTTTCTTCTTTCAAGAAGTTAAAGTGATGCTGAAGTTCAACCCAGGTTTGAGCCATCCTCATGCAGGATAAACTTGACATCTCAAATTTTAATTTCCCCTGAAAACATGTGCAAAACATTTTTATTTGTTTTAGCTTTTATGAACTATGGTGATTATAATGTAATAGTAAACTATGCATTTTTACAGCAAACTCTTCCTATGGTACCAGTGTTGAAAGCGTTCTTCTTTGAATATTGTTTAAATGGAGTTCAAAAGGATTTTCAGGCTTATTCTGTCAGATTTATTCAGCCTATGTATCAACTGTTCTGCTTAGATATGTTTCTTCCTGGTTCAGTGGCTTGTTTGCTGCAGAACAATTCTATAACTTCCAAAGAAGCCGTGAAAATTCTAACTCAGTATTTTTTAAATATTTGCCTGTTTGTTTGTTTTATTAAGACATAATACGATTTGCTTTCTTCTTCAATCTTTTCTGATTTGGTGTCTTTTTCAACATTAGGCTATATAGCGTGGGGTGGGGGAAAGAGGAAGAAAGGCCAGTGATTACGTTGCCATTTCTGCTTACGTTCCATGATGTTAGCCTTCAGCTTTGGTGCAATAAAGAGGGCTTGCTCTCCTACCAGGCCTTCTAGTTTGAGACTCTCTAGCCATAGCCGTAGCCATCTGAAAAAGTAAATTCTTGTTCCAAGTTTGCAGATAGGATCTCAGCAAAAATCCCTTTGATTTCAGTTGAGCTAGAATTTTACCACAGACACTTGTAGTTATGTGCAAGTACTGTGGACAGTACTCTAAGGTACAGGTAATACTTGTTCAGGATTTTTTGTGATGATGAAAGGAAGTTCAATCTGTAAAAAAGAAAATCCTAGTCTTTTTATTAGATAAATAAATGCAAAATAGGCTGGGTTTAAAGTAGTGTTTGTTTAGGTCCCAATGCTAATACAGTACATGTAAGATATGCCTGAGGGAGCTGAGTGAATCACTGTAAAACAGTTTAGTTTATGTAGTTTTCTGTTTGTTGCAACATTGATTGTAGTGCTTTCTCATATTCATGGTTTCTGAAATATTCTGATTTGAACTGCAGTTTTATTGGTTTGGATTTTTTTAAGGTGGGAATAGAGAATAAGAAAAAATGTAAACGTAGAGAAAATGATACTGTCCGCTCTCGCTTCATATTTTAGTAATTTAATAAGGATATTAAAGAATGATGATCATTAAAGGAGAGAAAAAACCTGACAGAAAGAATGAATATGACAAAGAAAGGAAATGAACATGTAGAAAAGGCCATAGGAATGAAAAAAAATGATGAACTGAGTACTGCAAACTTTTTAAAAAAATGGTGAAACTATACAGTATAATTTTTATGCAGAAATAATGTTAATGCAAATGTATGAAATTTCAAGACATGCGTATGATTTCATTAAAACAAACCCTGCCATTTTTGTTGTTAAAAAATATATCTTAAATTGAGGGTTTTCTGTGAAAACTCAGAATTTCACTTCTCATATTTTTTTCCTGTCAAACTCCCTGGATGTTTTTTGTGTACTGCCTGCTTCAGTCTTCCCACTACCCACTATTGTTTGCATAGTTCTTGGGTGGAAAAGCAGATGTTGTATACCTGAATTTTGAAATAACTTCTCCACATATTCTATCCTTTGAATATTAAATGGAGTGATATTGTGATAACAGAAAATCTTTAACAAGATTGGCCCTGCTCCTGTAATTGTGTATTTTCCAGAATAATGAAATTAGGAGTGGGGTCTACTTGTTTTAACACTTGAATTTTCAAACATTTAAACACTCCAGGTTTTATAGCAAAGGAGAGAAAGTCAAGGTAGCACATATACTACGCAAGAAAAAATTTCAGCTTTACTGTTAACTTTTGTCTGATGTTGCTTGAGAGATCATATTATCTGTTGCCTGAGATACAAGGGATCTGTTGGGTGAATTCTTCATAATGATGAGAAAATTAAGCTACGTTTTTCTGCCATCTAGTGGCTGATTCCTCGAAAATCAAAGGAGAGCTGATGGACTTGCTCCTTAAATATTTATTGCAGTGACTGTGAGGAGATTGTTTTCATTCATTTATTTATTTGTTTGTTCATTATTTATTTATTTAATTCAGCCTGTAATTCAGCTAGAGCTGGTTCACCCTTGTAAGATCAGCAGCCACTATCAGGATAGATCTCCAGAGAAACTCAGCTGAAAAATGTGGAGCCTTCCTTATCATTTTGTGCTCTGAGTAGCAAAAAAGGAAGGGTTTATAGGGATAAATGAGCAGGAATGTAGATCTCTGATAGCGTGGAATTCAGTGGCCAGTAGTGATTAAAGAAATAGATGGTAGCCTAAAAATTAGGGGAAATACATTTCATTATCAGAATAGTATTCTTTTAAACTTATGCATAATGTTTACAAGTTGATCATGCTGGGACATGATTAATTCTTACCATTATTTTCTTCTTTCTCTTGACCTGTGCTCCCAAGATACAAACAAGAACAAGTATGAATTGTAGCGTTACCATCCCAAATCTTTCCTGGAAATTGAAAACAGGAATCAGATATTAGGTTATGTGATTTCTTTTCAATATAGGCATCTTTTGTGGAGTTTGCACCTGAGCATAAAATTGTGGATAGTCACTGCAGAATTTCATGATAAAATCTCTGAGCTCTTCTGCCTCTCACCTCTGAGTCACGGAGGCCATCGAATCCATCGCTGTGCTCCCTGGCAGTAGGGATGTTCTGTGTGAACACTACCACAGCCTTTGGTTCTTAGGGGGTCTGCCAGCTGAGTGAATAAGCAGCACTGCAGATGTTTTCACTGGTATTTAAGGTATTTACCAAGCTTTGGTACTACCTAGTGAAACAGGCAAAGGAGCGCTGTACCAATGCCGCTCTAGTATTTTCTTTAGCATCATTTAAACTGCTCTGTGTGTGTGTGTGTGTGTGAGCAGGCATCTTCTCAGCCTACATGTGGATTCCTAAATCTGCAGGCTGGTTAGATGGTTGTCATGCATTCATCTGCTATCTGCTGAAATTTGTTTCCTGAAGAAAGGAGGGCATTTCAAAATATCTTAGGAAACTTGAGAAATTGTAAAGCAGCTTCAATAGGTCAGTGAGTCGTCAAGAGACCCTTTCCCTTGAGATATTGCAAAACAAATGCCTGTGACCCGCAATTTCTCTTAAGCAGAGAAAATCAAGGTCCAGGTAGTACGAGAGGGGAAGGATGATCAAACTGAACTCACATAGATAACGTGGTCCTGCCTCATACTAGGCGTAGTTTGGCAAACAGGCATTCTGAACTCCCTGTAGAAGTTGAAAATCGCTAGATCTTTAACATAGTTAGATGCATATTAAACAATGCAGCTTACAGTCCTAAAAATAACAGTACTAAATAGTATTAGTCACTGCTTGGTGACTGCAGTCAAATACAAAAGAATTGCTGCTTTTGATTTACTGAAGTCGCTTGGGAATTGTTGCCATTGTCCTAAAGGCACTAACTTTTGTAACTAAGAATTACTTTTAGTACTGCTAGTTTTTTAAGCAAGATGTGGGGGTGTATCAAATCCTTTGGAGTTGTGTATGTAATCTCATTGGCAGGGGTAGCTCTTCTTGGTACACTAACTTGAATTTCTGTGTTTGAGGTGTACTCGTCAAATCTGTTCACCTATCATCAGCATAATATTTCAACTTTTAAAATGTTAATCAATAGCTGAAATTAGATACATTTGATTTTCTTTTTTTTCCTGCTTATAGTTAAACTGTTGATTTGATATCTTTACATGAGAAGTAAAGATCACGCAGTTAAGAATAAACATAAAATTAAACATTTGATTTTAAGAGGAATTAAATATTCTTTTTTCTCATGCATAGTGATTTAGAGAAATGGTTATAATGATTTTAATTAATTCTATTATAGTAAGCACTTGGACTCCTAAGACAGCTAAGATTTTGTTTAGAAATCAAATATCACACAAGCTGCTTCAGAGACATGGTTATGCGTATAATATTTCACAAATTTTCTGCTTTAGCTAACTGAATATTGCATTGAAAAGCCATTTTTAAGAGAGGAAAAGAGGGGCAGTAAACCAGCAGTGAAACCCAGTGCTTCTCTGTTAGGATTACTAGTTTCTTCCTTATGATAAACTTTTTTCCCCAGAGCTTTATATATAGAAAATAGGAAATATAAAATGCAATAAACCAAAGAACTAACTCAGTACTGCTTTCGCATTGAGGTTTTGTAGCTTAGTTTACTCCAGCTCCCCAAGTTAGTGTTACAATGCCTAAATGTGCTTCCTTATCACATCTTTAATTTCAATTGATTGTTTTTTAATGTGAAAATACAAATCTAAAGGCTGCTGGGTTTTCTAGTGGCGGCAGTTTTTCCCTAGAAATTCACAAGTACATTACTGATCTCTGTGTATCAGTGTATTATTTTTTAGAAAAAATAATCCTTTTTTGTAAATAAGCAAAAGTAAGATCTTAAAATCACATCTATTAAATATTTGCTGTTTGAATTATTTCATACAGGTAATGCAGTTAAGACAGTATACCAAAGAGGAGATTAAATTAACAACACTGTTACATAAATGTACATGATATTTCAGTATATTTTTTAATTATTTTTTTTAAAGTTACATTTAAAACTTTATAAGATGTCCATCATGTGAATGTAAACTTTAGAACAGGAAGCTAAAAAGTATTTCTGAAATGTAAAAGAGTTCCAGGAACATATGAAAGCTCTATGTAAGAACTGGTAAATCTTTATGTTTTAATTGTAAGATTATGCAGTTCTTGTGGGGAAATAGGAGAAGGATTAAATAAAATAAATACTGGATGATGTTGCATTATTCTCTTACAAAAGAGAAAAATGGTTTTTTTAAAAAAAAACATGAATAAGATCAGACTTTGCAATACAAGTTTTTACAGCTTTGTAGAAAGCTTATGCTATAGTTTATAGATTACATCCTGGGGAGGCAGTTCAGTATTTCATAGCCTGATATGACACTCCAATAGAACATGCAGGATTAAAGAGCTGCAGCTGGACCTTAACATTACTGCTTCCATCTGTCCTAGCCCTCACTTTGTCCAGGGAAAATGGCCTGTGTGGAAAATGTGGTGAGCTTTTCTTGCTTATCCCAGCATGGGAGAATATTACTTTTTTCTCTTATTAGTGCGTTATGATCAAGGGTCTTCGAGTGGTAGCGACAGAATTAACCTGTAGGGGACTGAGGAGAAAAAGCAACCAGAACCTGTGGAAGAGAAGCCTCTTGCTTTGTGCTTCCCACGTATTAGCCCCATATTTGAATCCTTTGGAATCCATAGAAAATGAAAAGGGAAAATTTAGTTACATTGTTTTGTTATACTTCTGAGGCTTCTGTCATTTGTGAAGAGTAGAGCAGTTGGTTTCTTTATTAAGTGGTGAAAAATGGAAAAAGGAAGCTCTGGCAGCTCTTCTGTCTATCAATACTTTGAACAGGTGAGGGTATCTTTCTTAAAGAGAAAAAAAAAAAGTGTAATAGCTTTTTTGCTCAGAAAACAAAACTTAAAAATTATTCACCATCTTCTAATGCTTCAGCAGGGAGTTGGACTAAATGATCTCTATGGTCCCTTCCAACTCTAAAAATTCAGTGAAATTCAGTGAAAACATACCTGGTCATTCTGAAATTGTTCCAGTAGTGCCATGAAGGATACTAAGGTGTGATCAAGGACTTGGAGAAAACATGGGGAGAGTCTGTCAAAATCCAAGGAATACCCTGTATTCCAGAAATGGACCAGATGGGAATGTTTCATGTCTTTTGTTTTTCCATTGTTTTGAGCTACTGACTCCATAAGAGGAATTTGAGAGTGGTTGGACAGATTTTATTTTTTTTCGGAGGTGGGCATTTATTGAGTGTAATAGAAACTGATGTTTTATGGTACCTTTGAAAATTGCAGCAAAGAATTTTAGTGCACATTTTATTGAGAGTGTGTGTGTATATGCATATATGAATACTTTTTCTTCTTTTCACTGTAGGAAGGGGGCTTTGGGAACAGAGAGTGGAGGGTGGAAATGGGAATGCTTTGTTTTTCTCATCTTTTGTATGGTATTTGTGATATTAATGAGGAAGTGGGGAGCAATCAAATCATGGCGTATGATATTTTTAATGTTAAGCCTTCCTATCAAAATCTCTATAAAACCAACATGCCAATTTGGTTTCTAAAGAGAAGTTGTTTATATAGCTTAAATAAAAGCAGTGCATTTTTCTCTGCTGAGAAAATGGCTGCAGTTTTCTTTATGTTTTATAACCAGCAAGAGTATTGAAAAGCTCATTAAGAGTGCCATGTGTCTCCACTGCTGTAACTTTCGTGGCTTTATAAAAAGTCTCTTTCACTTCTTTTCTAAGCTGTGTTGCCCATTTTGAATAGCCTCTGTTGGTTACAAGATTATAACGCTGCTAAGACTTTCTCTCAGCAAAGCCCTACGAATACTAGTAAGACTTTTTTTTTTTTTTTTTTTAAGAAAATGAATTCAAAGCTGTTCTATGCTTTTTTTTTCTTTCTTCCTTTTTTTTTTTTTCCTAAGCGCTTTTATTCAAAAGTCTGAATCATTTTCCAGGAATGTCAGGATCTAAACACTTGCTGCTAATTTAATGCATGTATGCTTTGTGGCCCATCAAACATTACTGGGAAATTGGATTGAGTATAGCAAAAGAGAAGCTACCTCTTTCTGCTGGAGTATCATGCGCAAAGACTCAACTGGATTTCTTAGAAGCTTATTCACAAAGCGTCTGGTACTTATGTTTACAATCTATTGTGGATAGGAAATTAACCTCGTGTTGTCAGTTATTTTTGCTGCTGTTGTAGGCATTTAGATGTTTCAGGGTAAAGTAACTGGCTGCTGTAGTACATGTGTTGCAGGGCAGGGGGAAAGCTTGCATTCCATTCCAAAACTGGGATTAAGTAACAGTCTGTTTGAAGTTGTTTTATTTTACAAAATATCAGATTTCAACATAATTGACACTTTTATCCCTTTCAACTTTGTTCTTCTCTGTGGTCTACATTCTTCTCTGAGTCCATGGGATCCACAGCTCTGCTTGCATCATATCTTACAGGAGATGATGCCTGATTTATTGTGTGCCTTTCTGAACAGGAAGAAATTTGGGAGAGCCTTTCCTTTCTAGAATAATCTGCTCTATCGTATAATCTGTACAGAATTACTCAAGCATTAGATTTTAGTGGTCTCACTGAAACCGCAGTGGTAGGAGAACATGAAAATCATGTTTAAATATTAATAGGTTATTTGCTTGTCTAAAGGTTTGAGAAGTTAAGCAGGCAAATTCGATGACAGTTAGTAACATTTTTCCCACAGCAGCCTTTCTTCTCCCCCTCCTCCTTCCTCTTTATCTATCAGCAGCTCACTCATTTTTTCTAGCAACCTCTCTGACAGCCAGTTGACATGTTGCAGGCTTCCCTTCCCCCTCTTGTGTCCTTCACCAGTTATAACTATTATAATTTACTTCAGCAAGAAAGATTTCATTGCAGCAAGAAGATTAATTTAAACCCCTTATTCAAGAAAATGCTGTCTGAGGTATCATTTGCAGGAAATAAGACATTTTCACTACTCTGTGTAGTGCTTAATATTCCCTTTTTGACAATATTCAGATGATCAGTTCAATTCATATATTATCAGTACTAGCAGAAAATTTTTTTAAAGTGATTTATATTCTACTGATCTGCCTGTTTTGCTGGGAAGGGGCAGATGAACTAGACAAGGGGTAAATTGAAGTATCCCTTTTTTCAAAGTAAACTTACATTTGTTTTACCATATGTGAGAGAGAATTATTCTTAAAGTTTATTTAGCTGTCCCAATGTCTTGCCCTCATCTCCTCTGCCTGGTTTGAGTGTTGTCCCTTCATTTGTTTTCTTTGCTAACCCAACATTTCAAATATTACTGTAATCTTGCTTGTTCCATAGCATCTGAAAAAATGAAGGTTATTCAGTTCTTGTTTCTGGTCAACTTGCTACTGTCTCTAAGCAACTGAGTTTAATTTGATTGTATTATATTTGTATTTTAGACTGGAAGTAGAACATATATCAACATGCAAAACACTTTTTCTGGTCTATATGAAAGATGAAATATTAATAAAGTTTTTTGACTTACTACGCAATTTAGGACAGGTTTGGTTAGAAAGCCATAGTCCTTGATTGCAGTCATGAACTATGTATGTTTTCTTCCTCCCACAAGGTATCTGAAGTGTGCAAATCTGATACTCTGATTCATTTATCATCACTAAAATGACAATGTTTTGTTGGTGGGTTTTTAAAAAAGAAAAGCAGTTGCAGTCAATTCTAGCTATTCTTCTGTTTCAGCTGCTTTGGGAAAAATATAAGATGAACTCAAGAAGAAATAAATCTATCTTACCCTGCTTCTCCGTGAACTTCTTTTTCTATTCCCCCAAATCTAGGGATGAAAAAATGAAATGTCTCCAATGATTTCAGGTTTTCTTATTCCTTTGATCTTTTTAATCCTGAAGTTTTGGGTAGCCAAGCTACCAGAAGGGATTTCTTTTGAGGAAGGTGGTATTCTTCTAAGGATTTACTTATGATCAATTTAAGATTTTTGTGGGGAAAATTATGGTTAATCAAGTTCTAAATCTATAAAACATTGAAAGCATATGTAAAAGGGAAAGATTTGGGATTTTTTTACCTATTTTTGAAAAATTTTCCAGAGCAAACACTCGTAACTTGGATTCAGCAAAATATCGGTTTACATGCTTAGCTGGCCTCATTTGAGTAAAGCCCATTCTGTTCAGCCGTGATCTTGGGTATGTTTTTGCCGTGTGCTGCCCTTGTGTACGTAGTTAGTTGGCTACAGTATGTTGTGGAAATGCATGGTGCCATCTAGGTTATAGAAGGACAAAGGTTAGGCAGCTCCGATTCTGGTATTTCTACAGTATTTCCTTTCTTGTCTTGTATTAAAAGCAGTGAGTTTAAACAGTAAAGTGGAATTTTCAAGTGCTGTTGATCAGAAATTAAGATGTTAAGATTAAATTAATTTGTGAAACATTTAAATACATCTGCATGGAGGTTATATACACATTTCTTTTACTTGTATCTACAGCATGCTTGAATTCTAGTACTGGTCGTTAACTAAACAGTACATTATGACTAAAGGGGGGGGAAAAAAGCATTTCTTGTTGCCAGCAGACCCCATCACTCAACTTTTTTTTTGTCTTCCAGAAATATGTTTTTACTGGGATAACTTATGTACTGATAAGCAAAGTGTTATTTTTAATAATTATTTGAAACATCAAAAATACAAGAAAATTTTATAAGGTAATGTACATGAGGTGTTTGTGACCCTTAAGAAAACTAATTTCCAGTTGTGTGAATAGGAAGGGTTCATATTCTGTTTATGAAGGTTAGCTCATTGCATCAGGAAATAGAAATAATGCCAGCTCATTTAGTGGATTGTTTATGCGATGTATATCGTAAAGGGAGTCTCATGATTAGTGTGAGAAAATTCAGATATTTTTTTTTTCTGCATATAATTTATATGGTTTGCATATATGATAATGCAGTATGGCAGAAATACTCTTGACATGTTTGAATTGGCTGCGTTAATCATGGCAAGTAAAGCTGTTAGTTATGAAGACTATTCAAATAAATGCCAATAAAATGCTTTAAAGCATCATGTTCTATTTGTTTCAATTTGCAAAAATGTTTTAGAAATATTTAAACTATTTAATGTTTTTCTGTCTTTGAAGCTGAGATTTGAGGTCTTTTCTAAACTGAAATAAAAATCATTATACTAGATATTAGTTGGTGTATTTTGAGGTATTTGAGAAAATTTTACTGCCTATATTATCCTTAAGCATGTCTTGCATTAATTAAATTGGAGCTTGGGCTTTTTGTCTTGAAAAACTTCATGTCTTGAGTCAGCTAGATTTTTCTTTAGTACATTTGTCAGAATATGTTGGCCAACACATTCTACGATGAATTCTATCTAGTCTAAACAAAAGATGAGGGAGAAAAGAACTTTTACAGATTTCTATAAATAGACTGTGAAAGATTTTTGTATGTTGCATGAGATGCTTGATTTTAAAATTAAAACACTCGAAGAGGAAGAACATATGCATTTGCGTTCCCCCAAATTAGTACCATAGCTGTTTTGTTCTTTATCATTGCCTGAAACTGAGCATGTTTTATTTGCTTTTTAGTTTAGATACGTTGGTGAACATATATCCAAATATTCTAAAACTTTCAGTTCTAGAATAAAGGAAGGAAATATGTTTAGAAAATTGTTTTTATTTTGTTTTGGACGTCTGCATGGTTTGAAGCTGTGTAATAGCTTAGTAGTAAGATTCAGAAAGCAAGCCGATCATTTAGTGGCTGGATTAAGGCCGTATTTCTCATCCTACATCTTGTTGTGTAAGAACTGCAGTGTGTGTATTTTTTTGTCTGTATATTCTGTAGCTTTCCCTTATCTGTTAGGCAAACGTTTATTTATGTGTATGTTGAATCTCTAGCGGAGCTGGGAAAATGTGAAGCTTGGAGGTGCATAACTAAAAAGATTGCCTTTTTTGTTTGTCTGGGGAAAAAGTCTTGTAGCTTCTTCAGACTAGATAAAAGGAAGAAAATTTTTATGAAGAGGATGGTGAAACTCTGAAACAGGCTGCCCAGAGAGGTAGTAGATGCCCCATACCTCGTATCATTCAAGGCCAGGGTGGACAGGGCCCTGAGCAACCTGATCTAGTTGAAGATGTCCCTGTTCATTGCAGGGGATTGGACTAGGTGACCTTTAAAGGTCCCTTCCAACCCAGACTGTTCCATGATTCTTCATCCAATTTTCACGGTTACCTCAATAACTGCTGTTGTTTGTGTGCATAATACAACTGGACAGGTGCTAGACTGTTGTGTTTGAATCTTAATCCATTACAGCTCATGATTTCAAGTTCTTTCAAGTCCAAGCACATCCCAAATATTGCCTTGGGTCTCTAATAAATATATTCAGAATATAGCTTCACTCTGCACAACTCTGTCAAATTTAGGAACATTACTTACTTTTGCCCGCCAAGGCAGGATTTTCTTTCATGCTCCCCAGCAGTCTCTCACTCATTTTTTTCAGTATTAGTCACTTGTGCCTATGTCAGCTTCCCTTTCTGTTTACTCATCTATGCCATATTCCCCTCAGCACTCCTTTGTCAGCTCTCACCTCCTGTTTATCTGACTTTCACTCTTGCTCTTGTCTTCCCTAATTACTTTCTTTGTCACATAGTTCTGACTATTTTTATGCCTTTTCTTTCTTGGTTTTGGTTGCTGCGTAAGGAGTTAGTCTTTCAGGACCATTGTGTCCTCAGTCTCTCAAAGGAAGGTGGCTACAGCTTTGTTTTGCTCCTGGAAACTAAACTTTTGCACATAAGATTTAAAGCCAGGCCAGCGGCTTGATCTTATTGCATGGGATAGGAACAGTGGCTCATTAAAGAAGTGGAATACTTCTACTGGTGAAGTCAGGAATTGGAAGAAATGAGAAATCAAGTATTTTTTAATGGACACACAGACTTGTTAATATGCTATTTCCTGGGAAACTGCTGAGACCATCCTAGAACTCTCACTGAGATTGTCATCTCCAGACTGTGACCCTAGCCACTTAGGCCACCAAACAGTAATTGAGGCACGCCTCTTGCATTCATCATGTTGCGTGTATTTGTGCACACCAAGTATTGCAATATGTGGACTGCTGAATAGTAGAGACTTTTGTAGGCAGAATTCCTGTGGTGGATGCTGGCATTCAAAATGGGGGAAAACCAGGTATGACACACTCCCTTTAGAGTCCTGTCTGGCATTATGTGGATTTTCCTCTGCTGTGGCTCAGTTCTTCTACAGACAGCTGTTCTTACACACTGAAGGTTGTGAAGATGTTTTACATAAATTCTGTACTGACATGGCTTAATAGTAAAGTCAGTGGAAGCCTTACTATAAATCACTGGTTTAGGCATGTAATTCTTCCTGATATTTTTTTGGCTGTTCCTGTTACAGAAAAAAATGTGATAGCTGATTTTGACTAGTTAACATCATAATAGGATGAGTTCACAAATGCTATTTTTATAATGTAAAAACTGTATGCAACTGTTAAACATTCTTGTTGTGCCATTGACTAATCTTAAAGTTTTGAAATGATGAAAACATTTAAATTGGTTCTTTTCAAGAAGACAATTTTGTACCTTTTACTGAGAATGTGAAGGGAGCTTTTAAGGCTCCACTGTGTTGTATAATTTTTATGGTTGTGCTCCAGATCTGTCTGAGAAACAGTATTCTTGCTACCCTGTGTTCTCTTCCTGCAAAAGATACTCAGATAAGGTATTTCAAGGATAATTATTGTAAGTGAACATTTGTCCTAATGTTATCAGTGCAAAAGTAAAGATAAAAGTTTATGTTAGAGTGCATCAGATAGCAGCAGTATATAAAGCAATATTCTCCCAGAGGCTGTTGATAGACCACATAAACAGGAAGCATTAATGGCAGTCTATGGAAAAAACATAGTGATGGAAAAAACATAGTGGTGAGCTCATAAATGCGAGTAGGCAGGCAGAACAGACAACCCACCACCCTGGAGCAGTTGCATAAGGATGCAGGATTTGCAGATGTCAGACCTAAGGGATTTTTCCAGTGGCCTGGAATTGCTGCAGATATTGAGTTTTCCCTGAACAGTTCAAACAAGCAAAGAAACAGAAAAAAAGAGACAGGAACCTTAATATGTAGTCGTACCTTGATTTTGCTGATTTTGCTGAGTAAGAAGTACTATTTAAAACAAACAAACAAAACCAACAACAACAACAAAAAAACAAACTCAAAAAACCCCCCCCCCCCCAAAAAAAAACCCAAACAAATATGCTTAGAAAGAGTTGGCCAACTGAAGGAAAGTATTGTGAAATCATGGTTCTTGCCTGTAGCCACAGGCAGCAGTACCAGAATTGGAAAGATGGAAAGTCATAACTGTCACCCTGAGGAATAAATATGTATCAGCAGAGGATGTTAACCTATACTCCCTGATCCAAAAATGCTCCTTGTCAGAGGAGAGGCAAGGCTGAGGGTAGGATGGAGCAGGTACAGCAGAAGATTTAAGACCCTACTGTGGTAGTTTCCAAGGGAAGACCTGGTGGCTTTTCCCACATGGCCAATATGAGTGGAACATGTTAGAAAAGATTCTCCGTTGGCACTGATTTTCTATCTTTCACCCTTTTTTCAATCATTTGCTTTGTTTGTCTTGAGGCTAATCAGACAGCAAGCTCTCAGACAGTATGTACCGTATGTAGTCCTGAAACTATGTGTCTTTAAAATATGCTTTCTACCCATTCTTATAACAAATTCACTGTTTTACTACCTGTGCAGAGAGCAATTCCTTTAATGTGCTTTTCTGGTTTTCAGGATGTTATCAAAAGAACACGTGATGTGTTCAGAACCTTGGCATAGATGGTGAAATTCTTGAGGCTGAGCAGTTAAAATGAGAAATTCACTGTTTTTCAATACCTAGGGAAATCCTTATCATTGGTACCAAAGAGTTAAAATCTAGTCTTTTGAATCCAAAAACTTAATTTATTACTGTTGAGATTGGGCCTTAGGAAATAAATGCAGTACTGTGATGTGGTGTGGAAGTCTGTACTTATGCTGTTTCAGGAGTAAGTCCAAACCACAGACCTGAGAAAGACAATGCTACTACAGTCAAATCTGGCTGAAGTTGTTTTCAGCATAGCACAGAATAAGTGATATGTTTGGCGCAGTGGAGCGAGTGTCAGTAATATGGCTGGACTCCATTCTAAGTGAAAATAGGAGCCATATCTTATGTGGTTTACCCTTCGCTAGTCATTGAAAACAGATTCCTTTAAATAAAACAGTATCTTCTTTCTTCATGACATTTCCTTTTCTTCTCTCATTTCTTCCTTCTCCTAAAAAAAATTGGTTGAGACCTTCCAAGGAAAACTTACTTCTGAACTTAAATAGTCTCTCAAAATGAAAAAAAAAACCCAAACCAAAATACAACCCAAAACAACAGTCTAAGCAACAGCATGAAAAATTATTCTCTTTTTAACACTTAAAAGAGGATACAATATGAATACCACTTAATATCATCGCAGAGCATTAAGCTCTTAGAAACTTCCTAAATGTCAGCCCATTGATGCCTCTTGATGTGGAAAAAAAAAATAATTTTGGACATCCAGGAGAGATCTGCAGTTTGGATGCTTAAGTAGAACTGAACAAATAATTTGACACTCAGAAAATACCATTGTACTATTATTAGAAAGCAGAAAATCTGAAAGGGAAAAAAATATTAAAAGATTTTCCTAGCAGAACCTGCTTTGAGTTGATTTTTCCAATGTGTCTGAAATTACTTTGAATTATGAATTTTTTGTTCCCTCCATAGGTGTCTCTGAAAGTTACGTACCTGCATGCATGGAAGTTAAATAAAAGACTGTGTTATGCAGAATCAAAGAATCATGTTTATGGCTCACTGAAAGTGTTTCTCTACCTTTTGTTTTATTTTTGTTCCATGCAAACTAATGTGAGCTTGCTTTTCTGTGTTTCTGTTCTATTTAAATCCATACAAAGCTTTCTTTGAGTCTTTTGTTTCCACTGAAAGTTCTTCAGTAAGCGTATATCTTTGTACTCCTTTCACATCCTTTCGGTGGATCATATGAGACTTCCCTTGCAAGAGGATGTTTCTCTAGTGCTTGTATTCTTTGACCTTTTTCTCTGTGAAGTGTACACTGCAGGGGACACTGAGCTGCCATTTCAGTTTTACCTGCAGAGCTACATTCAGAGCTAGCTGGAAGGACAATCATTGCCTGCTTGTTTCTTCTACTTCTGACTAGAGATCAGATTCCAGTATACCTATGTCTGCATCAAATGGCCCCCTTTGATTTCATTTTCTTAACGCAGACAATATTTGCGTGTTTCTGAGTTGCAGAGTTATGGAGTGAGACAGGAGATTTTCCAAGAACAACCATAGAAACATCCAATTTAAGAGAAAGCTCAGGAAATTCTTGATGTGTATTCAGAAGACGTAAAGACTATAGCAGGAAGAAGAAGAAACAGATAGGGACTGAGCTTTGGACATGAGCATTGTTCTAACAAGTGCTTAACCATTTCTCTGTACACTACTGAAAAGTTTACTTAGGTGCAGGGAGAGGGAGTCGTTTTGGTCGGTATTCTTTCTGCATGTGAGGAAGTGTACATGGAAGCAGGAGAGAAAAAGATGCAGCCTTTTACAGAATAATATTTTTATATCTGTTAGTAAAAGCAGCAGATGTAGACCTTTTTTATGTTTCTTTTCTATGAAGGCTCCCTGTCCTTCAAAAATAAAATAAAATTCAGAGGAGAGCTGGCCTAGGGATAACTTCAGGTTTCAAATGAGATGGTGATGGAGAATGGAAAGGGAAGTTGGATGTTCTTCTAACTAATAATACCTACAAGAACCAAGATCAGAGGTAAGGCAGCCTCATTTTATCTGAATGTTACCTGTGTTGCCTTTGCTAGAGAAAACAAGATGAACAAACAAGCTGTGAAGCCTGAGGATGTTTTCTTTTAGGAAGTCATCCTTTTTCCCCATCAGGACTTCTAAACATATTGTCAGCTGAGTCTGAGTATTGACTGAACAGAGGAAGAGGATTCTGGTGACTATGGAGTAATGTTACTCTGTTGCTGAGAAGCAGCTGTGTTGGGTTTTTGGTTTTTTTTTTTCAACAAATAATACTTTCTTTTAAGGGTAGGTGGAAGAGATAGCTGAAGAAAGATGCTGAAGTGTCTTGATATTTCTAAAGAGGATAATAACACTATCTTTGAGCAGAAACAAACTACAGTCTTTGCAATGTTTTGGCAGAGTTGAACTTCTGAAAGTAGCAAATGCATTTATTTTGAAAAAAATTCACTTATGATTCTATTTCCAATATTCCTTTCCAATATCTTCAGTAAAAAGAGACAATGTGTAGTCCTTTTAATGCAAATTATTCTTGGCTTTCTTTGGTTGGCTTTTATAGTGCAATCTACAGAAATATGATTCATTGTCTTACTTTAGAGGAAATTAAGAAGAGTTGTAAACAATGGGGTGTTTTGTTGTTTTTAAAGAGACAGTTCCCTTTAGTAAGGGGACTACTCATTCATATTCCCTTACATCTGTGGTCTATAAAGTCTGGTTTGGAGCGTATCTTTTCCCCCACCCAGATAAAACAGTCATTCCGGAGGTGTCTGCAGCCCCATGGCAAACTCAAGAAAATCAAATGAGATTTTAGACTGGAAGATACAGTAAAACTGTTGAGAACCTGTCTAAAGGATTCATTGGCAATAAGCACCTCAGTTGGGCATCTAACCGATGTGCATAAACTAGGAACCTAGTTTCCTTCATAAAGTCAATGGAGAGTAACAGGCTTTCTCAGGGAGCCGCTAAGTTTGATGCTTGTTCAAAATGGTCTTTTTAGGGAACCTTCCTGTCATCACTGCTTGTGTAAAAAGACCCAGGGGGAGTAACTTCTAAGCTTTTCTGCCTGATTTTTTTATTCCTTGAAGTCCTATGTGCTACAGAAATGGCACAAAACCCAGCAGAATTTCCAACTGACCTAGCATAAAGAATTACCCAGAAGCTGTTATTCGCAAGGTAAATAGCAGGAGTTAGTGCTTAAAACCAGTGAGTGCCATGGGGGGGAAATATATTTATATTAATATAACATATTAAATATATTAATATAAAAATATTAATTTACACTAATATAATATATTAGAGTGATAAGCAGGATGGACTATTAGGATGCCTTTGAGTGGAAGTTATCATGAGCTACCGCTTTGCTGGAGAACGTTATTTGAGTGGGGTAAAAAAAAACTATGGAAAATAGTTAAAATGAAATGATGCTAGCCTTCAGGTATGCACTAGTGGTGTATTTTGTAAGTCTTGTGAGAAGAAAATTTATTCCAGTATTCCCTCCTAACTTTTGAATTGATTAAGCCAGCTACTGAGTAACTCTTATATTGTATTTAATGTACCTTCAGATGTGATAAATACCAGACGTGATAAATTCCGGAGAGTCAGTTTAAATGAGGTACTTGAGATCTTTAAATTGCATTTAGGTAACTGCAATGTAATTGCTGCTATATTGAGTCTAGCATTCATTTCTGAATCAGTCTAATATAGTCTAAATAATTAACTGTTTAACTGAGAGTTTTTTAACATCTTTGCATACGTTTTTCTTTATAAAGTATGGACAACCAAAAAGGGAAACTTGTAACAACTCTTCATAGCTGCAGATGGGGAAAAAAGGAACTGTCCAGTGTGTGTGTGTGTACCTATACTTCCCTTTAAAACTCTCAGAATTAAATTTTTTTCTGAATGCATTCAGTTATCCAAGACACTGAAATGATGTATGTTAAAGAATCTCATTCGAACACATTGAAGTATATAAAAATGCAAAAAAATCAGATAGTGTCTTCTTGTTTTAGCAGTCAAATTCAACAGAAGGTGCTCTGTATTTACCATGATGTAATGTTACAACTTGAGTACCAGGCTACCAGACAAGACTAGACAAAGAGAATTTTAAAAATACCATTCTAATTAAACTAGTCCCTTGATGCGGATCACAGATTGTTTTTTGGCCTTGCTCTTGACTTTTTAACACTGAGAGATATTTCTAATGGCTGCGGCTGAGAGTTTTAAGCCCAGCTCTGCTCATGATCAGCTAACACCTGTTGCGGTGAAAAGCTATTTTAGTTGTACAGTCCCAGGATTACTTTTATAGACCAAAATAAACCCTTGTCATACAGTTGAGCAAATAACTTTAGAGATTGGAAAAAATATGCTGAATGTGTGGTCTAAACCTACTGAAATATATATGGAATATTGAAGCAGTACTGGAAGACAGCACTGTGCACATGCTGATGTCTCAGCCAGTGCAGGAAAGTAAATCATCTCCTCTGTCACTTTAATACTTTCAAGATTTCTGCCTGTCTCCCTGGTTTACCTAACTGACAGTCAGACACAATTTGTTTAAAAAGAAGATAGATTTTAAATCATGATAATTTGAAGAGACCTAAAAAAAAAATCGTAGGTGATCATGTGATTGACTCTGCGATGTTATCTTGATGTAACAACTCCTTAAAAATCAGTGAAAGACCTAGTAATCGAAAATAGAGAACTTCTGTTAATGCATGTTGTACAGGCTTAAGCATTGCATAATTTTTTGTTTTCTTGTTTTCTTGTTATAGTACAAAGGCTTAATACTGTAAAGGTGCCATGTAGAATTTATATTAGATGTCTGAAAATATTTAAGACCTAACCAGATAATAATACATTTTCCCCATGCAACATTGAAAAAGAAACACTAACACAGGACTTGGAATAATGCCTGAAATATAACTCATTTTAAGTGTAGTTGTGGTGTTTGCAAAGAAAATGTAAATTATACTTGTCTTTATAGTTTTTCCATAAGACTGTTTGATCAGTTAGTAATCTGTAACTCCAAAGACTTCAAACATTGTTGGGTTTTTTAAAAGAAATTAATTATAGTTGTCAAAGCCATATGAAAAAAGGATGTGGTGAGTTGCCAGCTAAAATTTCTGCATATTTAATAAAAAAAAAACACAGAAATTTTTAAACCAGTTGCTTTTGTGTTGATGTATATACACTTTTAATTTGTAGGATAAGTTGGTATAATATTTTGATTTTCTAGTCCAAATCACCCTTAGAGCGACTTTAACTGTAGGATAGATTTCAGTGTTTAGTGAAAGTGGGAAATTAAAGAGATGCATCAAGCCATATACAGCGCAGGTTTTGATAACTGTTAAAAGATATCAACAGGGCCTTTGATGTTTGTTTGGTATCTGAGCAATTCTTTTGGTCTTGAGGAGGAGACGTACATGGAGTAGAATACACAGTAATGCAAGTGTTCCCTCTGTTTAGATCTTAAAAAAAAAGAAGAAAAAAAAAGAAAAAAAAAAAAAGAGCAATCTACTAAATCCGTTGGCTAGCTCATGCTGGGAACTAGATTTACTGGATGAATTACAGACTGTCTTCTCTGCCTTTCTACCTGCTAATCACTAAATATATCCACTCTTAAAAGGTTTATGGAAGCCTTGTGTTCTCAAGGTATGAAAATACTCTTTTCCTTGTTTGTGAACATTATCTTGTGTGTGTTGCTCTCTAAGGACATAATTATGCCAAAAAGGATTAGAATTTGTCAAGTTGTAAGAAAAATCACCTGGAGTGAAATCCTAATGTACTTCTTTTCTCATTGGGCCTTAGAAAATATGAAGGTGTTAATATTTAATAAAATGTGACTGGAGAATATACAGCCTTGCATCTTCTAATTGCTTGTTTGTAAAGCAGTCCTAATATTTCTAGAGATTAACAGTTTAGTTATCTGAAGGTTTGCTGTCTTGAACAGATGCCCAAAATTTGCTTTTTCAGATTAGGAAGTCTTATCCAACTGTTGACACATGCAATCAAATGTTTCTTGTTGGTAATACTTAGGAAGGTGAGGAAATTAGAGGTGCTCAAATTACCACCCTGATTAGCGGTATAAATTCCAAAATTATTATTTGGGCATGTTATCTGCAGTGCCAGTGGTTATAGATGCAGAAGCTGCAATGAGAAGATGGTTTGAAATAATTTGCCTTGGCATCCTATTTGTTCGTTCCCAAGTTGTTTGTCCAGAACTATCATGTAGTCATGATGTTTTATATAAATCGAGGATTGTACTGCAGGGTCCGGTAGTATAAATTCTCATATACAATCAATGAAGTCAGTAGGCTTGAATTTGGCTTATTGTGTTTTGTTGCCACCTTTTCCAATTCACTGTCCAGAGGAATTTTTATTTTTTATATCAGGTTATGTTTGAATTTTGAACCTAAAGTGAAGTCGTCATACATTAAGGTTATACTCTCAGAGAACTAGAAAGTCTTCTGTTTTATATATATATGTGTATAAATAAATATAAAAAACTATATCGGAATGGGAGTTGTTTCCGTATGAACTTCAGATTATTCAATTTCAATAAACTGATGGTTTATGAAGAGACTGGAGGAACTCCCCTGTTAGTATGAAAAAAACCCTAACCTCTCCAAAATGATTGTGTTTAGTCTTTTTCTGAGGTGAATTAGATGGGGATTTATAGATACACATTTTAGTTTAAGGGTTCAATTTTAACACAGTTACATAATAATACCAATGCAGATTTACATACAGTAATTATATATCATAATATTTAACAATACAAATTATATGCAGAGGCAGAGAGGTTTTGTGTATAATACAATGATGGGAAATAAAAAGAAGAAAAATCTTGGAGCAGCATTGAACTGAGGACAATGGTGGATCAAAGACAAAAAACTGTATTCCAGTCGTTATTGAATGTTTTGTAATTCTAAGTGCATTTTAAAGTTTATTGGCAATTTCATTTCTGAGAATACAAAGCTTGTGTCCTGTGATAATTATGAAATACAAACTTATAATTTGAATATAGATAAAAGGAGGTAGTAGTTCCTTTAGGTTGCTGCTAAGCAACTTTTTTGCATTAAAATATTTATATTCACCAGAAGAATAACATTCAGTGCCTAAAAACAATCCTTTGATGTATGTTTTTAAATCAGCTACTTCTCCAGTTAAATAATACCTTTTGCCTGTTTAGAAAATGGTAATGTATTTTAGTTGTGTATTTACAATATTTTGAGGCTTAGTGAATGTGCATAATTATTGTGGTTTCCTCAATACTGAAGGATTAGTAAACCGTTAAGTGTTATGATAAGAATAAAAATGCTACCAGGAGGAATTTAAGGTCTGCAAAATCTCAGTGCCATGTGTTTACTGGTGATGATAGATAATCAGATCTTCTTTTGATTCTTATTTAGTTTTAAATCTCTGGGATGGGCACGTACAGCAGAATTGGTATGTGTGCTGGATTTGAACAGAGAAGCTACTTGCTCTGTTTCAGCAAACAGGAAATTTTTACATGCTAATACATCAAGGAGAAAACCAAAAAGTGTTTATTTTGACTGGCTTGTTTTGTTGCCAAGCCATGATTCTACTGCTTAATTGTAACTAGAAATCTAGTATTTTTCTTATACTCTTGATAGGTATGCTTTTCAGTACAAATTGCAATGGTATTGGAAACCACTTAGTCAGTAATGTACTTTACCTTATAGAGTTCTAACAGAATTACTGTTTAAAGCTGAAATCACATTTCAACCAGGAGCTGCCAGTACCACTGGAAATCATCTGCTTTCAAGCTTAATTAACAGAAGAGTTGATATTCTAAGAACATTTCTCAAAACTTATATTCTTTTTGCTTTTCTCTGGACCTTACCTTGCCTTAATCTTTCTTAAGTGATTAGAATTAGTTTTGTAAAGTTCATCGTTTCCCATGGCAAAGCTTCCTGTACATACTTTTTTCAGAATTGCAAGGAGTATGTTTTATAAAATACTATTCTGTGGAAAATATGTAGATAAAATTTAAAGAATTTTTTCCACAATAATGTGGCATCTTTCAGGTTTTTCCATAAATCAATGATTTTTAATTGTATTTCATTTTACTTTTTTGTCACCAGAACTGTGCTAAGAGAAACTTCAAAAAAATTTTCAAATTTAACAAGTGTCATTTGAACATGACTTTTTTTTAATATAAACTTCCTTTAGTTGCACAGAAATTTAAGCATCACACTATTTGGACAAGACTGTGGAAAACAAAATCAAATTCTACCTAGTCTTATACTAATTTTCTTCTCTTGTTTCTTGGAATTGAATTCTGTGGAACTTTTTATGTCAAAGAATCCTGTGCTGTATGCTTAAAAACAAATCAAGCACTTGTAAGGTAGCTTTCACTGATGGAGTCCTTCACCGGAGATTAACAGATATATCTGCAAAGCAGCTGCAGGAAGCAAGAATTTTGCCTGTTCGTGCCTCAGTTATATCCCTCCAACTAGTTTTTTTAATGTACTCACCTGACCACTGTGCACAGCACAGGATGGGATGTTGAAAAGAAGCCACAGTATTTTCTCATTTTACAGAGAAGCATAGAATGAGTTACAGAGTTGTCATTTTGCCTTGGGTACGTTGAAGAAATAAGGTTTTAAAGTTAATTATCTGAATGAATTCATGAAAATCATCATATAATTATATACTTGGTTATATGAAGCAAGACTAATGACAAATATACAGGAATTAATCCAAATAAGTAGTGTGGATATCTTAATTATGTGTGGCTTTCTGGAAAACCAAACAACAAAGCTGCTGCAGTATGTTAACTGAAATTGGTAGTGAAAAGAAATTAGAAAGATTGTATTTTTATTTTTTTTTTAGTTTTTCTAAATCCCTCCCAGTGTTTTATGGTTTCTTTTTGTTTGTAACTTGAAATATGTTAGCAAATACCTGAGTGAATCTAAACTAAAGGTCATTTCTTCGGAGGGGAGGACAGAGGAACAGAGCAATCCTCAGGGTGCCTCATGCCTGTGCCTTCAAGCATGTCATTTCACCACATCCTGGCAATTTGGCCAATAAGCAGAATATTTTTGGTTCAGTGATGGACTAATGTGCAAACTCTTGGGAATTCAACAGCTGGTTGCAATTAAAAGTGTTCAGAGTTTGAAAGTCCTCTTTCAAATGATAGCTTCATCGTAGCAATCGTAGTTTGCTAGGCTGCTGATAGTTTATCAGTGAGCAAATTACAGGAGTAAAAGAGTAGGATTACTTAAAGCATAAATTTATAATAAGGGAAAATTGGAAAGTATTCAGATTATTTAGAACCACAAAGCTGACCTTTACCTATTTCAGCTTGCCTAGCATGTCTAATAAGACCAAATAAGCTCTTCCTGACTTTGATGTCAGAAAAAATTCCTATAGGAACTCCTACCTCCATAGCAGATGGAGTATTGCAGAAGAGTTGCTCTGAACAACCTATACCTTTTATGAGTCATGGCTGACTGATACAGTCTTAATCATCTGCCCTTCAGAAGACCTTGTTTTGGTTTGGGTTGTAAGTTGGATATCTTATATTTGTATTGTGTAACACTCCTCTGCATGTCCCAGCTTTCCCAGGGTTCTTTGGTTAAATTTTCGTTTTATCTTGAATATGTTACATTCTTGATTTTTAAGCTGCAGGCTGCTTTCTCTGTGTGTAGTTTCCTTAAAACTAAATATTGTACCTTCATAATATACAGGTATGTTTGTATGTATGTATAGGTATGAAATACCAATGGCAAAAGCTTCTTTGAAGATTCTTGCTAGTTTGTTCTGAATTTTGTATAGACATTGCAAATTGTGCAACCGTTCTTTCTCAGTTTCTCTAATAGAAAGTCATTAGAGTAATCAGGGAGTGCATCACGCCTAGGTTTAATTCTGAATAATGATGAGGCTGAATCATTCATTAACGATACCTGAGATTTAGCTTGGGTTTGATCTGGTTGTCATTAGTAATGAGCACCTATCTCACAAATCTGGTATTACTTGCCATTTTGTTCTTACATAGGAATGGGGGTATTATAAATCTATTGTACAATAATGGACTACTTTGTTAGTAAGACCTTGAGGATCATATTGTTTCATTCCAACGTCATATAGGGATGATATATTGAATGAAATGTTCTTTTTGGTGTAATTTTTCGGTAATCTCCTTTTACACTTTGATATGATGGGAGAGGATGATATAACAAGTTCTTGTTTGTAGGAAAAATTGTGGTGAAGGATTGGAGAAATGAGTTTTCCCATGTGAAAACATTCCATTCAGTGCAGAAAATGTTGCACAACCTTATTCTCTTTCCTCTTTTCTCACCCCACCTAATTTTCCTGGTTTTCTTTTTCTTTATTTTATTGTTCTTTCCCTAAAGTAAGAACAAAGATGACTTTTGAAGAGGCTCAGTAGTGTTTCTGGTTTAGAATTATTTTGTTAATTTTCATAGTTGCCTTTGCAACAGTAAAACAAACTTTCAGATATGTTGACAAAACTTGCATAATCTTGATTTAGGTTTTCTTTTTGCCAGATGTTATATTTTAACCTATAGTCTCATTAACAGAGTCTAGATTTAGCTTCAGGTGAAAATATAAAGCTTTGAGACTTACAAGAAAATATTTCTTGTCTGGAATATGTGGAGATTTTGGGTAGGAGATTAAAGCTTGCTTAATAGTTATGGCTACATGTTCTGATATTATTCTTTACAGCCCTTGAATATAAACATTTGTGCCCTTTATACATGTATTATTTTGTATCTGTGGTGCTTTAAACATTACAGTTAGGCAATGGAGAGGTGAGCATTTGAGTTTTGGCACAGGACTGAGCTCAGTACAGGTATAAAATTACAAGTATTTCTTAACTGAAAAATAGGCCTGCTTCTCATTGCCCTGTGCAGTTTCAGTGGGTTTTTGTATCAAAACTGTTAGAGAATTTTAATTTTTCTTCTGGAGAATTTATTTTTTCTTCTGTAATTGTATAGTAGATATACCTTACGTTTGTTTTATGAATATGTTTAGAAAGCAGGATTGTTCTTCAGGATAAGACTGTCATTGCTCCTGCAGAGCAGTGAGACGTAATTCTCTCTGCCTCTCTTCCACCCTACTTCTCTTTGCTTCCCCTCCCTCCCGATATGATTTTATTCACACTCCATACAGCACGATTGCTTAAATCGCTGCCTTGACAGTGGTGTAGGAGGTTTGCAGAGAGACTTTCTTGAGCTTTTGCAGAGCTGGATGGCATGGACACAGAGGCTTTGTGCTATGCCCTGCTTGTGCCAGTTGCTAAGTTGAACTGGAATGAGGGGACACATACCCCGCTCCTGGACAAGGCCTGTAATTGGACCTGAAAATATCTTTAGGAGCATTATTAGTCAAGCCCTTTAGCTTTCATTATTCTTTTGACAGATATTTTGTTCGTTTGAAGAATATAACTACTAGTGTCCACCGCCATGTAGCAGAGAAAAAATTCCTTTTAAGTAAAAAACAAAATAATATGACAGAATACGAATAGGGGAGAAAATGGGGAAAGGGTACCCTTTCTCACAAAAGAAGTTTTTAAGTTAAAGTAAATGTTGTTCAAGTGTTTACCCTAACAGGCCCTTAAGGGTTTTTTTAGCAGACAATTGGAACGGCCACCAAAGAATAAATTCGGAAATAATGATCCTGTACTAGGAATGCCTTGCTTGTGCCTTGAAGCAGAGGGTTTGTCTTAACACTAAAAATAGGTAGTAGACTGAACTTTCCATGATGAAACAGGAGACAGATGAGCTCTCAGAACTGGTTAACAGATTTACTGCTCGTAATCAATTGATCGAAAGTATACAGAATATAGAATGTTGTGATTGCATTCCCTTAGTACTTCCAGGTCCTCAGCACATGGAGAATGGTATAGAAGCCTTTGGGTACTTCTCAATGTAATACTGAGTAGAAGTCATGAAAGAATCAGTGCAGAGATTGTTGGTCACAAAACAGAGGAACAGTTGATGTTGGAAGTGTTTGGCGGCTGTACATGTGTTTGTACTGCTTGCATTTGCTGTCACCTCTCTTCCTGTTATAGTTTTGCTTGGAGAGAATTTGGTTTATCTCGTTTCTTTCTGCTTCCTTTCCTGTGAAAACACTAGGGAAAAGAAAAACAGATAGATTACAATATGACAGAAATTTGTCAGGCATTTCACACAAACCACCGGCAAAGTATACTTTTTAATGCTTTGGGAGATCTTTCAGAGGAAGGAATAAAACCATTGGGGCTTTGTCTCCAGTCTTCAAATATCTATAGACAAATTTATTTTATCAGAGAAGCTGGATCATATCTGTACTGTCAATAAAATTAGCAAGGAAGCTTTCCTGCTGTCTCCCTTTTCAAATTGAATATCTAACAAAAACGGTATACTGTGTCTGAAACCATACTGGAAAGAATCCAGATGGTCTGTATATTATTAAGGGATATCAAAGTTGTATTGGCTACAGATCTTCTATTAGGCTTTCCTAAAAATCAGTGATTCTAGACTGGCACCAAGTTCCTGGCATCAGGGCAGGGCATTCAAGTGAAAACCTACCATGACTTTAGAAAAGCTTTTAAATAGATTATTCCATATCCCCTGTACATCTACTATACATCAAAAATTTGTCCTGTTTTTCTCAAGTCATGGTAAATTCTAAATTAATTAATATTCCTCAGTTTCTTAGCAGTTTCAGCCTATTTAATGTGGAGGTGCTGTTAATGCAGCATCTCACATATGAGGAGGGGCTAAAAGAGAACTGAGTTTGTTCAGCCTCAAGAGGTGGGATCCCTGCTGCTGTCTACAGCTATCCCAGTGCGCAGGTGTGGAGAAAGCTAAGCCAGACTGCTCAGCATCAAATTCTTTGTTTTCCTTTCATTCTGAGTAGCCATTGGTGTGGTTTGATGTATGCACCATATGGGTACATATAGACACAGCGTGGCAGCTGAGGAGAAGATAGTTGGCCACCTTTTTGTACTGAAAATAGCTTTAAGGTAATCTGTACAGCCTTTGATTCGTCAAATAAGAACTACAGCCACATGTTTGACTTGCAGAATAGGAAAGAGTGTTCTTGCTTGAGAACACTGTTAAAAACTTTACTGTCTTCGGTGTCTTTTAAAATGAAATAGTAAAAAAAAATGTTATTTGCCTCTGCAGTGCTTGCTCTCTCAGCCGAAGTTCTGGGCCATTCAGACGTCAGCCTTACTCCTTCGGACCAAGCTTGAGAAAGGAAGTACTCGCAGAATGGAACGGGCAATGAAGCAGACTCAGGTGAGACTTCTGAACTGCCCTGTTATAAATAGGGGTTCTTTGCATGTCAAATGGAAACAGGCAGAAATTAGGACTTCTGCAGTTCCTCTCTGTGAACTGTACAGTGAGATAATTTTCTAGTTACGTCTCTAAATTAGATACATAAATCACAAATCCTTTTATGTCTGCCAGTCTTGAGATAAATTCTTGTATGTACAAGTAATACATGGTCATTTTCTTTCAAAAACGTGACAAGTTTTGGAAGTTGGAAATTAAAATCTGTTTTCTTACCTCTAGCTTCTGACTTCAGATCTGAGGGGTTATGTAGAAGTTCATGAATGTGAAGCTGCTACAATAGCTAAAGATGCTATCATATTTTTGAATAGTTTTTACTCAAGTAAATCATCTGTAGAAAACGCTGAAATTTTTAAATAGTCATTGGGATTGTGAGAACAAGAAAACATAGTTGTGAATAAAGCAGCACTTTTGATTTACTGTTTTGATGTGATACTTAATGATTAGTGTGTTTATTGCAAGTTTGAGGCAGTGATAATAAATAATCTTGTTTCAAACAAAGAGACCAATTTTCAAATACAAAATAGAAGTTTCAAAGGCCTGAAATATGTCAGCTAAGAACATTTATTTAAAAAATAAATTTTTCAAAGGAAAGGTCTGTAGGCAACATAAAGATACTTTTTTTCCTTCTTATTACAGAGTTTGGTTAGCCATTTTCAACTTTATGCTGTTAAGTCTTGTTGTTGCCACAAATGAACAGCAGGTGTTTCTACATGTCCATCAGGCAACAGTCCTGCTGACTAAACCAGCTAGGAATGTATAAAACTTATAGTTGTGGTGCTGTGTAATTAAATCCTGAAAAGCTGATGTTTCATTTAAAATAATTATTGATGCACAGACACTCTTTGAAGGAGTGCAGCTTGGATGTGCATTTTTCTTCTGCTGAGAGAGGCGTAGAGTTGCTATATTGGAATTTCCTGGGGTCAGTAAGAGAGTGTCAAGGAAGCCAGGATTCCAAGTCTGGGAGACATAGCATCTGACAGCATTTGGGAAGTAATCTCAGGGTCCTTCATGCCCTAAGCCGTAAAACAGTTGGAGTGTCTCCAACATTTTTGTCTAGTTTGATTAAACCTGAGTACTGGAAATTGTTGTACTACACAGTTTGACAGTCTCATGACAGAAATCTTCATGAAGGGGTTATCGTTGCAAGTCCATTTATCTGGCTTCATCGCATGCTGGAACTGCAGTAATGCGAAGGATTTGGTTAGCATGCACTGTGATATTTTGGGAGGTGACCTCACAGTAGACACACAATCTGTGGTTTTAAATATTATCTTTAATCTTCCTGTGTTAATATTTTCTTTCATTAAGTTTTCTAGACATTTGAATATAATGACATATTTATGTTGATTTGATACAGTATCAAGCTCAGTTTCCAAAAATAGTTAGAAGAAGTTTAAGGATTGATATATGCTAAATTAATCAAATAACTTGAATAACTTTCCATTTAAGGTTTTCATTCCTTAGTTCCATCAGATCAGAATTTTTTAGTATCATGGTTTCTAACAGTTCTAAGAAGGAATCAGAAAACATGGGGTGAATGATGTTATTTTCATACATAACACAAGGTTTCTTGATACAGCATCTTCATGAAGATGCCAAAGAGCTAGCAAGTTCTGCAGCTATCCAGTAGGAAATGGATTTCAAAACCATAGAATTTTCATACAAATTGGGGTTTGGGGTTGGATTTTTTTTTATTTTGGTTGGTTTTGTTTGTTTGTTTTACAATTTCATGTTTACTAGTTGAGATTGATGTAGAAAGATTAGGTATTGCAGATTAAGGGAGGAGGTGGGTGTAAATATGATTATATTCCCCTTATTGTTTACAATATCAATTTTTTTAAGTAATTATAAAAATTCTTGTAAGATGGCTTGAATAAGAAGTGGTAAACTAAATCCTCTAAGTTATTTACTTTAGGGTTGTCTGAAGAGTGCATGAGCTCTGACTTACTGATGCTGGGACTCCTCTGTCCTCTTCTACTGTAACCCTCCTTCCTTTACCCATTTCCACTCTTGCCTGCTACCACACTGGGTCTGCAAATCCTTCTAACCAGCTGATGAGCATCTTTTTAGATTAATATCACTGTGCAGGTATATGCTGCTTTTCAACCCTGAAGCAAGCCAGGCTGCATTGTTGTTTTGCCAAAGAAAGTGTTTTTCAGCTACGTTTTTTTGTGGGCCTGGCTATGTTCATTTATCTTGTCTTAATTATTTGAAAATAGTTGCAGCTATTTTTGAAATGAGGGTATAATAGTTGCTTTTAACTGCCATGCTCCAATTATTAAATATATCTCTACATTAAACAGTTTTTGTGAAATTATTTTGTGATTATTTTTTTCTAATTGGAAAGTTTCAAAAGGAATTGGGAATGGTCATTTTCAAAACCTTTTCCTGATTACTTTAAAAATCTGAACTATAGATAATTTAATCTTTGGAAGAGGTTTTAAAATGCTCATTCTGGGTACTCTGGAACGTACTTCAGCTAGTAGCTAACTGGAAGTGAGGAGGAGAGATTTTTTTCTTAAGTTTTTCTGGATGCTGCTGGTTGTCTCTGTCCAGCTTTTGCCTAAACGAGGTTTGGATCCAGAAAAATAAGGTTAAAGATTTCTAAAGCCAGTACTTTTTTCAACGATTTTTCTAAGAAAAGGAAACAGTATTTGAGAGCTAAAACAGTTATTTTACATTCCACTAGAATATTTAATCATGACCAGTATAACATATATTGAAGTCTGGATCAAGGTACTGCCAACCAAAATGTGCTTCTGGATAAAGTATGATTTTTTTAAGGTTGGGTGTTTGTTTTTTTTCCGTATGGATGTAGGTGAGGGAGGGGGAGAAGTGCAAGGACAGGGAGGGAGAAAACAGGAAGAAAAAGGGATAGTTTTTGATAAATGACTCTCCACGTAATCAGAAACCTGCCATTTCTACATCAGTTTTGGGATCTTTAACTACTTTCTATTGTAATAAAGTAATTCAGAAACTATTAATAGTGGAAAATAGGTTGGAATAAGCTGTCAAACCACAAATTACTGCTGAAAGAGCAGCCAGAGCTCAAGTAATAGGATGGGGAAGAAAAAAGGAATTTTGAGCGGTCTAGGAGCTACAAAAAAAAAGAGAAAAGGGAAGGGTGGTTTTAAAAAACAACAAAACAAACCAACCAGTTTAAAGTGCATAAAGGATAGCATCCCACTGGAGTTTCTTGATGCGTGAAATAAGTGTACTTTTCCCTTTCGGTGCATTTTTAAATATTTTTAAGAATGAAGCAAAAAGAATTAAAATGCCATGCTTTGTATAAAGGACGGTGGGGTAGAGATGAGAGCATCCTCACTGCTGGGTTACACAGGCAGCAAAAGCGGTGACGCTGCCGTGTGCCTGGTACAGCAGTAGCCTGCTCAGGCTTGACCCACAGCGACTCGTTACAGCTGCTTCCCGCCGCTTGATCTGGGTGGTTACACTGGCTACCTCTACACTTGTAGCTTTTATCAGCTTGTTCTGTGCCACTTTTGTGATTGTATTTTCTGCTGCTGGCTGCACCTGGTGATAGCACGCCTGTACGCTAATCGCTTGGCTTTCCTGACACGCAGTCCAACATATGCAGCATTTCATATGGTTCTCTCTCGCTTGCTTTTCTTGGCAGCAAAGGAATTTGCCTGTTAAGGGGAGAGAAACATGTCTTGAAAGGGTGTTTTTAATAAGACTTCAGGTGAGCTGGGAGCAGACTAGCAATATTATAGGCTAATCATTATGCCTAAGATTGAAAGGTCACATGAGATCTTGTTTTATATCCTTAGTCATACACAGATGTATGTGGTTGGGAATTCTGTGTCAACTGCCCTGTAATTTTCACTTAAATAATACTTCAGAGTGTCATTTTCTCCAGCAACTAATGTCTTTCTGTGTCTCTGAAAAAGGGAAATAATGATTTGGGGTTCTTTTTGTTTCAATTGTTCTTACTATAGAAACACGCTAGTTCGTGTTCTTTCAAATCTGAAAAGAGTTTATGTACATCTATCAAAAGAAAAGGCTGATACAAATCTAACAGAACAACATCTTGAGCTCTATGAGCCTGAATGTAACTTTGCTGTTTCATTATTTTCACATTGATGTTCTTTAAATGGTTATTCAAGAAAGTTATGTCATTTATCATAGAAAATATATCCTTTTTATTTTTCAAAACTAAACTGTCATCTCCTTGCCAGCTTTCTCCCTGTGCTTTGCTTTGTTTGGCAGTTGTTCTACATTGGACAAATTCAACATTTCAGAGAAGAGTTCAAAAAGAAGAGGGGAGCTCTCTTCCTCCCTCTCGGCTGGTCTAGAGAGGTTTGAGGCTAACAGATTTTTCCCAGTTCTTTTGCTTCTCAAATCATATATCTTTCTGATCAGGCCTCTCAAGACCATGGTTGGAGCAATATAGAGAGATTTTTAGTATGACCAAGGGAATGACAGCACTTGTCTGTTCAGCTAAACTATTAGATCACTAGGAGTTCCTATCCTATTCTTTAACCCCCTCTTGTACTCTTAGGAGTACGTTAAATAGGATTTTAATAGTTGCTTTCAGTGGTTTATGGAATGGAAGAGGAAGGGTAAGGAGGAGAAAAATTAATTGCTAATAAATTTGTTTCACATTAAAAGTTGAAAGTTTTACCAGAAAGTTACTGGGATCTGTGAGATGCACTGATGAACTGAGAGAGATTTCACTTAGTTCCTTCAGGAGGTTAATAAGTGGAAGACGCACCTCTTCTATCCTATAGAGATCCTGCATTCATATCCCAATAGTTCGCAACTATTATGGATTGTATTTATTATTGGAACACATGTTCCAAAAAGTGTCTAAAAAGGGGAGGAAAGGCAGATGTCTTATAAATCCTTTCCTTAATGAATTCTACGCAAGATCAGAAGGTCTCCAGAACCCTAGAAATAAAACTTATTACTTCACAAAGCAATCACAAGAGAGAGTGACCCCTTGGTGATAGGTTTTCAGTCTCAAGACACACATTTCCAGAATATGTTTTATTTTGCTTAAGCAAATGATAGATTTGACAGAAGATGTTACATGACACAAGTGATTCTGGGAATACACTGAACTCATTAGTACGCTTCAAAATAATTAACATGGGGGTGCTTGACTCCCTCTGTTATTCTTCTGCTATGCAATTATGGTTTTTGTTGGGAGGAAAAAAAATCTGAGATTCAGTCTGCCAAGAGTTATTCAGGAATAACTGAAGTGGTTTTGTACCACTGGCAAGAAAGAGAATATTGAATAGTATAATTTTCCAGGTAATGATTTCTGCCTAGAAGTTTTCTACTGCACTGTTGTATTTGCCAGTTTGGATCAGCACTATTCGCTGGTGTGGGGAAAAGAATGAAACCATTCTTTCTGTACTAAAGTTTCCTCATATTTTCTCCGCTAGTACTTTGAAAGTACAAACCTTTTTACTCATTTGAGAATTATGTTCAATACCTGAGCTGTTCCACTTCTAGTGTCAATACACTTACTAAAAGCAGCCAAAAATTCTAAGCCTCCCATTTTTCCACGTTTCCCACTGAATCTTAGCTCTAAAGGCATTTAGCTTTCTCCTTTTAAAGTCTCTTCACTCAGCGTCCTGACAGTTTGAATGATGGTATTAGGAGTCATAATGTCAGATCGGAGAATCCTTAAACCATATTAAACAGTAATATTACACTTTTTTATTATAGACAAAGTGGTAACAGTAGGTTGCAAAAAATGTGAATACCAACAGATTCCAGGACACAACATTCACATCTTTCTGCCTAAGCTTTGCACTGAAAGACATAAACATTATAAGCTCAACTTCAACGATCCAAACAATTAAAATAATTAAGTTCCACATGTAATCGGACCAAATACAAGGCAGGGAAGACACATTATTCCCCCCTATTGCTAAATTGAATCAATGAAGCTTTACAGCTGTTGCTAAATTTGACTAGATGAATCTTCATAGCTGTATGTCATAAATATCATTGGAAATTTGGAGATAGATATCCTGAGGTGAGCTAACAAGCCATGTTCTGAAATAGCCCAGGACTGATAGACAGATTTTTTTGAGTTGCATTGTCCAATGCATATGCCAGGTACTACAAACCCGACTTTCCCTTATCTGTTAAGGCAGTTGTCTGTGCCTCCTATATTGTAATTAAACTCTAACTTAATAGAGATAGCTTTTCTGCTTTTGATTTCTTTCTCTATCCTTGTCCTTACTTCCCCCTTTACTGAAAAACAGAAGCAAAGTTGATGCAAGAAGCCTTTGGATCTGTTTTTCAGCATTGACTGCAGTTGTACCTTCCCCCAGAGCGGGCTGATTTGGGAACTATAAAAGCAGCGTAACCGCAACAGCTTGGAACTTCATGCAGGCTTACTATTTTGAAGTGTATGCAGCTCCTCTGCAGGTTCTGCATCCTGTGCAAAGTGTTTTATAACTACTGTTCACCAATGGCACTTTCACAGCTAGTTAACGAGCTACAAACAGGGGACTTGCATCTATGTAAGAGGCAGTTGAAATTCTTTGTCCTCCTTGGGTGAGCCTCCACACATATAATTGCATGAGACATCTCTACTGATTTAGGGCAGACATATGCAGCTATATTGAGCTGTGACAAAAATGTCACATCTGATAGGAAAGGGGGAACCTTCAGCGCAGATCTCTTTGGGTGAGGGACTACAACTGCCTCTCCTGTTCCTGGCTCATATAAAGACACAGATTAAAGCTAAGGGCAGCCGGATATATTTGGCATTTGAGACTGCAGAGTAAGAGAGAGACCACGATGCTGCACTGCAAACAAATAAGCTGCAAGCATACCAAAATGGGGGCAAGATGCATGTATGGAAACGAAGGTGTTATTTCCCCAAATGCAAAATGATCTCGCCTGTACTTGGACTAATTTTAAATGTAGCATTGTCGTGGTGAATTGGTGGATGATATCGGTATTCCTGCTTCTGCAACGGAAAATGAATGGTCTAGTTTTAAATCCATCCTTCACAAGTAAGCTTATAAATCTAGTTCCTTCTAGAGACTTTAGGGGAAGTTCTGCTTCCACCTTTTGATACATCATAAATGAATAACATAATTGGCAAGTGAAACAGATTTTTCCTTGAAAACAAAAGCCTTAAAGAAGGTGCACTTGTTTGATAAGGATTATGTAATAACTGTAAGATTATTTGTCCAATAAGTAACATTAACTAAGTAAAAAATAAATGTAAATGGCATAAAAAAATATGCATAGTACTTTTCTGAAGATTTTGTGGCCTCTCTAAGTGGATTTGTCCTGAGGCTTAAGTCATTAATAGGCTTTCACCTAGAAACCCATATCCCTAAGCACTGGCACTTAATAAGTTTGGGCTCAATGTTTGTCCAGGAGAGTCAGCTAATCATTTTTCAAGTCAGTAATGCTGCTGTGCTAATAGAGGCCTCCTTTTTTTTATCATGCTTCTTTAGGTGGTAGTGTTTGACTACAGCAAAACATTCCAAATGGCAATTGCATAGGAGATGCTCTAAATTGCCTGGTATACTGCTTGGCTCTCAGTTTCAAATGAAAAGGAAATACTACGTCAGACATTCATGAATCCGGTTATCTTCTGCTCATGACCTTGACCTCTTTTGTGCTAATTTTGATATCAGAATGCTTTATATTTCATTTGGGATTGTTGGGCTGATTTCCTCTTGTGTGCTTTCCTTCCCCACCCAGCTGCCAAAGCCCTATTATAAAGAAATTGCAGCTTTTTTTAGTAAAATGACGCTAACAACAAAAGTGAATATTTGTTTCTTAGTTGGCTAGTATTGTCTTCAAAGCAAAATACACATCTGCAGGGCCTGATATAACAAACAAAAACATTCACCTTAAGAATCTACTACATGACTCATTTTAGAAGAACTATAGGCATGCACAGTTCCAGCACTCTAATCAATAACTTCTGCCCCAGCATACTTCCCCTTACAACTATCAACATCTTCTTGCATCTTAAAAGTTCACTTAGGGTTATGCAAAAACTCTTATTAGTAGTCCAGAACTTCAAGTTCTTTTGCACAGATACCTACAAATTTTTTGCCATCCCCTCTTTCCTGCTTTCAAGTAATTGTATAGCTGAAACCAGAACCTTATATTCAGAGATAGTGTCTTCCTGGATAATTTTTGAATTTGAATTAATTACAATGTGGATAATTGTGGATGATGGTCTTGCTTAAACATGATGGGCATACTTAGGGAATAAGTTTAAAGTGAAGAATTCATTAGTTTGCCTTACGGTAACATAGTAATCGAGTGAAGAAGAATGAATTGCCAGAATAACACAAAGAAAAAGGTCTGGGAAATGTATAAACAGTAGCTTTCCAGTTTTCTACCATGTGAAGTAGGAAAAAGGAACAGCTTTAACTGGTACACCAGAAAATTAAACTGAAAAACCTCAGAGATAAAAGGCCTACTTAAGGTAGGCAGTAAAACACATGTATTTTTTCTAAATGTTTGCTTTCTACAATAATGTTAACAAAAAGTTATAAACATATTTTCTATAGAGTAGGAAGTGTAGAATAATTGTTTAAAAATGGTAATTTAGCTGAATTGTTTAATGCTGAATACTTAAAAATGTTAATATCTTTATACATTCAATATCTCTGCTGGTGATGCAGTCACTACCTGTAGAACAACAAAGTTTAAAAGTCCAAGTGATAACACAGTTATGGTGTAAGCTATGGTAGAGAAATACTGGTATATCCAATTAATATTTAGATATTTTATTCAAAATTTAATACACCTAACACTTATAATCAGTAATCTAAATTAATTTACCAGTAGAACATGTTTTGATGCTGAGGTTAAAAAATTGGATGCATGATCTGGTGAAAATCATTGGCGAAGTACCTGGAATGAGAGTATGTTGAAGCGGTGAACCAGCCTTCAACAGCTGTGATGCAGGTGCAATGGCATGGGTTTTTTCAGAGCTCTATACCTAGTTTATTCAGAGTTGAGAAACTCCTTAGGAGCTGATAAGACAAGAAGGCATGTTTTTCCTGTTTGCTCTGTAAAATTAGGCTTGAAACACTGAGTTCTACTAATTTTAGTGTCTTCTAAAACAGTGTAATTGGAACCCGTGTATTTCCAAGATATCTAAAGAAAGGAGCAGGTTGTAGATGCAAAACACATTTATCTTTCTGATTACAAGGTCAATAGTTTTCTTAATTGATATAATAATGTACATTTGATTTCTTTGCTAATGGCACTTCCATTTCCATCTAGAAAAGTCTTAAGACAATGGCAAATTAACTTCTTTATTTAGGACATGAGAAATGCCATTCATCATTCTCTAACATTTACATTTAAAAACAAAAGGAATTTTATGTTAAAGATACAGTTGTCTTAAACACATTCACATTGGATTCTTCTGATTTAAAAAAAAGAGAAATAAGGCTATGTACAATTGAAGGACAGTCTGATTCTTATTGCTGATGAAAATATCTTAAAGGAAAAGAAGTCACAAATGTAAAAAAAAAAAAAGAAAACCAACACAAACCAAACAAAACCAAAAAATCTCCACCAAAATTATTTGCTGACTGAAATAATATTGAAGATTATTAATTCAAATTGCATAAATTTATATCAGTTCTCTCTGGCTCAAACATGCTTTATTTTCAATGACACAGTACTATATTCATATTTTGGTTGATTAGGACAGTAGTCTGTTAGAAATATGGAAACTATTTACTCCATAAAATGACTTTCTAAGAGCCAAATTAAGACAAACAGAATGAATTTTGCATTCTTTTCAGATTTTAATAGCTTTCAAGAACAATAACATTATATGTGGAGCAATTTTTAAATGCCCTCATTATGATAGTTTTGCAGTTATAGTTCAGTAGTGGCGATCACTTTATTACAGGTAAGAAATTAAATCAGTTAAATAAAATAAAACAGTTCTCTCTGTCCTCCCCCAGTTTTCTCTGAGGAATATACCCCCAATCTTCCCCTGCCAGCCACCCAAATAAGTGAGTTTTTTAGCATGACGAGAAGGCACTAAGCGCTTAGGTTATTGTAGTTCAAAAAGTTCCAGTGCCACAGTGAACTGTCCCTCAAAACACAGAGGTTGAATTCAGTCTTGAAAGACTAATTTATAGATAGGGCCTTCTTATTTACTGAAATGAAGCTAAGACATACAATTGCTGGGAAATAAGTAGAATAACAATGAGACAAATGTTAATGATAGAAGTGTTTGTGTCTGTGTGTTTTTTAAGATTTTGAAAGTGATCCAGCATTGTTCTGAAAAATTCTTCCATTAGAAGGTATTTTAGTGCTGCTTTAACCATTGCAGGAAATGAAAGACTGAAGACTGGTTTTAGTTTTAAAAGTATTTAAAGTGAAAGAATATGGAATTAGTGGTGCTTTAATACTTGCAAAAGTTGGAATAGGTAATAAGTCAAAGCCAACTTAGTAAATGCCAACAATTAGTGATCCTTGTATTTGTCCTTGTGTACTCACTCAATGAAGAGAGAATAAACAGTCTGACAGCAAGGCTTTTCTTTTCTCCTGATATGAAAAAAATATTTTACTTCCTCAAGTCAGCGTATGAGCTGAGATTTTAAGAGAAGCCAATGCATTTGATGTCAAAGGAGACTTTCAGTGGGAAATCCGATAAAATCTGAAAATAATTACTTCCAAATTTTAAAGCAGGGGCAAGAAAGTGGTTGTATAGCCAAAGAGAGCGGAGTCTGAGAACATTACATTGGAAGCACTTTGCTTTTATTATGTAGGTCAACACCAGGGATAATCAAGGAGAATGCTTTGGCCAATTCATTTCTTGAGCAGCAGTTAAGAGTAAGTTTTCAACAGATCAGCTTCTGCAACAAATATGATGAAGTATAAGCCGTAGAGATTGGTGATCATTGACCTAGGGAGCATGGATTTGCAGAAGGTGGGGTGAAGGGATTTGCAAAAAAGGTCATTAAACTGGTGACAAATCGTTGTGAGATAAATTTAGAAATAGGGAAGAGAAGTAATGTTTGTTGAAAAGATAGAAAAGAATGGACTATTGTATAATTAATGAGGGAAAGTGTTATTTTTCTTTTTTTAGATTAAACGATTGTATAATTTACAAAAACAAGAACTAATTCCAAAACTGAAAATGCTCATGCTTTGAAATTAGTTTGTAATAGTGATGCTGTAGTAGGGAGTGAGATCTGCTTTTTCTGATAGATGTTTCTACCAAAATAGTTTTGAACAGGCCAAGGGCCTAGCTCTCCCGTAAGTTACAGGGAGAGTTGGGTTATTAAAAACAGTATTTAATATGGTAACTGTATGTGGTTTCTAAGTATTCAGAAGTAGGAAATTTTGGGAATCTATTATGTAAAGAATCAGTTGATTGGAAACTATTGTGCTGGAGACAAACTTTGCAATAGTGTGGGCTGGATGAACTGTTTGCTGGCCTAACTCAACTCATTTGGTACCTGTTCCAGTTATAACTATAAATTGAGGAGTATATTTGGCTTCTGAACTTTCCAAACTGATTTAAGGACCATTGATTCAAATAATCATTTGGATTGGTGTATGGAGAGTTCTATGATGATATGATATTGGCTCTTTTCAGCATTTCCATTTGCTTTTGCAGTTACCCCGTTTCTTCACAGTATTGCTGACTGTCTGAATATTGTAAATTATAGCACTGTGGTTTTGTGATAAGACTTGGGCGTTTTGACAGATGTGGAGATGTTTTTGCAAGCGATACGACCTGCCATGCCTGAACTAGGTTTTAAATGGCATAAATAATATTGTTTGGAGCTATTACGCACGTTGCTGTGCTATACCTGCCCATTTTTCCAGCTGCAGATCTGTGCAAACACTGAAGTTGCCTAGAAATAGAAACATGCAGCAAATGATTCTACCACAGAACGCTTCATCTCCTGCTTTATTCCATTTTCCCTTGTGCAAAATGCATGCAAAAAAAAAAGTCATCAATCATATTGCAAGTTCAGACACTTAAATGTTATAAAATGCCAAATTATAGTGCAATCTTAAGCTATTTCAGGAGCTCTCAAGCTGCACCTTGCCGGGACAATTCCTCTGGTCTGATACCTGCCTTCCTCCCTCTGCTTCTTCATTAAAAGTGCAGGCTGAGGGCTGGATGAACAACCAGAGGTCCAGCTGACTCCTGGGCTCATGTTCCTCTCTCCCCGGAAAAAAGCAGGAAGTAGGTGTTGGCAGCTGCTGGTGGAGGAGTTAATTTGTCCTTCAGTCCTGTCCCTCAGGCCCAGGTTAGGGTATCTCAAGTGAAAAGGGGGCAGCTGAAAGCAAAGTGCATCTGTTCCTTTGGCAGCAGTGTGCTACCTCCTCTTGAGGATCAGCAAGAAAACTGCTGCCAGTGCAAGACTGGTGCCATTAGAACTTGCAACTGATTGTCCTTGATTTAAGTAATTGAAGGCTATTAACGTACATGGGTGTACGTGTTACACTGCCTGTCATTTTGTTTCTATGGTCCATGGCTTTATTGGGCAAGGTTTTTTAGTATCCTGAGTCCACGTTTAGTTCTAGTTGCTCCTCTGTGAAGTAACAGATTTGTTGTTGTCTAATCTCTGTCCCTCAGCCTGTTTGGTGCAAGTGACCAGCACAGTCCAGCTGAATCAAAATTTTATTTTGGTTTGGTTTCCTAGTTGGTTGCGTATCAGACAAGCTTTGCCCAATAATGCTACATGATTGTGAAAAGAACTGTATTTTTGTGGATCCCTCCTATTTTGATAAAAAAGAACTGAGTCTTCAGGGGAGTTTGATGTGCTTCTATTTGAATGTGTCTTACTAGCAGGCGTGGAGTATTTAATGCATTTAGTGTGTTTTCATTTTTTACTGGAAATTGAACTGATCTCAAGCCAATGTTTGCTGAAGATGCTTATTTTCCTCTGGTGAGTAGATCAATCATTAACAGAGAATGATAGGGGGTTTGTTTGTTTTTCCCTGATGTATAGAGAGCTTTCCAGGAACATGTGAAGAACTGGATTGGATGTCTTTCAAGAAAATACATATATTGAAAACAGACTTCTTTATATGTGATTGCCTTTCTTTGGGATAGCTAAAGTTTAAACACTTCGCCTGTGTGTCATATTTCTAATGTACTTACCATCATATACTCTATGGTTGCTGGGTCAGGCTCAGCTACTGGAAGAATGTAGATTTCCTGCCAAGTAATTTTTCAACAGAAACTACTGGGTATCAGTCAAGGTTTCACTCTATAGGGAAGCTATTCTTAGGAAATTTTTTTTTTTTTTTTTTTTCTTTTTTTGTAAGAAGAGAAAACAGTGGGTGTCCCAGGATGTTATGTGAGACATTCTGATCAAATTCAGGACAAAAGAGCCTGAACCTGTCTGCCTTTACTCTTCAGACTCCTGTTCCCTTCACCACATAACTAATGGTGTTCTTTGTTTTGCAACAGAGTAAGAATAACTAGTTGAAAAGCAGATTTCAGCAAAAGAGCACTCTGGTGTAAAAAAAAAAAAAAAAAAAAAAGTTGGCTATTTTTAATATTGCCAAAAAAGTTGGCTATTTTTAATACTGCCAAAAGAGCTGTTAGTGATTAGAGCCGAGTATCAGTGGTTCCAGGTTCCAGGTATCTAGATAAGACTCGACAATATTTTTTCCCCCTTACGGGCATCTAAGGACATTTAAGTAACATGAAAGAATTATGCTTGGTATGATTGCCAGTAAAAAACTGCACTGAGTTACAGTAATACATTACATTTTGGGTTGTGTTGTGTTTTTTCCTCAAGATTTCTATTTGTCTTACCTCAGGTGAGGAAGCTGAAAATGTTTACATGCTTGCAATTAATAACACAGTCTTAGGAACTTTTCCTCTGAAATTCTTTGTTTTACTTTCAGTATTTGTTGATTATATTTATGAGAAATGTCTATCTAATTCCTAAGTTCTAACTATATTTTTCTTGCCATATATAAACTTCTATTTTTAATATTTATTTATAGTATATTTATAATATGTTTTGTGATAAAGCTTGAATAAGGCAGTTTCTGCTATTTACAGAAAACTTGTCTTTTTTTAAATTGTGCTTATATATATGCATACTGTTGTATAATTTACAGTAAGCAAAACGCGAATGTGTGGTATATGGGAGGTAAACTCGGGTCTTCCAGCAATAGAAAAAGTACAGGATATTTCCAATAGATTGGAATTCCAGTTGGAATATAGATTGGATTAAATGAGTCATAAAGAATCATGTATGTTATGAGTATCATACCTAAATTAACAATGAAATACTTCATATAGACTTTATTAAACTACAGGGTTCAGCTTGACTATCCCCTTGCGTTTGTGGCTTTTCTGAGACAGAACTACATCTCTCAAAGAATATACCTGCTATGTATTACAAAACATAAATGTTTGACATAATTTATTCTGTGTAGCACTTTATTGCAATGACTGACAGGGTCAGGGGAAAAGATCACAGTACAGCAGAACAGTACAGTTTCTGGCACGAGATCAGTGAGATCTTTATTACAGGTTACAAGCAAGTTCCTCCTTTGCCAAAATATGGCAACAAGCTGTGTTCAAAAAAAAAAAAAGTTTATTTGCTTATGCTTTTAAAGGGACCAACAGCAGAAGCCTTACATGCATCAGCTTCAAACACTTTAGAAAACTTTCCAGGCATAATCTATCTTAGAGAGAGATTCTCAGGTTGATGTCGGGCGCAGACAATGAAATTCAACCTATGTGCAAATGCCACAGAGGTGACTGTCCTAAAATAGCCTCTTCTGGCTTCTTCTCAGTGCAGAAACGTTAAAGTTTTTGCTGAGAGATGGCTAATGCCAAGTTTCTTTAACTGTTTTAGGGGGAGAAGGAAATAGGAGATAGCAGAGGAGAAGCCATAAAACAAACATTGCATGCTCAATACTATGAGTACTTGTGCTCTTGAGAGATGGAGCACCATAACTGAAGAATCCATCAAAATAAGCTACTAGAAAAACACTGTGGGGTGAGTAGTGCTGAATCCAGTACAAGAAGGCCTCTTTTCTTTACAGGTCAAGGAGACTTCTGTGTCCAGTCTAGGGTGGGAGGAAAAAAAAGCAAAGTAGGAGTTGGGGAATTAGTCTGCTGTTTAATAAGGGATTACACTAATTTGAAAGAATATGCATAGAAAAATTTTGTTTTGATTTCAGTTAAGGGAAATCAACCTTTTTGCTTCTGTGTGTAAAGCTGCTGGAAACTGGGGCTGTTTTCTTGTGGCTTTTTAAAAAAGGCAAATAACCTTGGAGACTGAACATGGTGATTTCTGTCAATGTGGTGATTACGTACAATCAAGAAGTTGTTAACAAAACATTGGGTAAAGCAGTTAAAACCACTTTCAGTGCAAACAGGGGTAGCTTTGAAAACTTGCAGCCTGAAGCCTTCTCCTTGAGTGTTTCAGTTAATTCTGTTTCAAGCATTACTTGTTTTTATAGTTCTAGAGTTGTATTTCTCTCTGTGAAGCATCCAGACATCTTTGCAACTCCCAGGTTCCAGGTTTCCTGTAACTATTTGTTTGCACTACAAATTAGGCAGTCAGCGCTATACGGGATTTTAAAGTTAGCTTTAGCAAATTTTAAACCAGCTGTTATTTCCTAGGGAGCAGTGGGATACATAGTCCTCTAGTTGGTTTAAAAAAACACACCATTTGAGGTCAGGCCTATCAAGTAAGAATTTCATTGAAAGAATGACTGAAAAGGTGAGTTTGCAAAGTCAGCAAAAATGGAAGTCTTCAAGGCTACAAGATTTTAATGAAAACAAGACTTACATTTGAATGAAAGATAAAAAGAGGGTAAAATTTTTGCCCTTTTAATCATTGAGCTTCCATAGAGTTCTCACAGAACATTTTCGTCTTCCAGAGAATGTGAATAATGTAAAATCTCCAGTAAGTTGTGCTCTTCATACTGGCATCTTTGCACAATGTTAGAAGTGGTCTTTTTGAGTTTCCATGAATCACAAATCACAATTTATAATAGTTATCGCTGTAGTACATTTTCCTCAAGTATTTAATGTCATAATTCCCCTTTGAAAATTAGATAAATGGGTGTGTGTGTGTTTCTTTCTTGATGTTGAAATACATCCTTGCTTAATACCTTTTGTTTTGTGTTTGGATGCTTTAGTTCTTCACTATTCAGAGATTTTCATCATTTAACAGAACTATATAATCTGTGAGCTTTTTAAAAGGATAACTCATTATTTCCTTTAAGTTGTTTTAGTTTCCAAGCAACAAAATCTTGTGTTTAATGTCAAAATACTGTTCTGAATAATGGTTGAATGTAATAAGTCCAAATGTACTGGGTTTATGTCTTTTTATCTAGTGATAAAATTGACAATCAATGAAGTAATCACTATTTTGACATAGTCTCCCTGATGACGTGTAGGCTAATCTCAGCTGTTTTCATTTTTTCCACAGTATATCCATATATATCAACCAGAAGTTATTCTCTCACATTAAGCAAAACTTTACTGCATTGTTATATGAAAACTGGTGTTATTGCTTCATAGTTTCTGGCATTGCTTCACTGGAAGATTAAGTATTTTGACCATTGGATTTTAGAAGTCTGGGTATGTCTAAGTTTCTCCCAGTGGTCTTGGTTACAGGAGGTCTTGGGTTGACAAAGAACTGTTGAAAAAAGTTTGTTGTTTGGATTGTAAATATAATTTTGGTTTGTTTTTTTTTTAAAGTAAGTTTACCAAATGAGTGTAACTCAAGATCTAATTGCCTATCCATAAGGTACTAACATACTTACAGTACATTAGAAAAGCTTGGAATATCTTATCTAATTCACGGGAAAGAAAATTTGGAAAACTCAAATTATTCTGTATATTTCATTTTCTGTATTTGTCACCCGTTTTCTAATGTGTATAGTGTTTCTGAAATTTAGGCATTGATTATGCAATAGATATTTTCTTCAGGGGGAGTGCAGGTTTTTTTATTAATTCTGTATTTATGTATTACCAAGTACACTGTTGCAGAGCAAGGCTGCAGCAATTGCTGTCCTAATATATCCTGAATTAACTTGGACTATAGTTCTTTATTGGGCAGCATTTTTCAGGCTTTATTGTTAGAAAATGTAATTTGGCAGAGGGTAGTTTTAAAAATAAACAACTCACTTAAAGTTTTAAAGCTTCAAGAATTATGGAGGTTTTCTGTTAGACAAGTATTTCAATATCACTAAATAAACCTACCCATAGAGCACACGGCTGGCAGGAGAATTAATGGAAGAACTACAGACATATGGGAGCATCTATAATACAAGAGCAGTAGAGTTGTGATATCAACTTGCTGATCCTAAATCATACAGAGGTAATGGAAGAAATAGAAGCGGGGCAAGGAAAATGGAAATAGGTAGTCAGGCACAGTGTGGAGAGGTCAGGCTGATGTGTGGGATTTTCAGAAGGAATCTTCAGTCTTGGGAGAAATTGAAGAAAAAGGACCCGAGAATCACAAGAACATCACAAAAATGTTGTGTGTCTGGAGTTTCCATGTTAGAAAAGACTGAAAGTCTTTCATCCTCCTCTGTCTCCAGAGCTAAGGTTACCAATTGGGTGATACATGCTGGACCATGGCGATAGTGAGAAAGCAGAACATATGACAGTATCAGTTTCCTTTGGCGTAAATCAAGATAAACATATGCTAAAAGCCTGTAAGAAGTGGGACATCTTAGAGTTGTTAGAGAAGGAGGCAAAAGCAAGGTAAGATAATGCCACAGTGAACACATAAATCTGGATTAGGTGATAGAGGAACATTGTGGTTTATGGCTGTAGGGTGCATTCTTGTGGAAAGGACTCCTGGGTGTATGGTCACCACAAAATCATAAATAAAAAGGAACATCAAGTGTACCAGGATGTTGACACAGCCTGTGAAAAAAGCTTTTGTGCAAATGAAAGAGATATGGTGGATTAATTGTGACTGCAACTATTGACTGTGTCAGCCATAGAAGAAAAGGACATTAAAAATGTGGAGAGGATAAAGAGATTGAAATTTAGCTAGGCTCCATATCAAAGCTGATACTTTATAATCAGGATCTTAGTGATGTTATACGTATGGTGAACATAGAGGCAAAGCAAGGATATGTAAGGGGAATGAATGTATGGAAATTATATCCAAGGTGGAAGAAATCCTTTGCAAACTTCATGTACTCAAGTGATGGATAATTACTAGCTGAGTTTGATTAGTAAAGTGATTAGACTGAGGTTGATTAGTAAAGTGAGAAAAACTCCAATGTGATCATTTCAAATAGACATGGTGTACTTATCCCAAACACAGGCTACTTACTGTACTTCATAATCTCTTACCAAAGATTTAAGGATGAGATGGGGAGAATGGGAGAATGAATTGTGATTTCTAGAGCTGCCTTTTCCTGCTTTCAAGTGGCAATAAAGTAGTCTTTGCTCATGATATAGAAGTCCATCCAAACCATCTGTGTTTTTGTTGTTTCCAGACTAGATTAGTGTATCTCTCTGTACTGTGTTTTTTGACTTCAGAACTCGTTATCTATGGCAGATCAAGCCTTGGGGGCGAGGGTGTGTTACATGATGGGAGAGATGATCTGTTAAGCTTATTGTTTTTAAATGTTGCATAGGAAGAACTCATGTATCATTTAGAGTTGTGAATTTTCGTTGGTTTCTGCTCTAGTTTTATTTAACTAGTTTCAAGGCAGGAATTTGAGGTTTGGGTTAAACTAAGACACCAAGTCATATGTCCTTTGATTATGTTGCAAATATTCTAAATTTGCATAGATTTTTTTTTTTTTATACATAATATTTATCCTGAAGATTATTAATGAGAAAGAATGCTCTCTTGGTATCATCTTGCTCATCTTATTGATTTATTGTTCTATGATTAGATAATAGCTGTGCAATATGATTAGGATTCTCATTTTCTCACCATTATACAACCAAAATTTTATTTCTTCAAGCATAATTCAGAAACATAGAATTCAGCAATTATTTAGTAACTTATTTTCTATTGCTCACAAATAGGCAGAACTATCACAGCTTATTTTTTCAATATATGAGAGTGCATAAACTATGGGTTTTAATAGCTTTTAAGTTCATTAGTATTTATACTTTTTAGCAACTCTGTAATATTTGTAAGGTCTACCTACATTTTCAGGTTTTGGATCTACATACAGAGTAGTGTTTGTTTTGGGAAGGGAGAGAATTCTACTTTCTAATAGTTATATTCTCCTACAACATGTAATTTACATTAGGCTTTTCTGCTTAGGAAGTGTAGAAAATATGGCCACAAATTTTCCAATAAAATCTGTTGCTTTTGAAAAACTGTTTTTCTTTGAATTCCAGTTTTTCTTTTGGAACTATAGAAATAATTAAAAAAAAAAAAGCTAAAACAAGAACAAAATACTTTGATTGACTTAAAACTTTTTCTGCTATCCATCTCCTGTTCTCAAAAAATTATTTTGCAGGATTTTCTGGCTTTGCTCAGGCTTAGAGCAATTATTATTTTTAAATTTTCCAACTGTAGGTTACTGCTTTGTCTGGTCTTGTAAAATGATTACCCAAGGAATTGAACAATTTTTCAGTTTAATTTTGTTGCAACAGAGTATAGAAAAATGTAATTCTGCGTAGCGTTAGAAGATCTGAGCAAAACTAAAACTGCGAAATATGATTTGTTATATAGTTTGTAGTCAAGTAAACTCTGTAATTAAATCACATTACTTTAAAGGTTTTATTTGAATCTGACTCCTTTTGGATTGCTTGGAACTGTGTAAAGGAATGTAATTTTATTAGTCTGTCCCTTTCCTTACTACAAATATACCTCAGCCGTTTTCTTGGGGGAGGTTTTTGGATAATCTATAGGAACAGGTCTCTGGCAATAATTTTATGAGAGAGAACATGAATAAGATTGAATATTTTAAATATTAGTATTTAAAATTAGGTCTGAGAGCCTGTCTAACTCCTCCTATAAATTTTTGACTGAGTTGTATGTGAGACTTGGATAGATGAATTACGTGAAGGCAAGTAATTTAATGTACCCTTATTTATACATCTGGCCTTAAATTTGCTAGTTTAGTGATGACTGGCATTTGAAGAGAGTTTCTCCCTTATCTTAAAAATTCTAACCAACTTTATGACTATAGTGATGTTTAATATTTTCTTTTTATTGCTATTGAATTTTGATTGAATTAACTTCATAGTGGATTTTCAGAGAAGAAGTTAATGCTGAAGCTGCTGCACTTTTGCTATGTGAAAGTTACCATTTCCTTTCAAAGAGTTTCAGAAGAAAACATTTCAACAATTCAAAGCTCCATCAAAAGAAAAAAAAAATGCCTGAATAGATTTGTATTTCAAGTCACAACAATTTTTTATTATTATTCTTTATTAATAGAATTTTGCTTCCAAAAGGATTGTCCACTTTGTGGACAAAGATGTTTGTCTTTCTCTCTCTTTTTAATAAGAAATTTCATGCCTAAAGCCCATCAATACTATCCTAGACAGGGAAAAACTAGCTAAAGGATTGAAATGCATTAGGCAAGGTGACTTTAATATTTGATATAGTTTTACTCTGCAAGCATTTTTTTGGGTGTTGTAGACGTGCTTCTTATTCCTCTTAAATGCACGTCGAAATTTAAATTTCTTCAAAGCTTTTTATTTATTATTAGCTGTAATAAAGAGCTTTTACATAAATGTTTATTACATTTTCTTATATGGGATAGTAAAAAGACTTGTAGCATATTATGGGGGCTTTCTGGCATTTAGTGTTATATTTAATATAATTTCTCCATTGTGTCAAGCATGCCTAAAATCCTGAATGCTTTGAATTTTTTTTTTTAATTGATTAATTCTAATTAAATATAAATCAGAGTATACTTTGCATTTACAGGCACTTGCAGACCAATTTGAAGATGCAAATACGTCGGTATCTGAACGCATGAAGATTTTCTACTGTTGTCAGGTGCCTCCACATTGGGCCATACAGGTGTGAAGCAATTCCATCTAAAGCTTTACTTAAAAGTCTGTGGTTCTTATTATTTTTGATACTGCGTGACTCCAAGGTCAAGAGAGTATGATATGATCTTGAGTTGTAACACTGTAGAAATAAAGGCATAACCTAACAAGACAGCAGGTTTTTTTTCTGGAAAGAAATCAAGTTCTACAGTCTTTTGTTTTCAGATCTCATGTTCTGTAATGCGCAGAAGTAATTGCTTGTAGTGCAATTCTTTTTTACCTTCACTTTTCATTCAGTAAAAAATGGACCAAAACTTTCAAGCTTCCAACATATGTCCTGTAAAAATAATCTTGCTACTGTCTTGCTATTTATTACTGTTTTACTTATGCTAGTTAGTTGTGTCTTTCTCATCTTTTAGTGATCGCTCTGAGTTGTTTTCAGGAAGTAGATCATGGCCAAAGCAGCCAAATTTGGAGTCAAAAGTACACTGGAGAACTCCTTGAGCTGAGAAAGTGTTTATTTTCAGGACATGCTCCTTTTTACTATTTCTGACAGGATTTTTTTTTTTTTTTTTTAAATACAGTGTTCATCTTCACTCTTTCTAGAACAGAAATCTAAACATTAGATGATTTAACAAACTGATCTGATTTAACAAGCTTAAGAAAACTTTTTGCATTGCTTAGCTCCAAAAGCGTTCATGTTGTTTACTTTTAATGGTGTTTATTCCTTTTTGATTTCTAACCTCAATGCATATTGCTTTAACCAAGCAATATGCATCTATCATATCCTCTAGCATTCTCAAATTATTCCACACAACCTTTCAACAGGTACTTGCAATAAAACTAGCAAATGTAGTTTTCATTTCCAGTTGTCAGAGTGGCACTTTTCAATCCAAGCCAATTTTCCAAGCCAAAGATAGAAATGCTAAAATAGGGATTTATAATGGAAGATGGCTGCTGTCTTCTAGTTATAGTAATGAAAGAGGCATTGCATATATAGATTTTACCAAATTTGACTCTGAGTAGATTTAATAAAACATAAATAAGATATAATTCCAGATACTGGAAAGCGTAGGGTTTTCCCATAGCAATTAATATCAAGCTACCAAGTAACTACTTTGTTACAGATTTTCAGTTTGCTACATATTTATGTTAAAAAACTGTATCCAGTTCTTAATTCCTATATGGCCACTCCTTGGATTTGTAACATGTACTGAACCCAAGCCTACACTGGACCCATGGAGAGATCCATGACATCTACAGAGAACTTAAGGGAATCCGTTCAGGAAATCCACCAAAAGCACTGGAGAAGTTCCCTGCATGGGAGCTCATAGCATAATTAGGTGTCCTTATACAGAAATTTCCCATTTGTTTTCGCAAAGCAAGTAGTATATGTCACACATAGTAAATAAGTTATCCTTTCTTCAAAGATAAAAACCTATATGCGATTTTAATCTCCTCTTAAAAAAAAATAAACAAAAGACCAAAGTAAACTTTTCAAAATCATGAAAACATACCTTGTTTATATTAAAAAGATTACTCATTTATTTTCATAAGTACACTGAAATAATAGCTAAATTTGAAATAACAAAGAGGCTGACTTATCTGTGAGGAAAACTCAACTAGGGAGTTGAACTCAAATGCAATATTGATGTGACTAAAAACTAACAGCCTTTGGCAGTGGCTGTTTGGGACAGTGATTTCTCATGAGTACCTAACGAAATTGCATCAGAGCCTTTCTCTCCATCTGTGTTTGCACATGTACAGATTACTATGGCAAAGCATTGCGAAAAGAGGCTTTAATGTCCTCCTTCAGCCTCTCTTTTCTACTCTCAGCATTCCCCATGTCCTGCTGCAGCTGCTCTCCAACTGTATGGGCCATGTACCTCTTTAAGGGTTGGAAGTTCAGCTCTGTCAATTCTTCCTTGCCATGTCTGTTTCCATTTTTGCATTATATTATTTACTAGTTGAAAGTAATTAAGCTCCTGACATGAACAAAAGTCAAATCAAAACAATTATTGTTCTTTTGGTGGGCTTTTTGAGGTATATACATTGTTTGAGGCTCCAGCTTGAAATTTCAAGATAATTCCTTATTCTCTGTCTGCTTCTTGGTGATGTCAAATATGCCTCTAACATCTTTTAAAAATGTAAATTGTATTTACTTACCTATTTTCAGTTAACTGCAATTTCTTGTCTTCCCAGCGTCAGCTTGCGAGCTTGCTCTTTGAGCTGGGATGCACCAGCTCTGCCTTACAGATATTTGAGGAGCTGGAAATGTGGGAAGATGCAGTGATCTGCTATGAAAGAGCAGGACAGCATGGGAAGGTAAGAAAAATGTTTTTTACAATTGAGATCCTGTCTTGAAATAGGATCTGAAGTATGAAAGACCATCTGCCTTGAGCTGTCAATTCACTAATAACACTTCTACAGACGTATCATGAGGTCAGCCTGGGGAAAATGGCCACATGACATATGAGTCTGTCATAACCTGTGAATGCTAAAAAAAAAAATAAAAAATTTAGGGTAATGACCACATGAAATAGAAGTTGGTTAATGAGAAATAACTTGGGAAGCAAGACACTTGTGACAGTTGTTCTTGAATATATTCAAAGAAAATTTACAACTATGGATGCACAGCAAGGTGTAATGTGGGGATTTCAAGAAGGCTGTAGCAGCCATTCATGATGGGGTCTTGGAGCTTTGTCTGGAGGGGATATTAGTTTTCTTTCCCACTTGATTTCAACCTATTAACTGTAGTTGCAGAATCAGACAAGATTCTGCATAAGATTAAAAGGCTTTACTTTGTTAAGTCTGTGTTGATATTTTCCTGAACTTCTCCCGTGATTTCTTTAACACTGCTGCAGCTACATGTGATCAGCTCCAGACAAAGACAATTTAAAGCCATCAGCTAACTCTAAGTATCAGTGACAGAATTATTTGAAAATTCTGCTAGCAGGCTGTAGCAGCCCTGCTATTGTTGATTATGTGGTTAATAGTAAGAGCAATGGTAGGAAGATTTTAGAGAATGATATCTGGAAGCAATGCCTACTTGGGTGTAACTTCAGCTGTGCTCTCTCTCTGGTGCAATCTCACACATAAAGACAATAACAGGAACTTATGCTGTCAGGCATTGCTTTCAGAATTTATATAGTTTCCAGAAATACTCACTTTCATATAAAAATGGGTTTTCTTTTCTTCCCTGTTCTCTCCCTCTGTTTGGTATGTGATAGCATTAAATATATGAATGTATGTGTGCCTTTACAAAGACAAAATTACAAAGACTGTGCTTACACTAATTTAAACTTACAGAATAGAGAGTTAAAACTTCAATTAATAGAAAAAATGCAGATTTTCTCATAGTTGCATATTTTTTCTAATTATTTTGCACCAATGCCCAGGTTTTGGTCTTTTAAAACTGACAGATAAGTTTTGCTGGCAAATTCTGTGTCACATTATGCATGCCTCAGGGATAGTATGCAAATACCCCAATCTTTTCAGTACAGTGGAGAAGTAGAGGTCAATATTTTCCATTTCCTGGAAATGCATTCTATCCTACTTATATTCACAAACTGCCCTTAGGGAGTTATGAAAATGGCACTCGGAGAGTAGGACAGGATATCTGACACAGGAAGCTGCTCAGAAATGCTTTCAGAATGAGAGTTTGTGCTGTGCTTTGAAAAACAGAAAATGCTGTATAAGTAGTAAGTAACAGTAGTGCTGGGAAAAAAGCTAGATTCAGATCAGAAAAGCCAGAAAATTAGAAACATTTAGCTGTACGCCAAGGGGAGTGACTATTTGTGCTTCACTCCAAAAAGCTTTCAGTGTGTGAACTGTCTGTATTTGTCAAAGATGTTTGTATGTTTTCACATATGGTAGTTATTCTTTTAGAAGTGCACGAGAATCTACCAGAGCAGTGTGTTGTTCAGTGGATATTCATGTCATTAAAGAACTTAGCATATATGTGCCCCAAAATAATTAAATATTAATTATTAAATTAATAGTTAACTATTAAATAAACTTCTGCATGTTTTTCACTCACAAATGCTTTTATATAGAAGACCTGAATTTAAATACTGAGAAAATCTAGTAAAACAGCCAGATATCAGCAATATAAATGTATTTGATGAGTCCTTACACATCAGAGGAATATGTTGCGTCCTCCTACTTTTGAATTACGCACTGACAAAGCAACAGTACATGTAGATAAGGCTATGTGCGGGTCCACATTATGCACTTGGGAAATACTCAGTTATAACAGGGCCACAGAGCAGTACAAATTTTGCGGAGTAACATTTAGCAAACTTTTTTGGTGGGTCTTTTATTGTTGCTGGATAGGGCTCTATACTCACTTGTTTCATAATCTGAACAAAATTAGTAGAAAGTGGTATCATAAGAAGAGAAGAGTAACAGAGTGCCAAGCGATGAGCAAAACAGGGCACAGAACAACAAAAAAAACCTTACAAAATCTGCACAGTATGTTGATAGTTGCTGTCTTTTACTTTGCTGTCTTCTCATTCCAGTCTTCTACTCATATTGCTTTAACAGACTTGTTGCAAAAGCAGACTCTAGTCCCCATGTGTGTAGTGAGAACTGGTGTTGAAAGTGTCCTTGTCCTCTCTTTTAACTGTGAGGAGGACCCAGAGATCTCGAGAGTATTATTTGCATCAGACTTTTTTTTGGTTAAGGTCTACGAGGCCTTCTTCAACCTCACTGGAAATGGATAATACACTAAAAATGGTTATAGTTCTCTGCTAAAAAAAAAAAGGAAGGCTAAACCACAGATGTGAATTTTCAATTCTTCCAATTGAAGTGGGGCCTTTCTCGCTTGCAGGAGCTCTAGAGCATGGTAGCTGCTGACCTTTGATAAATTCATGAGCTCTACCTTTTAGCCAGGTATTCTGTCTTACAACCAAGTTGTCAACCCTCTCCCTATTTCATCATCTCCTCAGAGTAAACAGCATGGTACACATGGGTATGTTGGTCTAAAACACACTGGTTTTAGACCAACACACCCAGCAATCCACGTTCTACAGAGTTGTATTTTTTGTCATGACATGGCACAGGTATCTCTAAAACAGTTGAGCAAGGAAACACAATTATGATAAGATCTCAGAAGCTCCTATTTAAATTCAGGAAATGCTTCCCAGATGCAAGGTCAAGTAGTACTATACTGATTAGTGCATGAGACCGTTCAAGAACTTGATTAGGTTCCAGTACGTATCATAAGAGACGTAGAAGGCAGGTAAGCACTCCTATGTGTAGCTACAAAATTGAGAAAGAGGAGTAAATGCTTTGCCAAGGTCATGCATGAAGTTACAGGGAAGGAGAAATGAAAACTGCAGAGCTCTCTTTTTCTCTCACTACTTCGCTCCACGCTCATCTGTTCTGCTGCTTCCTGCAACTTCTCTGGTAGCCTGGCAAATAACAGGCAAACAGAGAAGATTAAAGCATTTTAGGAAATACTTTGAACTAGCAAGGGGATGAATTGTCAAATAATAGAACTGGTAGATCTGTGAGGACTGGGGCTAATAGGGCCTTTTAGGAAACAAATAAATAAAAGCATGGGCACATGTGGGTGGGTCGGCAAGCGGAATTTTAGGGTTGGGAAGGCAAATGCAGGACAAATCTTGAACTTGGTGTCCAGAAGTCTCTGTAGTGAATAATAAAAAGACACCACCTTTTATTTAAAACAAACCCCTTTTACTTGTTGTGGATTTTTGTGAAGCATTGCCTGTTTAATTCCCATACCAACTGTAGTAGCCCAGAAAGCTGATAACAGCCTAAATCTTTCTCGTATTTAGTTCAACTGGCTTTTGAACTGAGTATTGAATGCCATCCATGCTGGTGCAGACCGTTCTGTGAAAATCAGTGTTGTTATAATTAAATTTGTTTCACTCAGCATATACAGCTTCATTTTTTTCTTTTTAGGTAACTTTTGATTGATAATTTTATTATCAAAGCTTATTTAATTTAGATATATTTTTTAGTTATAAAGCATGGGAGTTAATCATTAATATCTGTTTAATGAGTAAGAATAAACCTCTAGTGGATGTATTTCTTTTATATACGTTGCCTGAGCTGCCTAAAAAATGTTCGTTGATAATATTTTTTGTTAAGAGGAAGATTTTCTTTTTGCAGAAGCAGGCTTCTTATCAAAGATTAAATATGCATTTTTGAAAATAGTTTAGTACAAAGTTAGGAGACAGGAATATTTTTCTTGACAAAAACATAGGCAAAATTAGAAATCCTGTTTTAAAACATTATCTGGTTTTGTAGAAGACAAATGGCAAATGCTTTGAGAATACCATTATTTTTTTTAAGATCCCCTTTGTATTAGTGCTTAAAGATTTAAGTAATAAAAAGGTTTGTGACATGCCAGAAATGTGATCAGATAGCTAACCAGATGAAGAAAAAGTCAGACTTATTTAATTCTCTGTTTTATCTGTGCGTTGAAATATTTATGTTGGCAATGAATTCTTGTAAGGTTAGACCAGAACATGATGTTTTTATGCTCTTAAATGTGAGATGCAATTAGTGAACGGTTGACTTTCTGGTCTAGTGTAGGATTAGTAGTAAGCACTGCCACAGAAAAGCAATCTGAACGTGGGAGTGCCCTGCAGAGGAAGAGGTAAAGCAGCAGCCTGCAATGCACTTTTCACCTCAGAGCTGCTGTTCATACAGCAACACTTCAGTCTTTTTTCTTTATCTGAAGGGAAAAAAAACCACCTTACCTTTTGGTGCCTAATGTGATTACTGCAACAAAAAAAGCACCGAGATCTCTCTGCTCTAGAAAAAAAATCGTCTTAAAGATCTATTAATAATATGTGCTCCTTTAGTCTTGTCATAGCAACTAATGGAGCCGGGAAGAGGAATTAAACTGCCCTTTAACCAAACCCTCTGCAAGTGCAGTTCTTCTTGTTAGGTGAGGTTTTCTAGTGCTTTGACTAGGCTAATTCTAGATTTTAAGTAATAGTTTCTTTGGAGAGCTGTTCTATACACAATTAAAAACAATTGCCATTAAGTTATTTTCCTAATATTCTGCTGCTAATTTTCTTCTTAATGGGATACCATTTTTGCTAGTTTAAGATCCCTTTAGAAATCTAAACAATGCGTCCCTTTTTCACATTTGTGCACTTCGAATATTTGTAGAATTTTACTGCTACTTTATTTAACAAAAATGATAGTAAGAATTGTTAAAATTACAATACATTAAATATTTCAAAACAAAGTAAAACAAAGTCATTTTTCTAAAGATGATTTTCAGACAGGACCAGTGAATTTTACTGATTGGAGGAAGAGGAGTAAGTGACTGATTCTCTAGAGAACATCTGAAGGGCAAAGAAAATATTTCTTATAGAAACAAGAAAAGCAGCAATAATTTAAATGCAGAGATGAAGTCAGCTTTCCTTTTCAATAAAGATAGAAGAAAGACTACTGTTACAATGTCAAACTTCAGTTCTGTATTGAATCTTTCAGGCTGTATTGAATCTTTCTTGGTTGAGATGCTTCAAACAGATCTTACCTAATTGAAAAATGATAACAAGCTGAATTATGTCTGTTACATTTTTTGCAGCAGGGGACTGAGGTAAGAGGTCGGTCTTAACAACAGATCATCTGTCCAGTGTATTTATCTTTTCAAAATGCCACAGAAAACACACTATCTCTTGTTTAAAAGAGAAACAATAATTTTATTGTTAGAACAAGATAGTGACCCTGGGATAAAGAGCTTTTGAAAGCTGGTTACAGCTCAGAAAACATATCTGGGAGCACCAGCTCGTGTCTTCTTTTCCATAATGCTGTGTATATTCTGAGTATATTTTATCTCAAACATTTAGATAAATTTATAACTTGTGCATTTTATGTAAAAGACTAGCATTTCCAAAACCAACAGTATGAAAGTGGATGTCTCTTCAGACATAACAGAATGGAAATAAATGTTTTCAGAAAAGAACAATTAGAGAAAAAGGAATGACAGTCATTGCAAGAGTACTTATTAGGATTTATAAAAAACACAAATTATAAACTATTAGGATTGCACATACCTTAATGGTGCTGATACTGCATTGCTGATACACGTAGGTGTAGGTGTGATGTCCAGGACTGATATTTGTTCTTGGACAGAATACACACCTAAGAAATAAAAGGAGGAGCAAGCTGCTGCTTGTTTTAATGGGTAGGTTTCCCTTGGTGCATTAAACCAAAAAACACCTTATTATGTTGGTGCTGAAGTGGGCATTTTTAAGAAATGTTTGGAACCAGATTTTCTCTAGACTTTATCTTTGATGCTGTGTTGGATCAAAATACTGTTTCCTTACTATCTTTACTTCTTAGTCTTCAACTGATGATTGCTATGTTCTAAAGAGGTATTTGTTCTGGTAGGCGATTCACTGAAAATAAATTGTCCCATTATGTATTGATTTCTCTTTGTTCTTTAACAGGCAGAAGAAATACTCAGGCGGGAGCTAGAGAAAAAGGAAACACCCGGATTATATTGTTTGCTTGGTGATGTTCTTAAAGACCACCAGTACTATGACAAAGCCTGGGAGCTCTCCAGGCACCGCAGCGCCCGTGCCCAACGCTCCAAAGGCCTCCTCCATCTCCGCAACCGGGAATTCAGGGAATGTGTGGAGTGCTTTGAACGTTCAGTGCAGATCAACCCTATGCAGGTTGGGAAATGAGACACATACGGGTTTGTTTTAGTTGATGTGTTCAGTTTTGAATGGTGACATGCTTTTTTAAAAGGCAATTCTGTGCAAAGTTGTCAACGTAACAGGTTCTTACTCTTCTTAGCAACTTTTCCACCGGGAACTTGGAAGCCTAGCTAAAAATGGTAGCATGCTGAAATTAAAACATCTTTTTTCATTCAGGCCCTTGCATGCAGCTGACTCTTTACCTGTACAGCTTTTCTACTTCAAAGAGATCAAGCCAATGAAAATTAATAATTATCATCAACTAATTTGTGAACAAGTGTCAAGCAAAATAATCATAAGCAGAATGCTCTACAGATTTTAATGAAATAATTATTTTGCCTTGTCTGTTGGCTTTGAATTATGAACTCTGATCTCTGTATTTCACAGGAGTCTTTTTCAAGTGTTGTAGTCTGTCCTGTTCTGGAGTCACTGAGAAGCATTGTGTTACACTTGTGTTGACAGTAGCTTTTAGTACAATAATGCATCAAAACTGAAACCATAGTTAAAAGAGTTCTCTTGTTGAAGCTGAGTATTTTGACAGAATCTTTGCAAGCTGTTCTCCAGACAGTTTTTGTAATCTTGTTTCAGTTTCTTAGCCACTATATATCCCATCCCAATAAGGTCCACCCTGTGGAAAGGTCTTGAGAATTTAAAACAGCTTTTGGAGTGTTTATGTATATAAATTGAGCCATTTTAAAGTCCATGTGAAATTAGCATATTCCTTCTTGCCCTCCAAAGAATACCACTAAAGATGCTGGTTTGAGTTCCACATAACTAGCTGGACTTCTGCTGTGAAAAATTTTAAAGACCTCCAATGTTTCAAATCTAATATCCTAAAAATTCTTTGTATTTCAATGATATATTTTATTCCAGTGAATCAGAGTCCTGTTCTTATTCAAGTGAACTCCAGGTAACTTAACCAGCTAACTTAACCTTTAGAATGGAAAGCAAAATGAACAAAAATGCTTCCCTTGTGTTTCAGTTCTCCTACTGACTTACAAAATGCCAACAAAATATATATTTACTCAGATAGGAACCTTATTGAAATCAAGAGGACTCCTGGATAATAGAGGGCTGCAGAAAATGGTCTACAGGGCTCAAAGCTGAGAAACATTCTGTTGAGATGCTGTTTTATTTTGTGTCCTATCTATCCAAAGGAAGCTTAAAATGAAAGGCAATCCAAGAAAAATAGGCCAGTCCATATAGGAAAGTGAACATTTCCTCCTCTTGTTGTTCAGGAAGCTCTATTTAAGATTCAAACTAATTGTTTCAAGCAAATAGATTGAGAAGATGGATACTGTGGATTGACACATCTCTGTCTTCTAAAGTCTATCTGTATTCTGTCACTACAGAAATGAATTGTTTCCTATGCCAGGATGTTGTGTGGACTAAGAGCAGAGAGTAAGGTGATTCTAGATGCAAGGGCTTTAATACAAGGAAAATATTCATTGAGAAACTGTTCCCAGAATTGTGAATAATTTATCAGGTAAAGAAAGACTCATTATTACAAAGAAATTACCTTTTTTTGTGGTTATCAGAAACCTTCTTGACAGAAGGGATTTTTAGGCTGCAGCAAGTGATTCCCCAAAATATCTAATGGATAAAACCATTCTCTGTCAACCATCCTTCAATCTTACGTACTCTTTGGCCAACTGGTCAAGTTTGGTTCAGGTCTCTGAGGGTAGGTCTTTGCAGTATGAGCCAACATCATATTAGACTTTGGAGAATCCACAGAGGAATGGAAGTCTTACAGTTCAAGTATATCTGAAACTTGTCTTCTATAAGCACTGCTGCTTATGAAATTACTTGTTCTAGTACACGCCTAGTGGGAGACATGCATTTCTCTTGCACTTTCACTGCAAACAGCTTACAAGGGGTAGACTGGGACAATTCCAGAGATCAAAGAGCTCATGCAGTCAGTTCTCCCATGGTAAGAAGTCTGTGTTACAAAACTTACAGTTAAATAGCAGATTTGTTACTTCTTGTACTGAACAGTGTATGGTTCTCTATATCCAATTGCTTCACAATTGAATTTAACAGAGTGTTCATAGCACCTTTTTTGTGCCCACACCAGTCTCCAACATGTCACAGTCTGCAAAAAAATAATAATCCTCTTTTGTGCTTGGTTATTTGGCTCATAACTTCTCAGGCTAATTTTCCTTCGTGTGAAGCAAGACAAGTGATCTCTCTCTAATTTGGAAAAACAGTCACGCTTTAGAAGTCAGCTTGCCATCAACTACATCTGGAATTTAAAGTTTTGGACAATGCAATGAGGGCCTTATTCTCAACAATCCTCATTCATTTTGTAATAGTAAAGGTAATTTAAGAGTTCAGCTAGTCTTTCCCACTGGAGATGACAATAGAAGTCTCTCTGCCTACTTAAAACTGTAGTATGTTCTGTCAGTGTGTTGTGTTCAGAAGAAACTGAATTATAAGGGAGAAAAATTATGCCAAAGTGAGTAATTAAAAAGGTACTCAGCTAGGATTTCACTCAACTAGAGCTCTTAAAATGTTGTAGTAATTACTAGCTTCAAAGACTAATTTTGCTCTGCAAGGTATAGATTGGTTCTAAATGAACACTGCTGTATTCCTAAGAATATTGTACCGAAGAGTTTACTAGATTCTGGAAAAAAAAAACACAAAACAAACAAAAAACAGTAAAGAAGTTTCTCCAGGTATATGATTTCGGCTTTTGTTCTTTTTAAATATTCAGCTATTCTGTAACTAGGTTATTTTGGAACCGTATTCCCATTAATATGAGAGAATTGTTTAGACTTTTTTTAAAGCATTTAATAATCATTGAGACTTATTAAAGACTTGCCTGGAAATTCCTGATGGCAAGTTTTAACAAAGAGTCAAAGCTTAAATTATCTTCCTTTGCTGGTCACTGTCTTCAGTTTTGAAAAGTATAAAATTTACAGCTCATTCTCATGTGTTTTTCCAATCAGTAGCGACATTCGAACCTCTAGGCAACACATTTTTTGTATTTCCAAAAAATAACTTGAACCTAGTTTCACAAGCCTTGACAAAAGTGTTTTTTTTTTTAACTTTGGACAAAGTTTTCCTTACATTACCTTTCAGTCCGTCATTTTCCTCAGAGCAATTGTTACATCAGCCAGTGGAATCAGCAGATTTTGTGCCCTCCCCAATAAAAGGGGAATTCTTACCATTCTTTCCACAAAAAAAGCTCAAGTCCATTCTTAAACTGTATCCTAAATAAATTATTAAAGAGTCACTGCCGTTCTTATATTGTGGAAGAAATTCATGCTTCCTTTCCAGATATCTAAGGGATGATAAAATAACATTTCATTGCTGTAGTAGGTCAAAGACAATGAACCTTGGTTTTTTGCTTGTTTGGTTTTTGATTCTGTGTGTTTTTTTACACAGCTACCATGTTTTTCCAGTTAACTTGTCAGACATGTTCTTTTGCAGCTTTCTCATTTGTGTAGCACACCAGTTTTTAAACCATGTCCTCTTATTTTTAATAATCCCCTTTATATTTTTGTTAATTGTTAAAACTCTCTCATCTTTTTAGAGCATTTTTGAAAGATGATACGCAGTTTCTCCAAGCTTTGAAATATCCTGTCTTTAAATGTTTCAGGACTTTTGCAGATCTTTACTCTTTTGCTGCCCTTTTTAGTTTTTAACACAGCTTTTCCATTTTAAGTAGCTCTTAAATTTAACATGGAATCATGGAATTAGAGAATGGTTAAGAGTTGGAAGGGACCTTAAAAATCATCCAGTTCCAACCCCCCTGCCATGGGCAGGGACACCTCCCACTAGACCAGGGAGCCCCATCCAGCCTGGCCTTGAACACTTCCAGGGATGGGGCATCCACAACTTCTCTGGGCAACCTGTTCCAGTGCCTCATCACCCTCACAGTAAAGAATTTCTTCCTCGTATCTAATCTAAATCTACTATATCTTTCAGTTTAAAACTGTGACCCCTCGCCTTGTTGCTACACTCCCTGATGAAGAGTCCCTCCCCATTCTCTGTATTAAATGGGTAGCTTTTGTTCTTGAAGGACTAATGACTCCAGATGCGTTACAGGGTATCTTTTGTGTGGTAACATTTTTAACCCGATCATTCATACTGGTCAGGATTAAGGCTGTACTGTCTTCTGACCAGCTTCTTTGTATCTAAAAGATTTAGCCTTGGAATTGCGTCCACTATGGTATTTACTAAACTATGTTGAATGATTTAAATCTCTCTGTATTTTCTGAGATTTCTATTTTCACAGCCTTCTGATATCTCCCACCATGTTAACTTCTCTATTTTAGTCAAGTATTCCGAGATACAGTCTTCATGCTGCTGAAATTTTAATCCATAGCAGTTCTGTTGTTTGTTTACACAGTTATTTTCTATATGACTGATGCTGAAGTTTGCTTTAACATATAGCGATATTCTTCCATCTGCATGAACTGTTCAATTTTCTGTATGCTTCTTGCCTCCATATCATAGCATGGGTAACATTGCGTAACATTGCGTTATAAACTAGAGAAGATTGATATCCTGACAAGTAGAAAAAGGGCTTCACGTATGGTTAAGTGGTCTTTATATAGTGAACATCTTTCTATATCCATATTTATTGAAGCTTTGAACATAAAGTTTTCCTGTATTCTGCATACAGGATATTATTTATTCCAACGTAATACTATTATGATAACCGAAAATCAGGTAAAATCAACAAGAGTAGTGTGTCTTTGAGCATCCAGGCAAAATTATTTCTTTTGTGCAGAAATATGTATGTACATATATATGTAATCACCCATTTTTTTCTCTCCAGCTAGGTGTATGGTTTTCCTTGGGCTGCGCATACATTGCTTTAGAAGGCTACGAAGGTGCTGCCAAAGCCTTTCAGCGCTGTGTGACCTTGGAACCAGATGTATGTACTTTTCAACGAGCGATTCAGATGGCTTATCAAAAAGCAACAAGGATGTTTTCATTATAAACAAGCAAAGCAGTAATGAAAAATTTGCTTAAGCCTTAGCCCTTTGAATAAATTAAACTTGTGCATGAAGGATATATTTTTGTAATGAGACATTGTAAAAACACTGGCCCAATACTTTGCTTCATCCAAGTATGTGTGTGTGAATGCTAAAATATGTATGAGCAGAAATTCCTTTATGCTTGCATACATTGCTAAAACAGAGAAAAGGGAATGAGTAGACTGTGAGGAGTGCTAAAGATAGAGATAAAACAAGAAAACTAAATTAAAATACTTAGTCTTCTAAGTAATCAAATTCTACTGAAGAAAAAGTCAAATAAGTGGTTGTATGACAGGTAAATTTGTAACTATATATTTCATAAGCACACGGAGAATTTAGGCAGTTTTTCTGGATGCACAGGGCAAGCATGTGTCCAATATTGCAGTTTGAGTGTGACTGTGCATTGAGACAGCAGAGGCATCAGCTGGATTACCTCTCGGGAACATACCGGCAATACTTTTGTCAAAAAGCATGTTGCTCGCTTACAGTTAATGCCACCAACTTGATAGAAACTATCATTCATTCTTTTCTCTTGAGGAAAAGAATGAGAAAGCAATGAAAGGTGACAGAGTATTCTTTTTTCTTGACACTTTGCTGATTCAGTGGTGCAGCTTCAAATCTACAGCAGTGTAAGGTGATGGGCAAGGCTCTCTGTACACAGCTCTGCGGGTTTTACCAGAGGAAAGGTTTTCTGAGCGCTCTGTAATTCTTTTCAGCTAAAACAGTTGATAAGCACTGTTGGAACTAACCCTATTAGTTCTGCCTGATGTGCATTAGGGGACATTCAGATAATTTTTACCACGAGCAGTGCAGTGCAGGTAAGTAGCTTCCAGCAAGTGAGAAGTGATGAGCTGCTGAGAGCACTGACGGCTCCAGCTACCCCAGCTGGTTCCAGAAGAGGATGCCTATTCACAGTTTAAACTGAAGGCAAGAGCTGACAGTGTATTCCAACCAGAAAGCACTTAATTGTTATTTATATCCCTGATTGTTGCTGTAATCAGCAATATTTATTTATGTGTTTTTATTTGAATATAATATTTTCTATTTCAGTGTAATATTTTGACTGCCTTGTAGAAAATATGTGTTAATATGCATGATTAGCAAAATCGATGGTATTTCACATATTTTTATGAATTAAGCACAACATAAGTTAATAATTTTTTGGTATTTCTCCATTTATCATTACAGAACGCTGAGGCCTGGAACAATTTATCAACTGCTTATATCAGATTAAAACAGAAGTAAGTGCTTCAAAAGGATTAGATGATACTGCTTCCAAAATAAATAATTGGGATGTCTTTTTTTTGACATTGAGTTTTTTATTCTTATAGTGGTTACCTTATGTTTGGTAAGTCTTATCACTGTAGTTCTCTCTCCCAGTTTGACCATGGATAACTTATTTCACTTTGCCAGAAATAGTTTCATAGGCTTTATAAAAGTAGTAACCTCCCACCCTAAGTTTTTTTCTTGATAAAAGTATTTATGATGTAGTAAGTAGAACCAGTGCAAAACATTCGTATTAAAGTTGGAGGCTAAATTGAATTTGAAGTTAAAAAGATATGTCCATTTCAAGCAAACTATATGTTCAGACCTATGTCAATTCATAGTACATTAATCTCAGTAGATTTGAGGGAAAACCAGGCAGTTTATTTTTTATATTATGAAAGCAGATAGAGATCTACACACATAAGAGTTCACTTGTTCTTTTCCCTCCAAATTAGCCCTTAGTACAAGAAGCTTTGACCTAAATGGACTGCCTTCCTTGTTCTGTATTTCAACTCAATGTAATAAAAGTTACTTGCAGACAAAGAATACCACAAAGAACTTAATATTTAAGAAGAATTTTCACATTATAACTTGTCCCCAAAGAATGAAACAAAAGAATAAGATAATTTTTTAAAAACCTTACTCAAAATCTGACATCAATTTATACAGTTATGCAGTCAAACTAAAAAAGAGGAAAAGAATAGTAAAGTTACATAAAAGGGTAAATTGATAAACATATTAAGAAAATGTGAGAAATTATAACATAAAAGAATTCAAGAGGTGGTTTGATATTCTAATGGGAGCAGGAGGGAAGAGAAAATGAAGGTTAGAATAACTAGTCAAGACCAAAAAGTAGTAGAAATCAAGAGCTTCTTTTAACTTTTCAGTACTTCATTTAAACTACAGCAGTGCCTTCAGAATGCCCCAATTTATTGTTTTAGGCTGTGGGTGATAGTTGCTCCTTCTTTAGCATAAAGTTCAGAAGAGTGTGCCAGATTCTCAGTGTCCTGACTTATGCTTGTTTCATAAAAGAATCTTTAATCAAAGTGAATTTTCTGTCTGTTCATCTACTACAAGGCTGAGTAGCTTTAATCACTGAGTGATTAGTTTCACTTCATGGGTTAAATTTTATTTAATTTTATTATTTTCAATCTACTTTTGTGATTTAACACGTTAAATACATACAAAACTTGTGACCTATTGAATATTGTAAGAAAAGCAGTAAAGGGGGGGGCGTGCATGTTTCTCAGCTTTTTTTTCCACAGGAATCACGTGGGAGAGGGATTTGTGTACAGGAAATCTTAAGTCTGTATTACATGCTGATTACTGAGTGTGGACTGTATTTGCTGTGCAATAGCAACCTCTTGGATTATTTGTGTAGTCACTTATAGATCAAGACGGTGTGTGAGTTAGTTTAACCAACTCTCAAAACAGGAAGGATATCTGTAGTAGTACACTTCATGTAATTTATTTTGGGAGGCCAAGCAGTCTAGAAAAAAAGTAAAATGGGGGAGGATTAAAAAAAAGAAAACAATAATAAGATATTTAAGTTAATTGTTTTCTTTTGCTCTCTCATCAAAATCAAGCTTTACTCCAACTAGGCTTTTAAATCAGTCCCACCCAAGGATTTTGCATTTGGGTAAGACTTAGCGGAATCTCGTACAAGAGACAAATATAAAATGTGTAAGTCCTTTTGAAAAGTGTATGCAGACAACTTGCTGACACCCAAATGAAAGGAGTTTTGTTGGTTTTGGGGGTTGTTTGTTTTTAAGAGTCCACGAGTTTTGTGTATTCTGAATTTCCTCCAGAAAAATTAATTGTGATGAAAACAGACTCTGCTCTTCAGTTTACCAGAAAAACTTCTCTGGGTGCCAGGAGGCCTTTGAAATCTAGATCTCGTATTTCTCAGAACAAACTGGGACTGGCCCTCTGTCCTTTGGGTGAAAGATTCCTGGTTTCCAAGACAGGATGATGCACTAATTTCCTGTTTGGATATGCATTGGTTTAACTGTTGCCCTGGTTAAGTATACTCTATCATTATATGATTTATTAAGAGGGCTTTATTAGCGTAGCAGGAATGATGATTTGAGGAATATGATTTCCATCCCATCCCTCTGGTGTCTTGTCTCCATTTCACAGTTCCACCTGACTGGCATCTGCCCGCCTGATAACTTACTCTTTTCTGGGAAGATGGGGGGATCATACGGGCTAATTCTGCAGATGTTGAAGACCAGTTTCAAAAACAGATTTTCAAGGTGATAGGGGTACTTCAGTCACCAAGAGCACCTGTCAGAGAGCTGTGGCAGATCCCAGCTTCCATAGTGGCAAAATCCACAGTGGAAGGAGCAGGCCTCTATTCTTTTCTAATATAATCTATCAAAATCGAGGTCTGAAATCCCTTACTAGGATTGTTAACAGTGGAGGAGACCCAACTGTTAATACATTTACTCGGCAGCATTACAAATATCAAGAGAGAGAAAAAGGGGAGTGAACATGGGAAAATCCTGCCAGTGGACTATTCTGCTGTAGCTATGCCAAATGACCTGGTTTCCTTCAATAATTTTGCTCTATCAGTCAGCTCTCTTTGTGTGTATTTGGTAACTCCTTTAATACTGTGGCTTAGATTGGCAGTAACTGACATTTTTCCCTGACCCAGCCATTCCAAACTTTTAATGGCCTGATCCACTAGATAGATATTCCCTTTTCCTGGCTGGGATGTTTACACTCTCCTGGACCCTCTTTTTGAAACTCAACCAACAATTTCTTTGAGCTGTCTTTCTTTAGAGACAGCACTTTCAGCAACTTAAGCAATAGAGCAAGTGAACTGCAAATTTTGATAACAAGCCATCTTTATATGATCTTTATTATGAAAAGATTTATTGTCATACCTCCTCAAAGAAGCTTTTTACCAGCCTGGGAAAACTCTGTTTCAAGCTTTCATTTAAAGTGTGTTTTTCTGGATATCATGAGCGTCCAGCTGAGAGTAAGCTTCAGTTTCTTAAAGTCCTAAGAACCGTATCTTTCTGATTCTCTAGCAAAGCTTTTTTTTAAAGTTTCAAATTTATTGAAACTTTTGACAGTACTTTTAAAGCTTTAAACAAGAGGCACCCAGACCTTACCAACACATGCTTCAGATTGCATTAAGACTTCTTAATCCTTCTACCTCCCTGGCAGCATTGATTGCATGTGGTGCAGGAGGTCATACCTCTTTGTAAACTTTTGGTCAGCTGCTTTCAGCCCATATTCTTGATTTGGCCAAACTGTCTACAGAAAAGGCAGAGAGGGACTCTTTATCAGGGAGTGTAGCAATAGGACAATAGGTAACAGTTTTAAACTAAAAGAGGGGAGATTTAGATTAGATATTAGGAATAAATTCTTTACTGTGAGGGTGGTGAGACACTGGAACAGGTTGCCCAGAGAAGGTGCAGATGCCCCATCCCTGGAGGTGTTCAAGGCCAGGCTGGATGGGGCTTTGAGCAACCTGCTCTAGTGGGAGGTGTCCCTGCCCACGGAAGGCGAGTTGGAACTGAATGATCTTTGAAGTCCCTTTCAACTTAAACCATTCTCTGATTCTATGATGATTCTATGTTCCTTACCAGAGAATGCCATTAATTCTCTCGTTGAGTAAGGGAATGGTAGAGTTACCTGCAGTGGATCCATATGAAAAAATAAAGATGCTTCCTGACTTGACAGTGACTTTATAGGAATTATTCTGTCCACCTTTATTCCACAACACTTCCTTCTGCCACTATGAGAGGGTTCACTGGGCAGCACCTTTGGTGAAAGACCCTAATAGTGTTTGGGGCCACTCTGACACAATTGTATTGAGCAGTTTAGTGTCAGGGAACAGAGAGTATAATAAAGTTTACAGCTGAGATAAGAAAAAAATGGTTGAAAATGCTGGGCTTCTGTGCAATGATTATACACATTTGCTAAGAGCAAATGTTCAAAATAAATCACAAAACAGCTGTTATTGTTAAGTAACCTTCTGTTGTATGATGAAATGTGTCAATATCATTCTGCATTTGCCATTAAAAATCAATGCTTTTTAATTTTTTAGTGTATGTTACAACTGCACCATGAGTAAGATTGTTTTCTCATGATTCCAGTTAAAAATTCAGGAAAGAAAATATTGACATAGATGGCATAATTATAATGAATTTTGGTCAAACTGTAATTATGAGAGCTGACATAGAAACTGCCTAGTTCAGACTCTAGAAGGGTACTGTGGAGTCAGCTGATAGAAAGTAATTGGCAAGACAGATTAAGGAATTATCAGTATTGTAAATTATGAACAGTAACTTTTACATTGCACTTTTTTCTAAACCTGATTTTTTAAATAAGCAGTTTTTTAGTTGATACAGTGCCAGATGATTTTAATATAGAAATCTTCTATATTAAATCTTTAATATAGAATCTTCTTTTCTATTATATTTTATTATTGATTAGAATCAAAGCATTTCGAACCCTCCAAGAAGCTCTCAAGTGCAACTATGAGCACTGGCAAATATGGGAAAACTATCTTCTCACCAGTACAGATGTTGGAGAGTTTTCAGAAGCAATTAAAGCTTATCACCGGCTCATGGACTTAAGAGAAAAGTACAAGGATACACAGGTGGGGAAGTTTTCGTGTTAAGTCATCCTATACATTCATTAATTTTTCTTCTGAGACAGAGAGAGATTTCTGCTGATAATGGTATCAGTATTGATAGTACACATACCAGTGAAATTATGTAGGCAAGTCATTTAATTTTTTGAGATCTGGACTGTAAGACTAAGTATTTAAAGTAAAAATGGACCAAAAGGAAAACTTCGGCATCCAGATTGCCTCAGACATTGTGGAAGGAGAAATATGAGCCTTGCAGTATTAAGGTCTGTTCTTAAATAAAACACAATGCATGACCCTATCTTTCTATATTGTTCCTGCCTATCTTAGTATCAGAAAGAATATAAATTATTTAGTTTAAAGAAAAGTAAGTTTTTCACATGCATTTGAAAATTCCACAAATGAGCGTGCAAAGTGAATTATGTTTCATAGATTGAATGCATTACTGTTGGAACATTGATTCTTAATAATCAGAACAAAGAAAAATAAATGAGGTATTTTGGTCATCTTCCACTGTAGTTCAGTTACCTTCTGTGTTTGTAAATGTACACTCTGGATAAAATCCAGAGAGCTTATTTCAATAGCTTCAGCTTGGGATGTTGCCTTGCGTAAAACCAGGTCCTCACCCAAGCAATGTTCTGTACACTCAGTGAAAATAGCAAGGTGAATCCGAAAGGCAAGCCAAGGAATCCCTTAAGCAGAGTAGTGAAACACCTTCAAAAGCCTTTGCAAAATTAATGGATCTGGTTGAACAGTCCATGAACTCTAAGGGAGTTAATGTGTCGTACCAGGGTAAAAGGACCCAGATGCTGCTGGTCATCGATTCCAGGAGTATGTTTCTTTTTTTATCCCATAAAATGATTAAAAGTACCTTTCCTGAATCTTGGGAGTTTGAGTCCAGTGATGACGAGAGAGAACAGATAGAATAGTTATGGTTGTGCAAACATCTCATTTGTTCATGGGGGCAGGGATGTTAAAAACTTTTTTCAGTTTACTTTTTAATAACAAATTTTATATTACTATAATGCTCACTACTATAAAGCCAGCCATCCACACGATAACATCTACATTAATAAAATCTTTTGGGGTTGATATGGCTGAGCATTAAAGGGTCTCAAACTCTCTATGCACTAGCAAATATCTATGGAAAATAGTCTATGGTAAAAATTAGTGAGTTTGGCAGGTACAATATTATGATACTGGTGGGGCTTGTGTGGTTATTCATGGAACATCTTATAGATGGTTGGATTTTTTCATGAATTTTTTTCTCAATTGTTAATTTAAATAACATTTTTAGGGGTAAGCTACGGTATTTTTTTAGTCAGATTGAGCTGGCCAGGAATAGAACTTTCTACATGTATTTGTCCATTTTAGATATTTTGAGATTATACACACTCCAATTATGGTGTTTTGTTAAATTTTATGTAGGTTATTTTATAAAACTATTTTAGACTATTGCTTGCACTACATTTCTATTTTTATTGTATAACTTTTTTCATCTTGTTCTCATACAACTATTATCATTTTTACAGAAGTGCATATATGCTATGTATCCTAAGGTTTGTTGTTGGTTTTTTTTGGCATCCTAATTTTAACTTTGGCTTCTGATATGTAAAGCACTTTATAGGTTTCATCATAATCTCTAATACAGTTTCCTCAATTAGAAGGATTTTACTAGTTCGCCAAGAAAAACCTTAGAGCCTGATTAAGGAATTTCAGAAAGGCTTTAGTCAATAATCTGACAAGGAAGAGAAGAGCATTCCCACAGCAAAACAAAAAATAGGCACGTAAAACTAAAAGCTTCTGCTGAGATTGTTTACAAAGCTCACCATTAATTTCTGTGCCTCTCCCATTTGCCAGCTGGCCTCTTTTAAATAGAGATGCTCTATAACCCTCTTGTGCAATTGTATTTTAACAAAGTCAAGTCATGAACATGAGTAAATGGAAGCGTACACCTCTGTTCCATGCAGCATGGTACGGCCTTCTCTCAGGTTACAGTTACTATTTGTAGTCATCGTAGATTTTAATTGATAAACTACTAAGTTAGATGATATAGTGGTGAGAAAGAAGGTAGGAATTTGAAAATCCAGAAATATAAATATGCATGGGACTGGAAGAAACAAGTCGAGTCATTGATTCCAGTTCTTTGTGAGAACAGAAAGTCAATCACTAATCACTTTTAGCATAGTCGCTGTTGCAGAGTATCCCTTGTGACATTGAATGCATCAATTTAGAGTGTGCAATAGAATATATAACTTGAAATGTCCGTGGTTTGTGTAGTTACATCAGATTCTTTTATTTCAGCATATTATGAAGTCATATTTGTAAATTGCCGGTTTCTTCTAGTAACAGTAAGGCATTCATGTCTCCATCTGTGATTTCTGTTAGGCCATTGCTGTCTTTTTGTGCCAGACTTCCGAGTACGGAATGTAGCTTTGGGAAATTTTGCTTCTAAGCTATTCTAGTTATTTAACGATGTCATCCTTGTGGCAAAGGTTCTGAGATCAGGATATCATGAGGCTTGAAGATACGCATCTACAGATTCTGCAGACAGAATTGAACAAGGAAGAGCTGAAGGCGTCTTTAAAAATGAGCAATAATGCAATAAAAGTTTACAGCAAAGGACATACTTTCAAAAGTCTCAGTTTTCTAGTAGTCCCCTTAAATGTTATAAGCATGCTTGCTTTCCTTCCTTCCTTCCTGGTTCTTAAAATTTTTCAAATTTCCATATTCCTTTTAATGTTCATCAACCTACTGAGGAATACACCTTGCAAAATTTCAATATAGATGTTATGTAATAAAAGATAAAGGGTCACTGAATTATCCTTAATTTCGGAGAGTAGATCAGTCAATAAAAAGGACTGGAGGATACAGCCTTACCTGTTGTAATCATCAAGTTAGCCTCTGAATTACTACTCCGAGGTGGTAATTGTACCTGAAGGATTTCTGCAACTGCTAATCACGCTACTTTGCACCACACGCGTGTTTGTGGAGGCAAGTAGTCTTTTTTACTTGGAAAGTTGCAGTTCTGTGACTAACAAAGTTATTTTGTGGGTGGAAAAGCTGTTCTGCTACATTGCTTTCAGAAACCAGATCTTTATCCTGTGCTGTCAAAGAATTTGAATTCTGAGGTATGGACAAATGCTTCCTCTCTGCAATTCTGTGTTCTTGAAAATTTAGCAAAGTTTTTCTGTTACCCTTTCCATCAAATATCACCCTGGTTTCAGCGGTTCATATTGCTGGACTGTTTCTAATAAAAGGCTGCAAGAGAATGTTCCAAGGGGATTTTGAGGACCACGGGTAGGAATGAATAACTTCTGGAGCTCTGTTTCTTTTAAGTAGCTCGCTAATGAGAATTGTCTTTATAATAAAACTTTAATTTGGGAGGGGCATAGGGAGAGTTCACAGGCTGAAGATTTGTCATTTTGGATCTGGTATCTAAGGGTTCTCTTCTTGCTTGAGCACTGTCAAGTTTGATTAGTATTAGAGAAGCTTCTAAAAAAGGTTTGACCAAGTGAATTTTTATATGAAAGGAGCTGTTTGTAGAACAATTGTAGAATGAGATTAAGTGATAGCAATCACAGCATTTAAAAATGATTTGGTTTGTTTCTAAAGATTTTTCCAATGTTATCCAATGGTGGTTTGTTGTTCAGTTTGTAGCAAACACAGATAATTCACAGAAGCAAAGGAGGAGGAGGAATGCAGACGGTACGATGTCATACTAAACACAAACTCTCTGCACAGCAGTCATATGGAGCCCAGTTTGATTTAAAAAAAAAAAAAAAAAAAGGAAAAATAATAGCTCTACTGCTTGTGTGGGATCCTGGGCAACAGAGCATTGCTTTAGTATAGTATGTATGGCAGTTTAAAATCTCTCAAAGATATAAATTAAAATTTAACACTTAAAAGAACCATCTAAAATGGAAAACTCTGTTACGCTGCTAATACTTTTTGATGATTAGCACAATTCACTTGCAATTTGAAATAGTTTTATTTAACAACTGGGCACAGCCAAGTAGCATTAATGATTCATTACTGTTTAATGGACCCTTTAATCTGGTCTTTCACACTAGTTTTATTTTAACTGCTGTAGTGCTGATGCTTACATGATGAATTACAAAAAAATAGATAGATTATTATGATGAAAGTATAAGCAAAGCCTGAACTCTATGGGAATGTGGGTAATTTTTCAGTTACTAAATCCTACTGACTGAGGAAACTGTTGGGTTTTTTCATATGCAAGCAAAATATCATTGGCTTTAAAACTCTTGATAACTATACATAATCTTCCTGTCAACTAAATTTTTGGACTTGAGTAGCAATTTCGTTAAACTGAGAAATTTATTGTGAAGTCATACACATATGTATGAATCCTTAGGATTCAAAAGAGAACTTAGTTTAACCTCTCTTGTTACAACTCTTTTATGTTTTTATTGCAAAGCTGTATTAATGGAAATATCTATACTTGCTGGTATTTTTCTAGCTAATCATTATAGAAGACCTGGATCATTTAATGCTGGGTTTTAGTCCCTTAGATTCCAAATCATGAATGCAATATGAATTTCAGAACTTTTTGAATACTAATAGTTGGTCATATTTTCTATTATTTTAAGTGAAAATCTAAGCTCTTCGATGAAAAATAAAAGAAAGGCCAGTTTGTCATTTTTTAAAGGCTATACTGTTACGGTTTGGGGAGGGGGAGAGGGGAGCTGTTTAGCTGATGTTCAGATTCTATTATGATTTTATGTTTATTCTGAAAAGGTACCAGGGAGATATATGATTTTTTTTGTCACTTTTTCTGTTTCATATATTTATTTCATACCATCACCAGCCATTTTGATTAATTTGGGGGTTTTTGCCAAAGATTTCTTATATCTGATAAGACTCAGTAATTAATTCTTGGGATGCATGTCAATAGAGTCATTCTATAGAAGCAAAGTTGCTTTAGGAAAATCTCATATCACAAATACTAAACTGCATATTTTTTTAATTTTAGCTTTACTTAATTTTTGCATTACTTTCTGCCAGTGAACTACCTCTTGGTTTGTGAGGATGCATCTCTGTCCTACTTTTACTAGAGTATTATTTATTACTGTCTTGATACTAATATGGCTATTAATATGATTTCATTGTAAGTATTAATATCACATGGACAAAAATGTTGAAGCATTAAAGTTGCCAAATGATGGCCTCACAAGTTAGGAAGTACCAGAATGAATGTGTATACCCTTTACTGTCCTATCTTGAATGCAAGCAAAGTCTTGTGAAGACTTCCATTATTTCTTCCCCAGACTGTGTGTCCCATGCACTACACAGAACAGGTAGTTCTCACTTAATAAGCCACAGGTTTTGGGGTTTTATTTTCTTCTAATTCACCATATGATCCCATTTCTTAGTTTACATTTGCTGTTTCTCATTTTATTGAGGAGGAACTGAGGCACAGCAAAACTGTTTTCTAATTTTCAGCATCCAGTTTGGGTCACAAAGGCTCATGGGTTTTTTTCTGGGACACTTGGTATTGTGTAGCATTTCCTACATGCAAACGCCAGCTCCCATTGAGCTCACCAGCAGCTGCATGTGCTCAGCTTTTCTGCAGGTCAGATCCCACATTCTCAAGCCAGTGACTCAGAAAGTACATGAATACTTGTAAAAGGTTTGATTGAACTGACTTGACTAGTCATTCACCTGAAGTGCATTAAACAGTTTCCCAAGGTAGCGTTCAGTGGCCTTCCAGTTCCATCTCATCCACTCTACATCTCCCAGTTTCTGCAGGTAGTTAAATATAGGTCTTGTAAACAATCGTGTCTTCCGTTACCTGACTTACTGTCAGCCTCTTTACTGATCTTTTTATAACAATAGCATAAGGTGAAAATATCTTTAGGATACCGTCACAATTTCCGTACCAGTCTCTTTCATGCTAGCCTGTCCCAGTAAATTGCTGTCTTAGCTCATTGGCATCTTTATCTTCACCAACCATAGAATCTTACAGATGAGGTTTAAATTAGTTTAATTACTTCCTTAATAGTGTAATTTTTAGTAAATTCTATAGTTGTTCTGTGCTATTATATTTGTATTTTACCGAATCATTAATAGAGGCTGTAAGTTATAGATACCATATGGATGTTGATTTGAGCTGAAATAAAACTCCTGGCCTGCTGCTTTTTTAAGGTGCTGGCTATTCTGGTCAGAGCGGTCGTGGATGGTATGGCAGATCGCACTGGAGAGGTAGCCAGTGGATTGAAGGGGAAATTGCAAGAGCTCTTGGGCAGAGTGACTTCACGAGTGACAAACGATGGGCAGATCTGGAGACTTTACGCACAACTTTATGGAAATGGACAGAATGATAGCGGTGAAGATATTGAAAAGGTAAGTGTGTTGTGAAGTATACATGTTTATGGATACACAGTTCTGGTACAAATCTTCTGTTCTTCAACTACAGTGCTATAGTAAGATATGCTATTATTACAGATGTATTTCTGTAAGCTTATTTTGTGCTTTTGATGTTCCTACAGCACACGTTTTATTATCTAACAGGAGCGATATGTTGTACATGACTTTTTGTGGATTTTTTTTTTTAAAAATCTTTTATCGGTATTTCATTTTAAAACATTCTATTGCAGCATATGTGCATTGTCTTGGATTTATATTCTGAAACTTCTCTTGGCAGCAATCTAATGGGTATAATTTAATGGTAGTGGTGTTTTGTTTTTTTAAATCGAAATCTTTGATTCTGAAGACTGGATATTGCAGCTTCTGGAAGAAAGTAGATCTTAATAGTATGATCCAGTGGCGTCATAAGCCGTCTATATTCTTTTTCGCAATCACTCAGAGAAAATGCATTTAAGATACCACAATTAGAGTTCCCAGACTAAAAGCACTTTGTCCTTACTTAGCTTAAAATGGAATTAAAAAATGCTATTTAATTCTTCCATCTCTTGTTCCTGTCACTTCCCAGGTAATCAAGTTGATTGCATTTCCAAAATAACCACTCTGTGCTGCTAGAAGTGTTTACTTTGTTGTATGCTGAAGTGTGCTTTGCGTTTGGTATTGACTTTCCAAAATTCAAATATCCTTGCACACTCCAAAAATATTTATGTTTTATCACATCTTCACTGAAGCTGAAAATACACAAGGTCAGCATTCAGTATGTATTTCCTAACAGGAGTATGCCTTTGGCCTGGGCAAAAACGTCAGTCTGGAGGATTGCTTGTCACTTGGTGTCAAGCATATTATGCAGATGGTTGAGCCTACAAATTGTATGCCTGTGGGGTTAAGCTTATAATTATTTGGGCCTTGCTCACTGTCTTCCTCTTTACGTTTTGCCCTGTGAAATGCCTTGTTTATTCATTGCTGGTGTCCGTTATACCTCAAATTTCTCCCTTTTTTCCTTCCCTGTTTTTCTTTACAGCTGAACAATAAAAGGGATTTGGCCTATTTAGAATTCAGAAATACAGACACTGCAATTTCCTGTAATATATCCTCAAATTCTTACTCAGACATGCAAAGTAGCAGAGGCCCTGTCTATACTATAAATGTAATCATTTCAGAATCTGGTTACATCACAGGTTTTTTCACTAACCCAGTTAAAAACGTGGTTTCAATTTGGAGAGTAGACAGGACTTTAACTACATTTCCTAATCAGGCTGGTTATGGAACATGCTTAGGGTCTGGCTTGCCCTGCAAAATGGAATGATGTTTATAAATACTTAAGGTGTGCTTATGTATGTATCCAAGTATCCTGGTATGACAGTACCGTAGATATAGATCATGAAAGAGCAAAATTGCCTACAGCCACAATATATATTAATTTACAGTGTAAAAATTAATTTACAATACACTAGATAATCACTGGTAGCTTTACTGATATCATATTATAAATTAAAAATGTTAAAAACAGTATTTATTGGCTTCACTGCCACAACTACCGTCATGTGTCAGTCAGATATTGAGTGAAGTATCTGTAGAAAAATTCCAGATGTATCATTGCAGTTTTCCATCCACATTTATTATGCAGATCAATGAATTCTGAAAGGGCATTATTTACCGTGTTGTGGCATCGTAGGACAGAGAGATTGGAACAGATCTAGCATAGTGTCATGTACCTCCTTACATAGGAAGGGCTGGATCTTTGTTCCATAATGTAATGCCTTATTTAGTGCAGATTTAATTATGTTTAACCAATTTTGTTCCTAACATTGCATTTGAAAGAATGACCTTGTATATCTGGCTGTTTTAAAGAGTGCATTGGTGGTTGTTTTTGTTTTTTTTTACCTTTCTGCTTCTGCTGCTCTCTCTGATGCCATGAATCACTAGAGTCTACAGTTACAATTCACAACAGTGCTTTGTAAATTGAATCAAAGTCAGGCGGGGTTTACAAGTTAGGAGGGTAAAACTATCCAAGTGTTGGGCTTGTGCTTTTTTTTGTCCTTAGCTTAGCATATACTTACTCTTATACTTTTATATGTCTAACCTGCCACCTCATTCAGTACTTCATTCTTTGCTGAACAGTACAGTCCTTCCCTTCCCCACCGAGGGATCTTTCCAGCCTTCAAGTTTCCTGCTGATTCATACCCAGGCTATGAAACCCTTCTGTTCCTTGAACTTTACTGAGCTCATAACTGTTTCCTTCCAGGATAAATCCAGGTTCCAGAAGTGCAAACAAACAGCTCACAAAACTTACAATTCTTTCCTTTCCCCGACATCTGTCAGCAAAACCCCCCTAATTTGCTGCTCCAACTCAGACACGTGCAGACTGAAATCAGACCTCTGTAAAAACTGTTTTCTTTCTCTTGGAAGTTCTTCCATCTGCTGGCTAGAACTACTATCAATTATAACCTAGGTTATTATGAAAAAAAAATAATTTGCTCTGGTTTGACTTAATACACTTTTACTACAACTTACACCAGCGTGAGCAGTTCAATCACCTGTGCCATAAATCCAGTGAGAGAGAGAACATAGAAGCTTCTGGGGTGATGACCCTCAAATTTAATCTGTATTTGTTCAGCAGTTAGAAGTCTTTATTGTGCTCATATACATGTACCGCACTGAAAGTTTTTTATAACTTTATATGATATCTAAATTGTCAAAAAGATAATTGAAGAGCTGTCATTGAACCAAGCCATGTAACTTCTGGCACGTATTTCTTTCATATTTCTGATCCTGTAGACATAAAACAAAATTCAAAAGCAAAACTTAATTTTGTCTGCTTAAATTTTCCATGTTTTTTTTTCCTTAATGGGACCCTCCTTCCATATTGTTTACATTTATTTTTCCTGTTCACACTGTGAACCAGAGCCGTATAGCAGCTGATAGCTGCATCTGTAAAATACATTATTCACCAAGAATACATATACAGAAAGAAAGCTTTGATGTATTCAGTTACAAATTTTTTAGATACAAAATTGCTGTTCAAAGTGTGAGTACAAGTATTTTTCCCTTTTTCATGTGCATTTAATTATGATGACTTGGCAAACATGCGTCACATCCATCAGTCTAGACAGATTTTTAAAAGATAAAAATTAGACACATGTTACTTTATATGCCTCTCATACTTGAGAAGCAATATTGGTAAAGAACATCTGTGTAACAGCTGGTGCTTACCGTTGCAGAGAAGGACGCTACTCCAACTCACAGGAAATCAAGCATAGTAAAGATACATTGATTTTCTGGATTAGCATTCATTTCATAGACACTTAAAATTAAATTAGTCTCCAAGTTTGTTTTCTCACATACTGATCTTTATTTTTTCCTCCTTGCAGTCACTGCAGTGTCTCACTAAGGCACATAAATGTGAAATTCAATCAAGTGATTGGGAGAAAGATGTTTCATCTTTTAAGGAAGTGGTGAAAGGAGCCATAGAGATTGCACACGGTATGTTCTACCTGAAAAGAGCTTCTATTATTCATGAAGAGTGTACAAAATATTTATTAAGCTTAGTAACAAAATAATATCTACCCATTAGATTTATTCCTACTATTGGGAGTCCTCTAGCAGAGAGCATCATCCTGATAGTGCATACAAAAATATCATTGGAATGAGGCAGAAATTGTGTTGTGTGAGTCAGTAAACATATGACTGGTAAACATGGAATGAATTCATTTCATGGTCTAGCAATTTCATAATGCAAGTGTAAATGCATCTATAGTTCATCTCAGTCTTCAAATCATCACATAAGTTGGATAGACTGCTCAGGAGATGGACAAAACTTAGACTCCATAAGGCTGTTCACTGTGCTGTGATATTTAAGTTTTAGAAAGATACATATACCTGGTGCGTTTGGAGTTATCATCTCAAAATTACTTGGCATTCTTTTTCTTTGTGTTTCTCTTGGGGGATATTACATTGAAAAATTGTCTGTGCAAGGTATCAAGATTTTTAATTAAATGTTGATTTTTAAAGATTATTGCTATAGAGGTAACACTTTTGTGTTTTGGGGTCCTTTTCTTCTATGTTTGGATTCTAGTGGCTATAAAATGCAGCAAGAACAAATCTAACCATCAGGAAGCTTTGCAGATACTTTCTTCAGCTCGGCTCAACTTACGTGGCTTGTCATCCAAAGCAAAGGTAGGAATGTTTGTTTGGCAGCTAGGAATATTTGTTCTGTTGCCAGAAACCATTTCTCTGTTTGAAGTCATTTATAGATCAAATAATACCTACCTGTCCCAGTACATCATCAGATTGGATATTCACCTGTACACAGTTAAGGATTTGAGTTTTAGGTAGACTTTTATTTCCCTTCTTCCTGCTAGACTTTGACCGAAATAAACTTACTACTCTAAAATGTCAATGCTATTTCTTAGACTGGGTTAGAATTTTACTTAAAATGTTGGGCAAACAGACTTGAATGTTTGGAAGAAATCAGTCATTTCAAAGACCTCTTCCTTATGTCAGTAGTCAGGGGGGAAGCAGGGCAGTCTCAGAATGAATGGATGTAAACTTGCAGAAAGGACCAAAACTTGTCAGGCATCACTTGAAATGTTTTAAAAACAGAGTTATTTATTAAAAGAGAGAACCAATTTTTAATAAGGTTTTCATGGATACCCTACCAATTCAGATGTTAATTCTTTGGGAAATATCATCGTGTTTGGGTTTTGGAGTTGTGCCTCCATAGCTAGGCACCCAAAGAACCAAGTCTATTTCTGCACCATTATTATCCTAATTTTACCCTTCATCTTACAACAGGAGAGACAGCCATTGTTTAACTGAGGACTGATCTGGAATATGCTTTCATTCAAAACACACTTAATGTCTTAAAGAAGTATTCTTGTTGGCTGTGTGTGGGGTGTAGTAAATGTGAATTAAACAGCCTAAGTTTTATAACACGTGCTTGTGTTACGAAGTGTTGATCCATCATCAGTGTGCTAAAATTGGCTCACTCTCTTTTAAATCCTATAATTTTAAGGATAAAAGCCTAGGAAAGCTGTATAAGCAGACGCAAGCTAGCTGTATAACTCTGCTCTTAGATACTGGCATACATAAGTCTTTGGAACGGGGTGGAAAAAAAACACAGCATGTATGTTTTGATGCGATTCACAAAATGGTTTTGAAAAAAAAAGTGTGTAGACTGAGCATGACTGTAAAGAGAAAGCAAAAGTACTTGAAAGAAATTATATAAATACAAGTACAGGTGGTTTGTATTATGCAAGATCATGCAGTATCTGAAATATTAAGAATAGGTGAGTCTAGTAAATTGTATTCTTAATTCCTGAAGGCACTAATTAAATGAACATCACTATTATTGGCAGATAATGGTGCCTCTAAGTCTTATGGAACTTCTGAGAAGACTGACATGTTAGAAATAAAGCTATTGGTGTGACCTCAACTCTTTTTGCATACTTTCCAGTAAGATACCATCTTATTTTTAATTTGAAGTCATTTTGAATTTCCAGTGGTTTAAAAACTCAGCCATCTTCTGTAAGATCCTATGCACAAACAGTTTAGCACTGTTTATGCCTGTCCAAGCTTGACTGCAGGATCTCTTTTTGCTGCCTAGTGAGTAAGTATTAGTGTGGGGTATTTTTTTCCTTTTAACAGAGAAAAGCAGTTAAAACAATGGACTAAGAGCAGACTCAGTAGTTAAGATTTCAGAAGGAAAAAAAGGAGCAGTGAAAGTAACTTTTAAAAGATAAAATTCCAAAATGTTCTAGTCAGGACATGCAATTGGAACAAATCAGTAGTTTTTGTACAGGTGAAACAACGTCGCTTCTCAGACTTCTTGCCTTTCCTGGAATCTCCATCTCTGACATTCCAGCTCCTGCATTGTGCTGGACTCATGATGCACCCACACTCTACTGGTGGCTGCAACTCAAACATGTGTTGTTAATGGGCTCCTTTCTGTACAGAGCCATGTTACAGTGGTATGCTCTGGCAAATAGCATAGTGGGCTCTCTTTTGCTCCTTGCCCCCATGCATCATTCGGATCTGACAGGTGGGGTCTCCAAAAAGGAGAAAGGTCATGGAGCTGTATCGTAAATGCTTGAAATGTCTGTACTGTTGTGGGGCAACATGGGGAACAAAGCCCAAAGAATGATGGTGTGTGAGACTTCCCCAGGCTGCATCCAGTTGAAAAGACCTCTTTAACTGTGTGAAAAAAAAAATAAAAAAATTAACAAATAATTATATCATCCTGATTTATTTAGCTGTCTTAGCCAGAAAGAACCAAACTTTTCTGTCATATTCCTAGTGTGAGGTTTTTGGGCGGAAAGTCAGAAAAGTTTCTGTACTTGTAGCAGGAACATGTTCCTATTTTTGTGTAAGATGTTCTTTTGTTCAGTGACAGCACTGTTCTGAAGCACATTGAAGACCTTGGTTCAGGCCGTCTAAGTACATTTTTGTTTGTATACGTATCTGTATTGTCCCATTATGTTTTGATGATATAATGATGTACAGATGTACTCCAGAGGAACTTTTGTTTTCTTGGTTTGTTTTTGTCTCTAAATGTAGGGTTTTCGTTTGTTTAAAATGAAGTGTGAATCACTCTTCCTTTACATAATAAAGGAAAAGCATATGTTTAGGTCCACCATCACCACCATATTTCTGTGGAGTGGTACCTCACACAGCCTTCATATTACTTGAGTCAAATGACAGGTCTTGCAATAGCAACATGCTCTGGTGCAGCAGGTACATAGCTCCAGTCAGAGCTTGTGTATCTCAAGGCTTTAGACAAGTCTTTTAGCATTCCTCTCCCTTGGTTTCCCTGTAAATACGTGAAGATTATGATTGCTCATAAGTTAGCTGCTTGGTGGTTTTGTTAATGTCTTAAGTACTTTAAGAACAAACTATTTTTATTACTCTGTAGTGTTTTGTTTTCTCTTGTATAACTTAATTACACACAGATTAATGTCTCTACCCACACATGTCTTGACACCACATGTTAAAATATGTTTATTTGGGGTTTTGGAGAAAATGACAACAGAATATGACATTGGAAAAATTCACAGCTACTAATTTATCAGCAGGTGGGTTTGCAAGCTGCAGTGGCAGTGATATCCTCTTCTAATTTTCATTTCATGGAAGAGTCCTTCACTTTTGATGTGATCAGGAGTTGGCGTACTCAGTCAAGTCAGAGCAGAAACCCAACAGGAAGATTCGGCCCCTTTGGCAAAATATCAAGTGTGTGGCACAGACAACATGTCTATATATATATGTGCGTGTATATACGTATATATAGGTATATGCACCTTTTGTTTATTAGCTACAAAATGGACTTTTTTAAAAGAGAGTTTCCATTTTAAGTACAAAAAACAGGAAAGGCAGCACAGTGATGATGAGCTTTCTGCTTTCTGGTTTCTGTCTAAACTGTATGTCTATTTTAAAACTGTATGTCTATTTTAAAATAACGTATTTCTTTTTGTCATGCAGCAACTTTTTGTAGATGTAACAAGTAATGAGGTTCACAGTGAGATAGCTGATGAGGTGACAACTATGGACAACATGATTGCTGAACTTCAGGAACTGAGCAACCAACTGAGAGACCAGTGCTGACATATGGACTGGATTTCGTGACAGGAAGACAATAATAACATGTTTCTTTTGCCACAGCTTTTGCTGATGAGATGGTAACAATTCTAATGCAACAACACTCTCAATAAACATTTTTCTGTACAGTGCTGTTCCTGTGGTCAGCTTTCTTCAGAGTTCAGGCTGCTTTTTAGGCATCGTATCTGCTCTCATTGCCTTATGAAGTTGCATGTTTTGGTTCTTCAGGCACGGGTTTTCTGGAACAAAGCTAGTTGTATTTATAAGGTGATTACTGAGGACTAGTTCTGGTCTGGGCGGGATGCCCCAGCCCTCTCGCAGGCCGGGGCACAGGAGAGGCGCCATGTCAGGAGGAGATGGGCGGGTACTCACCAGAGGCAAGGCTGGGCCCAGCCTATCGCACTCTACCAGCCAGGCCCACAGCCAATGGGAGGGTGCGTCTGTCCACCGCTGGCCAATCAGAGGAGCTGTACGGCTGGCCTGTCAGTGCTGGGGAGCTGAGGCGAGGGCAGGCTGTCATGGTGGGGAGCACCGTGGGCACCTGGAAGCTGCCGGCAGGCCTGAGGGGGCTCACTACGGCATCAGGCAATTTCCAATTTTAATTCAGTGCTAATTGCTTGTAGGGGAGTAGAAGTGGGGTCCCAAGAGTAAGAACTTAGTCTTTTTTGTTATTCTTGTAATACAATCAAAGTAGCAGGATGGTTGCTGCATTGGGATTTACAAACAGATATTACTTAAAGCTGTGTTCTTTTATTCAAAAATGCATAACCTGTGTCCCACGGGCAACAGACTAGCACTTAATCTGGGTCTTTTACAGGCTTGGGGATTTACCCCACTGAGGCAGCAATGAAACTGCAATTTAATCTGAAATACGTATAGCTGACAAGCCCTGAATAAGTTATTTTCATCTGGACTATTTTGCATTGTTTCATTTTAAGCTGCAGCTCTTCTTAACATAGGATTTTTTCAGGGTTTTCCGGAAACTTAAGCAAAATGGTTACCTCACTGATCATGATTTTGGCTAGCTTTTCCACATGTGAATGATGCAGCTTCCAAAAATGTGGTTATCTGTATTTTGGGTACACACCATCTGTGGTGTGGTCATTAAAACTATACTATTACTAAATGGCATTACTGTCCCTGAAGGGAAAGTCAAAAGGAAAAAGGAAACAAAACAATTAATTGGATTTGAAGCAGCAGTAAAAGCATGTTATTTTGGTGTGCAGAAGGGGAAACCATCTTGCTACCTTTGTAAAGCTTCTTATCCTTGTAAAGCTTCTGAGAAAGGAGAATACATTGTTTGCTGACAGTATTTTAAGATGAGGTTCCCACAAAAATTATTACCTTAACAAAGAGTTTACCTTCTAGTGAAGGTGAGCTGTCTCCAAAATACTTCTTCATGGAAATGGTCCAGGAAGGGAAAAGGCATCAAAGATTGTACAAAGTGAACTTGCTGTAGGTGCTCCCATTTTGCTCCTACGTATAGTGAGGGGCCCACTGCATTGAGAACAGGCTGTGAGTTTTGTGACAGGCTCCCACCACTACTATCTTTTTAGAATTATATTTTGATATGATTTACCTTATTCACAAAGGAAAAGAAAATAAATCTTTAAAACTATTATTTTGTTCCCAGCACTAAATTTTCTTGGGAATAAAAGGTTTAACTGTGGAATTGTTTGGTGGCAGAAAAATCTTCCGTTTTTCTTGTGATCTTAAGGCAAATTTTAAACCAGAATTATACCCCACTATCAACTTGAAAACATGAAACTTGAATTCAGTTGTCTTGATTTAAAAATAAATAATTTCCATTTAATCTACCTGAGATGCTTTTATAACTGAAGTTTGGAGGTGCAGAACATGAAGCTGCATTTATTTGTTTTTAAATGGCTTCTGCCTAGCATTTAATAAAGCTAAGTGGGAAGTTAATATTTTATACAGAATAGTGGAGAGGTCTGTGAGAAGGCCTTTATTTCCTTTCTCTTTAGATTTTTTTTCTTTTGAAAATAATTTTTGTTTCTTTGCCTAGGGTGGTCACATGAAAATGTCATTCTGCTCTTCCGATGTTTCTCCCCTGCAGTACTTCCCATATTTTTCTCTGCACATATTTTTTCCTTGTTTGAGGAAAAGATTTTTTTTTGGTTTCCTGGTTTGAGAGAGCTTCCCTCTCTTAGCAGATGTGTGGAATATAAACACCTTTGACTTTTACCTAATACAGGGAAAACCTACTATCCATAGACAGCATGTTCCTGAAGAGTGGGATGGCTAGTGTTACGACAGCACTCCAATCTTCCTGTCAGGATTAATGTAACAGAGGGGAAATGTCTGCAGAGACTTAAAAATACACAATTTAAATACGTATAGACGATATACGCGGTGTGGAGGATGGAGAGGCAGGAGCTATCTTATTGTTCAGGAGACACTGGCTTTTCAAAACAGATAACCACCCGAGAAGCCACTTCATCCATGAGACTGAACGCCTGATGTAGATCTCATACCAGGTATGTTCTTGCTTTCTCTTTCTTTGTATTCATGGCATTTTCATCTTCCTCAGATACAAGATGAGCCTATACCGTTTCTTTGGACTTCATCACAGGGGCCTCTTAAAACTTTGCAGACACAAATGCCACCTCGATTTTGTATGGTACTCATTTTCTCTAGTCGTGCCAGCAGCATTTGGTTCAGAATAGCTCTAGGAGACCATTGTCATGAAGACAATGTTCCTATAAAAGCTCTGGCTGTCAAAAAAACTTGTTAGTGTGCTGGTATGGAAAGAGGAAGAAACTTTTCTAAACAGGCTGCAGACTTTCCAGTTTTCCGTCTTATGGGGAGCATCTAACAAGGGGATGTTTTCTGCTCAGATGGATCCCGTGACAACTGCAGAATCCTTGAGGGCATAGCAAAACTGGGCACTCCTTTCCTGCTGTGGTTGTCACACCTACAAATACCTCTATAACATCTGTATTATTTTCAAGTGCTCTATCTGCAGCTCTATGATAATGATTACTTAGTGTAGGAGGGACTTGATTAAGCAATATTTTGCAGGAATGGCTTACAGTTCATAGTAGAACTTAGGTACTTCCAATCTTTTTTGCTTTTTGACTTGAGAAATGTTAGGGATTACCCATTTTTGTCATCTATCTTTAATTAGAGCTAATTTTGTGTGGAGGCAAAAAGGATGAGCATAGAATTTTTCAACTTCTGCAACTCTCTCAAGCTTTTGAAGATGAGTATAAAGCCAGTAAACCTTAAAGAAAGTATGATGTATGAAAAAGAATTTATTTCTGTGGCCTAAGAGGGTTTGTTTATATGTCTTTGACCCAGCATGGTTCAACCTATGATGTATTTTCTGCCACTGGTGGTTAGAACCTAGGGAAGGTCTCCTGATTCACCCAGAGGGCTGTGTCTACACAGAGGAAGGGTACACAGCCGGGTGTGGTGCTAAAAGGTTTTCTTGGGTTGGGACATTACTCATGAGCAGAAGTGAATGTTCTTAGGGCGGAGAGGCCACACTGACTCAGGCAGGTCATCCCAAATAGATCCCAGTAAATGTTGTGTTCTACATCACATCGTCCTCAATGTTCCCTCCACCACACTGACTGGTACGTTCAGAAATGCAGGCAGCTCTCAGCCCACCATTCATGCAGAGCTCTGTACTGGAAGTGCCTTGGGAAGCCATAAAGCTTGGAATAATTTTTCAGATCTAAAAATGATGTAAGGCTTATATGCAAATACAGAGGATACATTTACAAGTTTAGCTTTCAGATATGTATGTACATTGGCTAAAACTACACCTCTAATTATTTTCAAAATAAATAAAGCAGAAAAAAACAGGTATTAATTTTATCCTACTTTGGAGCAGTGCTGCCCAAGAAGGCATAAAGTCACTTGGAAATTATTTTGACTTAGCTGTTCAGTATTTCTGTCTCAGTAGCAGTGACTGTATGAATGACAGTACAGATGGACATAATGTATTTCAGGAAGCTAAAGGAAGCTTAAAAGTGTCATGCTATTTGAAGAGTAATACAATTTAAAATAATATATAAGTATTTAACTTCTCTTTATCTGCATTCACGCAGATCTCTGTACCAGAAGTGTGTACAAAATAAGTACGAGGTAACAGCTGATAGTGTACAACTTGGGTTCTCTGAACTTAAACTGGGATTTGATAGGAAAATCTTGTTCTAAAGAAGAAAAAATTACCATCAACTGTATGGAGTTGTTTTCGATGTGATTATTCAAACTAAGTGCTTTCTATTTCAAAAATTATTTCAAGAAATATTTCAAGAATTTGATTATTTTTTTATTATGTTGTGGGTGTATGTATAAGTAAGCTCATATGTATAGCTATATGTATACATGTATAAACAGGCGTATATAATTGTCTGTGTTACAGAAAGAGGTTAATTCTGAAGGTGTAAGAGGTACATTTAGAGGAAGCATGCATTACAGAGACTGGAATATATTGTCAGCCTCTTATCTGTGCGTTTCTAGTGTGCTTGCCACTAATCTAAGTCCAGACTATCGGACTGATAGTGTTCCTTTTCAAAAACGACTAATTATTTTGGGTGTACTGTTGAAGAAATCTTTTAAGGCACCTGACTTTAGAAGTGAATGTGGTAAGTGCTCTTGTAAAACCAGAGCCTTTCCGTCTCTCCCACATTACTCATTCAAAGTCCCCATTTTTGAAAGTCCTATTCAGATTTGACAAAGTTAGGCCTAAATATCAGCCTGAACATAGATCATATAAATTTGTTATTAAAAGGCAATAACTAGAGATTTTGTGAATGTTCAGTGTAGTTCAGGCAATAACTAGAGATTTTGTGAATGTTCACTGCAGTTCAGGAAATAAAAAGCTTTATTTTCATAATTAAATACCTTTAAACACTGTCTGCCTTAACACTGAACTTCCTCCTTTCTTTGTTTCAACTCTGTTTTCCAGAAAGCTTTTTACTGCTGATCTACTGGTTAGGTTTAAAAGGTGTGAACAGATATATTTTAACGTATGTTGTTTTCATTTCTTTATTCACTTAAGAGATTTCCTTTGATATCTGCTATTATGAAGCATTTTAAGTTAAAATAGCAATAGAATTGACTTTGTATTAGAGCTGAAGTATGGACAATGGAATTTTAGATACATATTTGCCATTTTATGGCAATTTTGATGGTTACTTAGAATTAAGACAGGCATGGATAGCACTTGCTTTAAGAAGTACTTTAATTTGCATTTCTGCAGATATTTTATGTACACAAGTGCATATAAAAGATGTGCCTATCCCCTGTTGTGAACTGCCAAACCAGTAACACTTTTGATCTAAAAAGTCGTAAGCAGATCAGGCCAGATATAGGAAAGTCCATCCTGTGCATTTTACATGATAGATTTTATAAATAAAACTGACAGATGAGGTAAATTTCACAATGTGAATGGCAATAAAATATTTACTCTTATGCAAAAGCCATTGCAATCCTGCAATACAGATAGGTTTTGCGCCGTTCAGAAGTACTTATAAATAGATAGGTTTCAATCGACAAGTAGCTTATTCAGACGTGCTCAAATATAGTAGCTGCATTCATTAGACAAACATTTCTACTAATCCCTCAGCTACACTAATAAAAGAGTAATCCTTTATAGGCTGAATGTAGTAGCAGAGGGTTCTTTTTTTAGCTACTAACATCCTTCAAAGACCAAGATCTAATCATTATTAGTGACTGTATTTGGTTTTCAGCAAATGAGTTGAAAATTGATAACCCTGGAAGCATGTTAAATTATAATTCCTTACTGAAAATGGAGACACCCTTACTCTTAGGAGCAGCCCTTAATATATCTGTGTCCTAAGTAGATTTGTCTCTGCTCTTTAAACAAACAGAACCCAGAGATCAACAGCAGTTTTGTTGTTGGCTTTTTTTTTTGTTTTGATTTACTATTTTTATAGCATTTGCCCTTTTGCTCGCTTCTTTCACACTTTTGATTTCATTGTTAAGGCAAGAAAAGTAAGTTTGTCGAATCAGGCTGGCTTTACTGAGCAAGACAAGGATGCTGGGTACGGCAAGACAAGTAGGCGAGTCACTGCCGTTCTGTTCTGGGGTAGATAAAAAACCTATGACAAATGTGATCTGCTAATACTGATCTAAACCTGAATTTGGTCTCTCCAAAACAGGGTGCTTTGGGATCAAAAATCTGTGATTATTAAACTCTGTATAGAACTGTTTTCCAAGGTGACCTAAGTATGAAAGTCCATTATTCTGTTTCCAGTTTACTCTGACCTGAATATTTTCTCAGAACGCACCAAAAACCTTTTAATCACGAGTGATGTCACATATCCTTTCTTCTTCTTTTTTTTTTTTTCCTATTTATTTTAAACCTCAGTGACCTGTGAGTCAACCACAACAGTTCTTGGCCAAAAATCAGTGTAATGAACCAGGCAAAGAAATACCAGCCAAGAGCCATGCAATGGAAAACCAGGATTAACAGCATGAAAATCTTCAAAACTACAAGTTAGACTAGGAATGACATCACCGCTGAAGTGAAGCAGCTGCATTGTGCGAGTCACATTTAGAAGTTAACCCCTACAATTCAGCTCTTTTCCGCTGTCATGTCTAAATGAGCATCGTATTCTTTCTGTGTTCAGTGCAATCTTTCCATCCACCTCCAAGGCCCTTCTCCTGCTTAATTTTCAATTTCTGCAACCCCACAGGGCTTTCTCCTTGCTGGAGCTGTAATCCTGCAATTGTGGAAACCGCCTTTGTGTTTCTCTCTCCAGCTTCTCTGGCACAGAGTTGGCTTGCACATCTTATGTGATTTTCTCTCAGCTCTCTGCCAGTTTTATGACCCTTGTTCCCTGCAAAAGCACCCCTGATTTTTATAGTTCTTTCTGTGCTTCTGCCCCACAGCAATTTCATTTTTTCCTTTTTCAGTAGTATTGCCCCTTCCTCCCCTCCCTGTAATCTCTCTTCCCCACTTCTTTAAGGTTTCTCTGTGAGGTCTTGGTAGGAAAGATGCTAGGAGGGACCTTAAGATTGCAATTAGTGGAGAGAGTAGCTAACGGCAATCTCAAAAATGTATTTTGTCAAGGAGTGGAAAAAGGACATTTTTCCTCTGCCTTGGCTGAGCCCCTTGGGGATGAGACAGAGAGCAGGTACCTTTATTTTTAAGGGAAAGGTAAAGAGCCTTTGCCAGAAAACAGACTGTGGAGGGGGAACAGCAGCCCAGAAACGGTGATGATGGTCCTTGTGGAACTGCTGAAACAAGGGAAAAAAGATTAGCACTATTCATTGGGCAGGAAGGTGCAAGTCTTTCCTTAGGCAGAGAATTGAGCAGTAAATAACCAGACAAAACTACCAGAGGGAGATAATAGACCAACCAGAAGTAACAGATGCAGCTGGAGAGCAAAGGGAAGCCACAGCTTTTTTAATAGTGCAAAATTAAAGGAACCAAACTGTAGGCACAAATGCCAGTGTACTACAGGGCTTTTAGCAGCTCATACAGTCTTGAGGGATTGTGTCTGTCTGGGAACACTCCAGCCATACCTACAATTTTTTGATTTGTTTTGTTCTGGCAGTCCATCTTGCACTGCTCAGGTTTTGCTATTGTCCACGCTATCACTGCTATTTTTCGAGGCTTCCAATTTGAGTGTAAATTCTGTGCAGTCCTGAAACCAGGTACAGTAAACACAGCCAGTCGACGTTTTCTGTTTGCAGGTGAAAAACAGGCAAGTAGTTCCTAAGCTTGGCAAGCTACTGGAACCACGTAATTTTTGTAATCTGGAACTGCAAAACTAACGTACTGTCATGCTAAGCAGAAAGGTTTTTGTGGCTGAACTATGTCTTGCATTTGGTCTGTACTCTGCAAGGGATTTTATTGCTATAGTAATCTCTTAAAAAGCTGGTAGGTGAGCAAATCAAGTTCAAAAGAATTGATGCAGAATAACTTAATGCAATTTCAAATAGAACTTCAAATTGAGTCCTGTATAAATTAATAGGGGGAGAAAAGAAAAGGAAATGACCTGTGGAAACAATTTTAGAAGGTCCATAAAATGAAATGAAACAGTGATAGCAGTGAGAAGGCACAGTGTTGTGTCACCATTCAGAGATGGCACAGACAGCAAGATACTCACTTTCGTCTGCACATGTTTTGCTGCAGTTGTCAAATATGATTCAGTTTCTGAGATGTTCCCAGTCAGAACTATAGCAAACTTTAGGCAAATGATTAATTAAGGAGGATTGACACTGAGGTCAGTAGGATTTTTCCAAGTTTCCTGAACATCTTGGAGAAGGATTCAATCTACTGAGGTTAAGCCTTTGCTTGTCCTCTTCCCTTGGCATCTTATAAAGTGCCTCCCTGTCTTGGATAATACCAAGAGTTTTGCGCTTTGATTGGGTGACACCAACTACCTAACTTACTGCAGATGGCACTGACCACTCTTTGGTGTACGTGTGCAGGGATACACAAATACACACCACGCTTCTCTTGCTTGTAGAGGCCCTCTCTCGACCTCAAGGCAAAGTAAAGTAATATAGGATGTTTTGGTGCACAGTGATGTGTCTGGGACTCTTGTTTCTCAGTGTTTTATCCATCCTGCATGTGAATGCTCTCACCCATTACTTCAGTGTTTAGGCGCCTGCAGCATAACGTCGTTGACTGTAATCAAGTCCCTTGTGGATATCATGGGATCTTTGGATTTCTGCCCTTTCAAGCATTCTGCTTGAGGTAAAATTTCTGAGTTTCTGGTTAAGGTTTTATTGTTTCCTTGAGGTTTATCTGAGTGAAAAAGATATCAGTTTTGTGAATGTCACTCTTATCACAGTGGGGTGGGTGGGTAGGTTGGCTGGTTGGTTGGTTTTTAAGAGGAAAGGTTTGCATTTTTTTTTTCTAAAGGCAGTTGAACCCTATGTTGTTTTGCTGGCAATGCCTTCAGCTGAGTGGTCAGTTTGATGCTGCATGTGAAGGCTTGGAGAGCTGGGCCAAGGAACCTTGGAAGGAGATGACAAATTAGTTTCTTAAAACCATAAATATATATATAATTCCTTCATGAGTTCAAATCTATTCCGAAAATTTTCCCATACATTCATACTAGAAATTATTTGCGCATTGCAAATGTGGGTTTTTTCATACCAGGCTTGTTATCCTTGTGAAAGCACCGGCAAGGCAGTGAAGGCAGCTGGCTGTGACAACAGTGAACACAACTGGGATATGTTGTCACACACTGCCTGTGCGTGTTTTGGATCGCTGCAGAGATGTCCACTTTCCAAGGCATAAGTCCAAAGGAAAACCTGACATCCTCCCTGATGCTGCTTCTTTACATTTCTACAAGGTTCTGCATCAGTGAAAACAAATGGATTTTGTATTATGGGATGGCAAGGTAATATCTATGCAGAAAAGCAATTGCATTTGAGTTGTTTTAAGCATTCATGTTTTGATTTATCGTCACTGAAATTTAATCCAGGAGTTTTTTTCCTTTGGACTTTCTCGGTGAGAGTTCTAGTGAAAATATTGCATCAGCACTTCAGGAATGGAGCAGCAGTGTTATTCTGATCTGTCAAATGCAGAGGCCGTGAACTTCCCCTGAGAAACCCAGTGAAACAGCCTTTCTACTCACTCCAGTACTGGTAGTATAAAGAATACTTCCTAAACTGGAGCCCCTACAGTAGCCCTCACAACTTACTCTGCATGCAGACCTGACTTATTTGCATATTCTTCTTGGATGAAGTGGAGGAAAGTACTCGTGTGTGTGTTGATTTATCAGGGTGGATCCCAGCACAGTAGTAAGTCCCTGAAAAAGTAGTGACTCTTCAAACTTACCTGAGTATAATGTTATCAGACCCTAATTTGCCTTTCTGCAAGCTGAATGTGTTTAACCATTGTGAATATTTCAAAATCTATTGGAAAAAATAATTAAAAATAAAAAGCAGAGGTTTAAGAGGAAGATATCTGAAATAACATTTAAAATATATAAATATCCTCACAGCAGTCATGCATCTATTTGACAGAAGTTTAAAAATAGTTTTGTCTTTAATGCTTGGTAAAATTGCGTGTGTGGGGGTGCATGTATGTGTGCAGTTTCGTGCCTTTTAAAGGCGAATGATGCTAATAGGGCTTTATAATTTACTGTCCTGTTTGCACTTGATACCATCAGTGATCTCAGCACAACTCTAGAAATGGTGTTTAATTGTGGCAGAATGAGGGCATGGGTATAAATATTGTTTTGTAAATCTTCCTCCAAAATATTGACTGTATTGCAGCCATGGGATGGGGGGGTTTAAGAGACGGTGTTTGGAAGATCTCAGAGTTTAGCTCTGTGCCAGGGATTGGGAAGGATGATGTAGCAACGCTTTGACTAGGAGTTCCAGTTAAAAGAGATCTGAATTACTCTTCTATTTTTTCCTCATTTAAAACCAAAATCTAGATAAGAATATACACACACTCTCCTTGTCCCTATTTGGTTTTGTTGCCCCTAAAACAAAGTAGCAGCAGAACCTCCATGTGGTATTGTCAGAGTCATGCAAGAAACAAGATGACCACTCTACCAGGCTTTTCCTTTGCTTTCCAGCACCTGATGATTTCCTGAGAATGGCATCAAGCTGTGTGTGTTGTTGACAGCAGAGGACATGCACAAGTGTTCTTGCTTTCATTTGCTCCTTTCTTACTTGTGGCTTTTGCCACAAAATTCTCCTTTCTAAGCCCCCATAGGAGACATATGATGACGTCCCAGGTTCCTGTTGATCTTTCCTTCTCCTCCCTGGACTCAGAGAGGGGCCTTCATAGGAGGGAATAACAGCTTTATCTGCAATCACACCAAGGTTGTCTTTGGTACCCTGCTTCCTCCGGAACCATGAGGCCCATGAGCACTGCAGGCTCCACAGCCACCGGTTCTGTTGCCTCTTTCTTGCCTTAATTCACCACCTCACATATTAAATTTCCCTACTGCATCTTGTTTACAACTGCCTTGTCTTCAGGATGCTCTTTGAGAAGTTCTGTGCCTCCCCAGGACGCCCATTTCCCATGCAGCACAGTTCTTCTGGAGCCAGGCTCTGACTGGAGCAGCTCCCGCTACTCCCGCATGGTCCCTTAAGAGGAACCCACAGGGTTCACAGGCAGGGTTTGGAGAGAAAACCCCTGGCAGACTTGGCTACTCTCTGTTATCACCCGAGTCAGCAAAGGTAATTCAGATGGCTCAAGGAGAGGAATGGGAGTGCAGAGACTTCTGATCCTTCCTTTTGGCTTCTCTCAAATAAAAGGGACATTGGAATTGGTTTTTCTCCCTGTAGTGAAAGAAAGGGACACCTTTCAAGTAATATGAGCAAAAAGAAGGCAAGAATTTTCTTACGCACTTGTGCATTCATAAAATCTTAGAAATGGCAAAATACAGCCATTTTTAATTATCGAGGTTCAGGCACCAAGATGAAATCTGTCATGGCTGAGATCCCCAGAGGAGTGGGCACCACGCACATCCTACGCAGTGCCTGTTGCGAGGACTGTGATTTACAGTAGCGTCTGGTAGGATGTCAGCGTGCTCCATGCTGACACGACAGAGCTCACGTCCATATAGCTAAATGCTTTTCTCTCCCAAACAACATTGGACTGCCTATTGGAAACGGTCCCTGGCCCATCCTAATGTCCAAACTTCAACTGTGCCCATGTAATACTTGGAAGAGACTCAACTGGCCTAAGATAAAACCATGTCAGAGGCCGTGCTACCAATTCAGCAAGATGGGTGACTGTGGTGGGCCTGTGCTCAGACACTATTAGTTTGACCAGTCTAGACATAGCTGCAGAATACAGTTCCTCCTCCAGGAAAACCACAGCCCAAGGACTGCCAAATAGTCAGAGGAATAAGAACATCAGTTTTTAGCACATTGAGTTTATGTATGAGTTACTGTGATTTTCTGTCATGGGGTAGAGAAGATATGAGGTAAGGCCTTATAAAAGGCAAAGGGCTTTGTAGGTGACCTTATGTCCCAGGGGTGACCTTGGGGAGCTGACAAATAGAAGCTTGTTGCCTTGGCAGAACAAATAAGCCACAGATGGAAGAAGTAGTAGATAACAGTGGTCTTGACAAGAAAACATAAAAGAGGACAAAATGGAATTAAGCCAGTCTAGAAGGTCCTTAGTCTCTCAATGACTGATAAGGGAGAATAATTAAACAGGAAAGGGTAAAGAGATGGGAACCATAAAATAATCAAACCTGCTAGTGAGCAGCAGCCCCTAAAATTAATGACTTTCTTCTGCCCCAGAACAAGGATTTTAATCTTCTGCTTTCATTTAGTCAACTCCTATCTCCACCTTAATGTTATTTTTATATATTGCACTTTCCTGTGAATATAGCAGATGGTGAATATAGCAGATGTAACTTCTATATGAAGTCAAAGAAGCCTCTCACAGCTGTGCAGAACAAATACTAGTGCCCAGAATATCTTTGGAGAAATATAACTGTAAAAGGGTTTAATTTGTAGGAAGAAATAGAAATCTGAAATTCATGCATGCCTGCAGTCCCCCATGTGCTGTATTCCAGCTACAGACGACAGCACTGGTAGGGCAGCCAGCACATAGCAGTCTTCCTTACAGGGAACCTTTACATTCAACAGCAGCTGGATCTCTCCTATGGCTGAATGGCAAGGGAAGGTGTAGCTGATGGTTTTTATAATCTTGTTTTATGGGTCCCTGGTCATGGAGCAGGGCCTTGTTGTGCCAGGCACACTCCCACCATTTCAGTCCATCTGTCCACGTCCCTACACAGAAAGGAAGAGATCTGCAATATTTGACCCTCTGAATTTTTCCCTGGCTCCCCCTTGCCATCGACATAAGTACTGACTGAGCTGTATGAAAGGTGTTGGGAAATAAATCCCAGCCCCTACTCTCAGCTGCGTCTAGTGGGGCACTTTCAACAGCATTTGGAAGATTTCATTTTAACTGACCTTCAGGCATGACTTATTTTTGTGCTCTGGGTATTTTTAAGATGAGCCCAGAGGAACTCCTAAATACCTCACTGGTGAGAGTGGAGGAGGACACATGTTGTTGCTGTTTCCAATAGCTCTGAAGGGTCTGGAAAGTCCCTGTGTGGAATTTTCAGCTTTAAAGAGAGTTTTCTAAATGTAGAAAGCCTGAGCCTGCAAGTAATCCTTGTTGCCAAAAGACTGAGTGAGGGAAAGAGATTTGTTTGTGGCATGTAGAACCTGGCCTGTCCAATGGTGTACGGCTGATTGCACAGAGGGGTGAGACAATGGGGAGAATTGCTGTACTTCAGCGTGTGGGGCACCACCTTGCAGGGCTACAAGGAATTTGCACATGTTATTTGTGACCACATACTGGGGGTGAACAGCTTCATGGGGAGATAGATAGAAAACTGTTGGCTTCCCATTTTAAGTATGGTGGTACTTGCAACTAAACTGGAGTGGAAAGAAATACAAACTGTAGCCTGGGCATGCTAAAGCAGGTTTTTGGTTAGACCAGGGTCCCTGCATCTCAGCTGAGAAGTGACAGCTCCAGGCTAGAAGTGAGACTGAGCAGCCGCTTCCCTGCCTTAGCTGTGTGCACGGCAGGTCATCTGCCCTTGACCTCTACTCAGCTGGAACAGGGAGGCTGGGCAAGCTGCTCTTCACCTCTTCCCAGATAGTGTCTCTGGTGTTTCTGTGGGGCTGGCCCTCCGTGCCACACATGGAAAGGACACAGGCTCATCAGTGCTGGATGTCTTCCGACAGCCCGCTCCCAGTGGGATTATGCTTGAAGCAATTGCATAAGGGAAGGTTACAAGACTGAATAGTTTGGATAGTCTCCAAGTCTGACTAGTCTCAAGCTAGTAAGCAAAATGAATATACCCCACAAGGCACCCTGTTGGCTTGTTTCTTTCTGGGGAGTAAGGAAAGGAGCTGAATTAGGGGTTTGTGCTGGAGGGGCAGGGTGTTTAAATATGTTTCTCCTCTCGGTGAGATTGCAGGGGGTTAAGCTTCCTAAGAGAAAAAGCAGAAGAATAAAGGAAGACAGACTGCGCGGTAAAGAGATAACTGGTAGTGGCTACAGCCTAATTACTCTGTCTGCATATCTAATTAACTTTTTTCCCCTTTTATTTTTCTGAAATGTTTTTGGAGTAATCACTGCTATTACTTGTAAACAATTATTTTATAAGGTGTGAAATTCCTATACTGCTGTGTTTATCGTGATTCATGACCTGCCAGCCCAGGGGAAGGGTGTAGCCAGCTTGGCATAAGCAGTCCAGTGCCACAAGCAGGGTGGTTCAGAAATGTTATTTACAGAGATACAAGACTGGGGTGGGGGTGGCAGCAGGAATCAGAGGATCAAGGTCCCAGATAGCCTGGAATGTGCAGGATCAGATATCTGCATTGGAGCACTTATTCCCTTCATTTGTGTTTCCCAGGATGCCTGACTCTTACAGATCATTTCTCTTCTCAATGAACATGTGCCTACATATAGCTACTTCCATTCCAGTCACAGCCCTTGTTGATGTCACTAACAGGCCTCGTCATATTTGACTGTGTTATTTTTACGTAATGACTAAATCAGTGGAGAACCATGGAGTATGCAGTATACAAATTTTGGAATCAGCTTAAACGTATGAACATGGTTAAAAAAATAGCGGAGGGACTTAGAGTAATGATGCTTAGGTGCCACAGAGTTTGGTGTGGGGTTCTGGTATGGGGTTCTGGTGTTAATTAGAATCATAGGATCAAAGAATCATTTAGATTGGAAAAGACCCTTACAAAATCCAGCTGTTAACCTAACACTACCAAGTCCACCTCTAAACCATGTCCCTAAGCACCACATCTGCATGTGTTTGAAGTGCCTCCGGGGATGGTGACTCATCCACTGAGTTACAAAGATTGATTAAGGAACATATCAGTGAAATTCACCAAAGATACTGAAATAATAAAAAAAAAAAAGTCAAATAATTGCAAAATGGTTTGATGAATGATCCATAAACACTGAAGAGAGGTATGTATATATCATCTAAGAATCAGTAATTGTCTGGGATTCAAGAGACCCAGGTTAAAATCCCCTATCTAAACACATCCATTAAATACAAAATTGCATTTAATGGGAGTGACACCAGTCAGTTCTGCCCAGGACATGGAAACTTGCCCCCAGGGGCAGAGCATTATGTGAGACATAATGGTTATAGCATGCCAAGCTGGAAAAAATAAGCGGGCATTTCTTTTCTTTCTTTCATGGTCTTCCCAATATCATTATTTCTCCTAGCCCCAGTCTGATGCTCAGTTACCTGCTACATTCTGGTTTTGCTCCAGTCATGTAAAACCTGAGTGGAGAGAACTGAAAATTAGATATGAAGAAGTTGTGACAATATATGAAGTGGGTCCCATGGTAGGGGGATAAACTGGAAATGGTTCCAATGTCACAGAAAGTCAAGGAAGGGTGTAACAAACTGAATCAACTTTTAAGGTGCAAAGAGAAAGATTATGGGGACTTAAGAAAAAGATGGGGAAAAAAGGAGTATTAAAACAGTAAAGGGGAAAAGTTCATTTAAATGAGACTTAAAAGGATAAAGGAAAGTTTATTTTACAGAAGTCTTGGTCTGGCTGCATCTAAGAAGAGTTTTCCTGTCTTCCTACTAACTGGGAACAATACGGACAAGGGACTAAACTAAGGAATTTGTTTTGCCCTATGTGACTGCAAACCTTTACAAACTATACATTCTTTGCAAAGGTGGGATGGAAAAGTAAGAAAGGATAAAGTGCAATAATGAGAGGCATGAGAGAATGAATAAGTCCTTTAAGCAATTGCTGTCTGGAACAGTGGATGGATCTCTGTCCATACTAATGTGCATATTTCACATATGGAACTGCTGCCACCTTCACCCTCCCTGTTTTCTGAGGCTTTTGAGCCAGAGCCCGGTGAGGCTTTCGGTTGTTGGCCACTTGGTTTGAGGTGAACTTTGGTTTTTGGGGCTTTTTTTAAAGTCTGTAGCCTGCTTCCTGAAGCAGACCTGAAAAATGTAAACCAGTATAAATCCACACTAAGAGACCACCAGGGAAGAAAGCTGCTGCACCTAACTTTTTCAGCCTGGTGATACTGGGGAACCCAAAAGATTCAATTCCTTGACCCTGTCCAAAGTCTCTACGTTGTTTTTATGAATGCTGGTGCAGTCGCAATAGCAGAAGATTTCCAGGATGTTGAGGGTATTTTGTGTATGTGTGAAATCCAAAATTTGATGGATTACAGTTTTGTAACTTGCTTTAGTGTTTGAAAAGTGCCTATCAAGAATACAGAGGAGCTTCTGTGACTAAATTTCCCCCTCTCCCAAAGAGAGTGAGAACTCCAAGAAGCAAAAAAGTATACACACGACACATGATTAAAAATAAAATTTTGTAAAGATTTTGTATGCCACATTTCTGAGTTGACTAGCTATGAGACATCAAAATAGATTTGGGTTCTTTAGCTGTATTTTCAAAATTTACTCTCTGATAATCTTGTTTCAGATGTTTTGGCCTGCAAAACTACTGTTCAAAATTTAGGACACGATAAACTGCTGAAAATAAAATTCTGAATAGCTTGATTTGGGGCTTTTTTTTTTTTTCCTCCAGGTTCTGCTAAAGACTTAGTTGCTAAAAATCAGGCACCATTTGTTGGCAAAGCAGGCGAGTAGTTTAAATTGTTCATTCTTTGTTGTTCTCAGTGACTAGACTTGTGTCATGGTTTGGTTGTGCAAACATTCACTCAACTCTCATGTGCTTCATGGGTCGCTATTTCATTTGTCCTCTGATTTATGGCATTGAGACTGTTTTTTGGTGAGTTAGGTACACAACTTCTAGTTTAATGAAAAGGAGCACTTAGTGAAAAAGGAAAAAAAATCCACACTTGCACATGCCCACAGTACACTGTTTTTCTTCAAAAATCCTGGAATAGCCATTTTGTTAAACAAGTAATTTTGTGTCAGCAGACTAATGAAGCCTGGTTTCCTATGGTTTTTTGTCTCATGGGTGATTGACTTTCACTATCTAAGAGGATGTGAGCCCCAGGCAAAGCTTTTCCCATCATTGGGGTGTTTATATAAGGACTTTCTCCCATGAGGCTTCTCTCATATCTTGAACTCACAACTGCAAGTTTTCTCATAGCCAAGTCTCTGATAGCATCTCTACCCATCTGTCTATTTTCAGGAAAAAAAGGAGGAGGAATTCAGCTATCTTTCACAATTCTACCAGAGCTGGAAGCTGATTGGAAATATCATTAAGAAATCGTTGGAATGACTACACAGGTGAACACAAAAAGAATTTAATTTTGTCGGAAATTTTACTGAAAATAACTTGGGCATTTCAGGATGGAGTACTGCAGTGAATATCAGAGGTATTTGAGTGCTTGAAAACCTTGGTTCAAGCCTTTGCCCAAAACAGAAGGCAGATTTGGTGGTTTATTTCCTGATTTTCAATGTTATGTGCACAACAGCAGATGTGTAGTATGTTTCCAAAATGGTGTTTTTGTCCTTTTCTTTTGGTGACTTCACACAACTACCACCATCAGCTGTTGGTTAACTATGCTGTTTAATCCAAACTGCATAGATTTGCACTTTGGAACATAAGATTTCCATTTTGGCCCTACTATAAAAGCCTGCACTGGTAAATGTTAATCCTGATTTTTTAGTTTTCACAATTGCACGTTCATTCATAATTATGTAGGTAATTATTCTGTCAAATACAGAGTATTCACTGCTATTTTTATAAGAATGCTATTCTTCAGTGCAGCCCTTGTAGCACAACTTCTAGCATTTCATGTATATGTTTGGATAGTAAAGGTGAAGTCAGAAAGAGACAGTCTTAGCACAGCCAGGATATAGCAATGCCTATATCAGAGTCAGTGAAGTAAAACTCTAGTGTGTATCCTTTGATGTTCTGCCTCAGTGATGCAATACAAATGCACATTTTAATGGTGCTTTTATAGTAGTTGAACTCTTGGCTATATTGAAATGCAATTTTTCATCCTTGATGTTCTTGGAACATGTTGAGAGCATAATATCCATGTCTTTCATAGATGCCATAGATCGTTTTCTTTTGCTCGCTCTCAGCAGACACTGCCTTGTTTGGGTGCTGGGGAACTCTTGTGAATTAATCATCATCAGTGAGGTAAAAAGTGGAGTTTGAGTAAGCTGTCTATATTTTAATTAAATGAGAACTCTGGATTCTTAGGTTTGGACCTTATTTCTTCTGCTTAGAGTCTGAACTGTGGGAAATTTCCTGACATTTTTTTAAATGACCTGTATTTTTATGAGAGGATCCTGTGTAATTTTAAGAACTGCTGTGGAAATAAGCTAATAATAGTATCTAGAACTTTTCAGTCATCCATTTCCAGAGGCTTTAGAGAGGTATCGTTAGCTCCATTTCACGTGCAGGGAAACTGAGGCACAGAGGCTTGAAGTGACTTGCCCCAGACCATCCAGCAAGTAAGAAACAAGTAGACTTAGGAGCTCTGACTTCTAAGTTGTGCCAAATCCATTTGGACACATGCTGCAGCCATCATGACAGGAGAAGCCATGTCACATGCTAGCAGTGAATAGTAGAGATTTTAACTTTTAGAAATAGCAATCATTTAACCTCCGTGGTTCACAAAACAAACTGAGCATCTAAGGAGCAGAAAGAGCTGAAGATTTGCACCTTCTGACATTCAGATAGGTTGCACCAGTGGGCTAGCCATGAGTAGCTTGTGCCTCTGTCTGGACCAGAGAGGAGGTATGCCTTCATGGCTTAGTCAATCTTCGCGTGATTTCCTCTCTCACTCAATGGAAAAACACTTTTTGGGTACAAAATGAGATTCTACTACTTACTAGAGTATTCAACTGTGATGGTATCTGGGCTCTCAAGCTCTCATGAGAGATATCCTTCCTTCTGTGCAGACACCTCATATTTCTTCAGATACCATCTGATCTAATGTTTTACTAGATAAGCCATCTGATACTTAATGGTAATCTAAACAAGCTTATTTTGTCCATGTGTGTCACAGCAGGAACCTGAGCAGGACAGATCAAATTTTGAACTTTTGTCCTGCATTGTGCTGTCTTACCTGAGTAGTTAGAGGTGGAGAAATACTTGTGCTACCTACTCTTCTTACCTCCAATGCCTAGAATTGCAGCTTTTCAGCAGCCACAGGATGAAAACATCTGATATTTTTCTTGCTTCTCTCATAGGCTTCCTCAGGCAGAGGGGGAGGCAAGCAGCAGAATAGTAGCTTTACATACTATCCTGCAGAAGTGCCGAAACAGCAGGAAACTATGGTGAGGAAAGATGGGAAAGTACAGATACAGGAACTCAGTTCTGAAATATTTTGAAATTATCCTTTTTGCTTATGGTCTTCAGAATCTCAGTGGCACCCATTACATAGCATGGTCCTGTGAACTCCAAACAAACAGTAGAGAAGAAGATGTGCTTACATCTGTTTTAAAGGAGAGCAGTGTAAATTTTCCCGTTGAATTTTCCTAACAGCAGTGAAGAGTAAGGTTGTGTAAGGAATGCTGCCCAACAACAACAGCTTTTGCTTTAAAATGAGCCCATATTCCTGAAGCAGTGTACTATTGTTTTGTACTGGTAACCCATCTTCTGTATGTACTTTTTTTTTTTTTTCCCTCCCCACTAACAACCCACAATGTGGGCCAAGGGAGATCAAGATGAGGTTTTCATTTCGTTCAGAGCTCTGGAATCTAGCCCACTGGAACTTGTATCTTTTGAAGCTCTAATAATTAACATGCCTGCATTCTTTAAACTGCAGCACTCACCAGAATGTGCTTCCTGCAGAGCTGAATGAGGTCGAGGGTACTGTCTGGCCAGCAGGAAGATAAGATAGTGACCCTTCCTGGAAGGATTTCTGCTAGTTTTGGGCTGGTTGGAGGAGAGAATTCACCTGAGCTGGCAGTGGCCAAAAGGCTCTTGGCCCCTTTGTACATTTGGAGGTATGTAGGATGTGGCTCGCCTTAGTCCTCTTTTTTAACTTATCCAAGAAGCAGGCTCTTTCCCACCCCAGGGCTCTGGTTGCTGTAGAGATGCTTCAGTTCCTTGTTAATCCAAATTTGGAAGCAGATATAAGAGAATTCTGTTGACCTGAAAAAAAAGATGTGATTTCTAACAACTGGTGTGAGGATACGACTTCTTTTCCCAGACTCCTTCCTCCCTTGTGTGAAAGGAGGCCAAGTGAGGCCCTGTGAGTGACTGGAAGACTGTCTTCTCTGAATCAGCTCCTGGATAGGCAGCAATTACTTGGAAATGGCAAAGGGGAGTGAGTGTCAGTAGGTAATGTTTCGCACGCAATATGGCCTGAAATACGTACTCAAGATCCTCCTCTGATGTTCCAAGGAATCCATTTGGCCTGTCACTATTCCAGAGTCCTTGCTGACCTTCGTTTGCATGTGCTGTCTAGGGGTCTGAAATGTGACCATGACACACAGTTTATCTCATTTACAATTTTCTCAAACTATGATCTCAGGAAGGTTATGAAGTCCACTCCCTGTCCCAAGGAATGATCAGCTAAACCAACATCACTTGTCATAGAGATTTGTCTGATCTGTTCTTAAATACCACCTCTCCAGACAAACTATCCAGTGTTTTATTTTCTTCTTTGCTAGGGGACTCTTTTGCCCAAATTTTTTGTACTGCAAATCAAGCATATTACTCCTCATGCTGCCCACACTGGACCTGGAAAACAGTTTGTTCCTTTTTTTCTTTCTTTTTGCAGCTTTACACACTGAAGATTGTTATCAAGTCTCCTCTCAATCCTTTTCTCTAAACAACTCCAGTTTATTCAATCTTTCCTTCTACGTCAGGTTTTCTGGACCTCAGATTAGTTTCCATTGCTCTCCTCAGGGCTATCTCCATTTGGCTGCATCCATGAAGTGCAGAGTCCAAATGGGGCAGAGTACTTCGGCTGAGCTCTTTCCCATGCTGAGAAGGGGAAAGCATCTAGCCTTTGTATATGTTTCACAGTCCTACCAGCATTTGCTATTCCAGCACTTAGGCAAACGACTATTCCTCAATTTAAGGGTAAAGCAGAAATGTCTAGCCTATAGCCAAAGCAAAGCAGGTACTCAAACACCCCGTTTCGGTACACCCCTGGGCTGGTGGCTGAATCCACAGAGGGCTCTTATTTAACGCCCCGTCTTCTTTCTTTCCTCTCTGCTCAGAAAGGGTGACAAGGTGTGGCTTGCCAAGGCAGACTGCCAACAGCTAAAATTTCCTATACAGCTGTAGAAATAAAGAACTATTGAGCATGCCTGGTCCCCACCACACCCTTTCCCTGGCTCTGCTTTGCCCTTTCTAGCTGAAGTATCCTGCTCAGCTGCCTGCACGTGCAGGGAGGCACATAGGCTTGCAGGGTACAATTCCTGTCTCTTCTCATGCCCACTTTCCTTTTTTTTTCTTGAGGCAGGCAGGGATTCTGCAGGGTCAGACCTACAGTATGTTTCATGCTGTGTGGCTGGGGCCCACTTCCCTTAGTATGTTGGACTTTTTTCTAGCATTTTAGGGAGATAAAATCTTCTGGGTTGGCTGTGCTTATTTCACTCTCAGGTAATAATAGACATGCCCCTTAAGTTCAGAAGAACTGTGTGGCACATCCCTTTACTGACACGAAGCTTAAGCCCTGCTTTGTTGCTTTTTTTTATTTAACGGAAAGTTGATGCTTTACTTCACTGATGTCCCTGGCAGAAGTAGGGAACAGGCAGTCCTGAAAACTACTTTAAAAGCACCTCATAGTTATATTGTGATCACGTCTGAAGCTGTGAATGTAGGGGCTCGGTCTTTTGAGATGCTGAGAGCACTCAGCTGCCTGGAGGTCAACAGAAGTTAAAAGTCACTAAACATTTCATAGGAGGTTCTTACCACCCAGTAGGACAAGAACCAACTGAAATCAGTAAGTGACTGGCATGGTTGCCTGCTTGTATTAAAACCAGTTGTATGAAACTGACCCAGAGAGTAGAAGAAAACTCAGAATTTAATCTGAAGAGTGTGTGTGGGAGAAGTTTCGTTACACTTGGATGTGGGCTTGGGGAGAGTGAATACAATCAGAAGTTATTTTTTCTCTGTTACTCGTGGTGGAGGTTTTTTATCATCTAGCACAATTGTGTATACGTTGCAGAATAAGAGTAACATACATGCCAAATTTAACAGAGCAGGACTTGCTAACTGTGAAGAGAAAGGCAAGATGTTTTTTTCTTCTTTATACAGTAGGAAAAGTGTACTTTTTTCCAGTCTTGCATAACTAAAAGAACAGCTGGATATATTTACTTTCAAACTTTTCAATAAAATCTACCTTTCAGGTGAGAATAAGCGTGAAAAATTTAAAGAGAATTTTCAGGCAGCAGACAGGGGAAATATTGGGGTTCTCAACCCTGACTACTCTTGGTAGGTTGTGCTTTCCAAAAATAAGATAAAGACACTTGAGGACATCATTCAGAACAATTAATGCTCTGCGTTGCAAGAGATCTATGTTATCTTGTCAGGATTGTCTCCATGCAAAGGGAGGATAAAAGAAAGGTATAATGTGTAGAACAAAGAGATTAGTTCAGACAGAGCACGAAAGCAAAGACTAGAGAAACAGTAGCAGCACACTTTTGCCCAGCATAAGCACGTGCTCGGCTATTACCTTGAATCATTTGTCATGTCCTGACTCTGTGTCCAATTAAGTCAATGGCAAAACTCCTGAAGTAACAAACTGATTTATCATAGGGCCAGGCTCTTTAAATTATTTTTAAAAAAGATAAAAATCTTTACATCTGAAGTATCACGTTTATTTGCTGTAGAAGATTATCTTTAAAGTGTTTCAGCAAAAAGCCCCAGTCCTGCTCAGAATTGGAAAAACTGTGGCTTGGCAATACATGGTGCTTTACAATGCCAGAGGTAGCCACACCTATGTCATCCTAACTAATTAAAAACACAGGCAAAGAGATTTCATCATGCTTTTTGCTGTCCATGCTGTGGATGCTATCAGAAGCTTTAATTCCATAGCAATTGGTTGCAAATATCTAGTGACTGATGATACAAATGTGCCATGATTTACTCTCATCATAGGCTTTATTTAGGTACCTAATGTCAGTCTGTGATACCGTACACAGCCTTTGAAAAGCAGCTTTTGTAACTAGTCTTAGCTTTAATGAAAACCAGAATTCTTTCAGGAACGGAACAATAAAATTGTTAGGCATTTGTTTTTCTAGCTGAACTTCCAGTGACAAAATATTTAAGGCCTATATTGCAATTGGTTTTCATCAGCGAGATGGGATGGATGATGTCAGGGTATAAAGAGTACATTATTCTTTATACATACAAATTTGCATTATGTAAGTAAACATGTAAAAAAATATATTGGGAGATCTTTCAGTCAAAACAAGTATTTTGTCGTATGTGTTGAGGGAGTCAAAGAATCTGATCTTTCTGCCTTTGTGGCTTGAACTTGATTTTCTAATTTTCCATAGGACTGTCCAAATTGGTTAGCTATTACAGCCATATTTTAAAGTTTATTTTCAATTTTTCTTGCAGTCTATCTAGTATTTATCAGTTCCAGGAAAAATATTGACAATAGAGGCTTGGTCATTTTTCAATTCAGTGTTTTTTTAGTCGCTTTTTTCTCCTTATAGATATGGCATAATTCTATACTGTTTAGCTTACAGATGAGAACTTCACTTACAAAAAAGAATACAGAAACACAGAATTCCAACAGAAAACCAAAGCCATAACAGTGTCGTGAAATGACGCAAATATTATTGTGATGAAGTTACTGCATGAGATTTTATGGCTTGCATGATTAGCTGTTCAGCCCTTTTTAGGAGGGAGGGCTGGAGCTTAGTTGTTGGGACCTGCTCGCAGGACATAGTGTAGAGATGATGGCTCCTGGGTTGAAGTGCCTGGCTAAGTAGGAGGACTTCATGTCTTCCCCTTTGTCAGTGGAGGTCAGCAAATGGCAGCAGTCATTCTTGGGAAGTAGAGGCAACCTTTTGTATGGAATTGGCCTGCAGCTTGGATGGCATCCGCAGGCAGTCACTTGGTGTGCAGCAGGCTGGGACTACACAAATAATTTTATCTTAAAATTTTTTTATAAATCTCTCAATCACTGTACATAAAACAGTTTTATGAGCAGCGAAGGTACTGAGGTCTAATATATAGCTTTCTGTCTTATGGGTAGTTCTTGTCTGATCTACAGTGCAAATGCCAACCAAACCTGTTCCCAGACCTGGGATATCCACAGTGTGTTGCATTTGCTGATGTCTAATACCGTTATTTTTAAGTGGAGCAGTTTGTTGAATAAAATATTGAACCACATCAGGTTGGTTTTGCACACACACTCTCCAGCTTTGGCAAGATCTCGTTTGGAAAATGAATTATACATTACAGGGGCTCGCTGGAAAGTCAATTGTCTGCAGATTCCTTAGTAGGACAGATCTCTATCTCTGTCTTCCGCTCTCCCTCATATGAAAGACAGGTGATGAAAAAAGAGTTGCATTAACTTATTTCGATTGTAGGAAGTCAAAGGGGAAATGAGTTCGGATGGTTTATCTACTTTCAATGTTATATAATACAATAGGTCTAAGATCGGTCAGCCATGTCAGAGGGAGCTGATTTGTATTCACTATCTCTAAACTTACCTAAATGTGGATTTGGGAGTTTAACTTTAGGATTCTACTTCTTCAAACACTGAGTAAATCCTTACACTGTAAGTGATGCCTGCAGAGATGTTTAGCACATGCTATACTTTAGGTATCTGTTGATTGCTTAAATAAGGCCCCTGATGATCTTTGGAAAAAGCTACTTGATTGGGCTTTCAGGATAAAATCAAAGTTAAGGAATTAAAAAAAATTATTAATAATCACTTCTTTCAGCTTTCCTTATAGGACAAACCATAGAATTTCACCCTGCAGTTCTTGGTTTGTGCCCAGAACATTTGAGCCAGGTGTGAAAAAATTCAATATTGACATAGACTTGAAGTCATGGAGAATTTACTGCATCCTTCCATTAACTGTTTAACTGCATAATTTCCTCACAGTAGAAATCTGTGTGCTTCACCATTTGAACTTACCTTACAGCCATGGGATCTTGTTATGTCGTTATGCACAGCATTAAAGCATCTGTTTTTATAATGTGAACATCGGTGCCTGCGCTGAGGCAGGGTTGTCGGCTCAGCAAAGTGGGGATAACGTCCCCACTGTGTGTGAAATGTCTGTCACGGCTCCCAAAATTAGAGTATCTCATTAAGCACCGGAAATGGGAAACCTGTTGAGTTACCAGCAACAGAGGTGAAAGACCAGGCAGATTTAGTACCATTTACTAATTTCCCATGTGCCTTTCCTTAGTGGCAATATCCCATGAGAGGCTATGATTTAACATAGCCACCAGTCTGATATGTGAGATGGCAGAGCTACATACATCTAAGAGGAAGAAAACACTGATTCAACTGTTTCTCTCATTGTCTTTCCAGAGCTGAGAAGATGTTGCCTGACAGAATCTGAATATCAGTCTGGTCACGTCTATCATCAGAAGCACAGTCTATCATTTTTGCTGAGGTCATGAAGGTAACTAACTTCATTCTGTCTCTTCTATGTCTGGCAATACATTTTGAAAAACATGCTTGACATTTTGTGTCTCCTTTTTAGCATAGAGAATCAGCATAAATATGAAGGCTTAAATGAGCAACATATTTTGATGGAAATTCTCCATCTAGAGAGAGCGAAAAGGCAGAAAAGTATTTAATAAATTGTTATAGTGAGATTTTGATTTGCAAAGGTTAGGATAACTGTATCAGAAGAAGTCAGTCGTCTTCAAATACTGCAATTAAAGGTTTTGGTCACATAGAATTTATTAGTATTTTCTTTGTGAAGTCTGCAACTGATTGGAATTTTACCATTTTATTTTGTACTATTTGTATTATAAACAAGAACGTAAGGTACTTTTCAGATCAGTTCAAAAAGCAGATTCTCTCCCCTAAAAACATAATTTCACATATTTCCACAAAACACGGAGGTGTTGCTAAGCATTGAATACCGATGTCTTCCATGTTCAGGCTAGTTCATTTTGAACTAAATACTGTTAAAAGTAGCAGGAGAAATGGCAGTTTTCAAAAGACAGAGTGCTCCTTTACCCTCATCTCATCCTTCCATCATGTATTCCATCACACACATGTATTCCTTTTCCTTTGTCTTAAATATTCTCATGAAAAGTCTTTACAAAACAATTGCTATGTTTGTTTGGATTTTTTCATAGTTGTAGTGCTTCATATTATTTGCTCCTTGAAAACAATTTGCGAAAATATGCTTACTGCGTAATTCAGATAAAAGTATTTGTAACAATAAAGATAGATTTGAAGGAGAAGCATTCCTATCTGGTAACATATGCAATATATTACTGTGAACTTGGAGCTTCAGGCTCAACCCCCCAAAGGGCAGAGGTGTTCAAGCTGGAAATACCAAAATATTAAGCCAAAAAGCCCTCAATTTGCTTGATAGTCATCAAGTCCCTCCCCTGTTTGAGGTGCCTGGGTTTCTATTCAGCACCTCCAGAGGAGCCCCAGGAGCACTTACTCATCTGGCTACGCTTGGGGCCGTCCTGCAGCCCTCAGAAGAGACCCAGTGCAATCAGCGCACCGTGAACATATTTAACATATTGGATCAGGCCTGCACGAACATGGATATGACTCCCTCAAAATTTAAATAGTGCTCATTACTACTATGTATCACATCACAATAAGTAGAGAGTACCCACCCTCAGCAAATGCTAGACCAAAGCTCAATTGATTAAATATATGCCTGTGTATTTGTATGTTTATATGCATATGTCTGTTGTTTATTAAAAAGAAACTACAAATGATCTCTGGTGCAGATATCAAAACCAGAACTCTTTTCTCCCGATTCCTTGACCATTAAGATAGTGGTAATCTCTGTCTTGGGCTTTCTATCCTGGGCTTACTGTACATGACTTGGCTTTCCTCAACCCAAGGAAAAATCTGACTCTGTGTCTGACCTCCCTGGCCAGGTGCTCCCAGAAGGGCCATGGCAGGAGGCATATGTCAATGTGGTACTGCATCTGCATGTCCTGTTGTCCCTGTTCCTCCAGACTGATAGATAAAAGCCCCTCCGGGAGCCAGGATGGGTGGAGGATGCCATGGGACATGTGGCTGTGGAGAGGCCATATCGTATCATGCTGGGCTCGATAGCTCTCTTACTGTGCTGGTCCCACAGGTCTGCCTGGACCTTGGAAGCGGGCTCACAGTACATGTAGCTGGGGTATCTTGCTGTCCAGGGTCTCACCTTGTGAGGAAGTGGGCAGCAGCTTTTCCTGCTGCCCTCAAGCATGAAAGCTCCTCATTTCCAAAAATAAAAGATCAAATTGTGTGGTTTCAACATGTGAAAGCGGGTAAGAGGGGGAGCATAGTGAAAAATGGGGAAATTATAGTCTTGTTGCATGTGTGGGTCAATCTACATGTTTGTTTTCAAGCACTTAATTAGAAAACAAAAGGACGCATTAAAATTTTTCAATGATTCCAAGACAATGTGTTCTTCCATTTTCAGTGAAAGTTTGGAGAAATTCAGGTGACAAGTTAAGTTTGATTCATAGCCATGTGGATTGAAGTCAGAGTTTTGCCTCCTACAAGGTCAGTTATCAGACATAGTGTCATTATTTTTCTAGTAGAAATGGGCCTGTTTACTTGGGGACCTTGGCTTTGTGTATCTGCAATGTCACCTACGCATCTGGTGTTTGTCTCTGCGATCCCCTTTTGCTAGTTCTGATCTAACACGTCTACTGGTAGCTATGGTGTCCACGATCCTGTGGCAGGGAAACAGGTAATGTTTTTCAGTTTGCTAAATCTGCCTCCTTGTGTGCATATTGCTGCTTCCTTTGTTGCTCCTTTAAGGCAGCTACATTCATGCCAGTATGAAATCGGAAAGCATCGAAATTCCCTAATGCAGGCAGAGACCCTCACACAATGACTAAACTGGATTTGTCCAAACTTTTGCCATTTCATTCTTTCTCAGACGTTTTGTGGGGAAGTTGTTTGTGCTCTCACAAGCAAACCATTGTGTTTGTTTGTTTGTTTGCTTTTTAAGCGTTAGATATTTTAAAAAGTTCATTTTTATGCTCCAATGACTACACAAATTGCTACTATCCGTTAGTATTTGCCTGGAGGATTAGGGCTAACATTTAGAATAATGTACCCGGCATGTCTCTTTGATTATTACAGAACTGCCACATGAAGTATTATTTGGTGGCAATTTTATGATGTGCCCAAGTGGAATAAAATGCTTGTTTTATTAAAAAAAGAATGCACCCAAGGACAGTGCAATGGGACCCTGATACAAATGTTTTGCAATAGGACACATTCTCATGAAGTGATTTAGTGTCTCAGCTGGGATTTAACTCCCAGGGAGAATTCCAGAATTGTCACTTACTGACACTGGTTTATTTTCAGTGGAGAATGCTGACTTCTCAGAAAAGGAGGAGGGGAGTGAAGAACCGTCTCGTTTGTTTTATCCCTGTGTTTGGTGGGTCAGGGCAAAGTTATTTGGGGGCAATTCTGCTGCATTCCTTGTCAGATACTCATTCCACAAGTGCTGAGCAGGGAATTTTATTGGTTTCACTTGGGGCAGTTAATAATCATAAATTGTATTTGAGAATAGGAGATGCATTTTGTAAGTGTCTTGTAAACTTTACCCTCAAAGATCTCCATCACCTGTGCAAACGCAGCAGCCATCCTGTTAACATCTGTCAAGCAGCAAACAAGGGCAAAAATTGGTTCTTAAAAAAATCTTTTTTAATATTCCAAAACAAGTTTTTAATTAAAAATAAAATTAATTCCATTAAATGTATCTATTTATTAATTATTTTTAATTTTATTTTAATAAATTTATTTTACTTAATTAATTAAAATAAAATGTTAATATTTTTCATAGGCCTAAAGAGATCAGCAATTTCTTAGTTAGAAAATAGCTGCTTCCGCTGATAGTTCCAATTGCAGTGTAACTGCAACTAGTGGGCTGTCTTGTTCAAACTGAATTGCTATTGCTGCAGTTTAGAAAACCGAGTTCTTCAGCTTGACAAGAGTGGTGCTTGCAGGACTGTGTGTGACTGCATGTCTGCAGTCAGCATGTGCCAGTAGGAGACATATAGCTAAATGACTCCTTGAATTTTAACTTGTGTGGAATGTAAATCAAGTAAGTAATAGGCAGAAACACCCATTTCTTGAGAGCTATCTTCATAACTGGAAACGATTTGTGTTCTAACTAATGAAATGGAAAAAGCCACTTTTGGCATTATCTCCCATATGAGGATTTATGTTAATGATAAAATGTGTTATGACTACTGTTCTTTTATGTAGGTCTGTCCATGTACAGTCCTGTACACATGCACAGGCACAGAGGAAGCTGATCCATTTCTTCTAGTTTTAAGTCATGCCTGAGATGAAGCCAAATTCTAATATATAAAATAGACACACAAATGCAACACTGCATATTTTGTTTTGGTCTGCTAGTAATGGCTCTCTGTACTTCATTTCTTGGTGAGAAATACAACTTGGAGTTAAAACATATTCAATATGATTATGTTAATCAATTCAAAATTTTTCAGTATTTGTAACATTTTCTGAGAAGCTGCCTATGCTTCACGCTCAGAATATTCAGAGATTATTTAAGCGTGCTGCTTTCTCACATGAAAGAAAAGGCTTTTCAGATGGATGACCTGTTGCACCTCAGGGGCTCTGAAGATTGCCAGTATCTATCGTACTTATGTATGTATGCTTCACTGGTGCCAAGAACTAGCCATTCCCTTCTTTTCAGTGAATTAATGTTTAACTTTAAGCCCAGCATGGGTATGGCAGAGCTCAGGCTGGACGTTCTCCTGAGTGACATACTGCATGTGTGTGGTAACACACTGCACACACTGCAGTGGTTCTGCTCTAACAGGAGTGATGGGCTGCGACATACAGGTGGATATTTCTGGCAATCCTAACTTGCCATATCAATGTGTAAAGTGTCTGATAATTTCTCCTTACGCAACAATACTTTCATGATTTTAAAAGAATTTACTGACAACATGAAGATCAGTTAAATGCATTTTAAAGGTAATATATTTGCCAAAATCTATGGACAAGATTATCTCTTGCGTCTGTCGTTGAAGGGGGTCTACAGAAAGGGATGATTTTGGTTTCTCTTTCTGCCTTGTCTTCCCTTTTCAGCCCGGCACACAGACTCTCTTTTGTCCCTCTTGTATGGCTGCACAGGGATGGCAGAACTGGTGGCTGCATAGTGGAGTGCAGAGAGGTTTGCACAGAAGGGCAAAAGAAGAGGGGAGGGGATTGTAGGAAAATGAGCGTTACTTCTACTGCCTGCAACCCTCTGTAAGACAGGAAGCATTTTGAGAGGGCCCCAGCTTCTTGAATGTGTTTGACTTCTCTAAAGACTCCTGAGAGAGAAAGGAAGAAATAGAGAAGATCTGCACATCCCTACCTAACTGGAGGTCTGTCCTTAATCTTGGGGGATGTCTCGGTTTTGAGTCTCCCTTGGACAGCTTCAAGATGCTGAGAACTCCAGTGCACAGGCATAAGGGTTTGGGGTTTTGGAGTAGGTAAACTGCAACTAAGGAAACCACTTGGGTATATGAGTGGTATCGTTCTTCCTTGAAGGCGAACATGTACCTAAACACTCTGATTAATCAGGAGCTAAGTTGTCACAAAATTAGTCAGTGATGCTGTTGTTTCACTGGAATGGAATGTGTGGTATGACCAGTTCAATGTATGTTGTGATACATGGAGTAACTGATGGACTGGAACCACTTAGAGTCAAGTGCTTAATAACTGCAAAGCTTAAAGTAGCAGAATACAGCGAAAGTATTGGGGAACTGCAGTTCTTGGAAGAAACTCTGCAGTGTGTCTGGGTTTAGGCAATTTCTTCTTCCTTTCCTCTCGCCCTCCATAAGATTCTGCTGTGATAACTGTGAGATATATCTCTCCTTCATTGTCTGCTGCCTCTGCAGAGCCTTCTGAGCATCCAGATCTGGCAGGTATATCTGTGTTGGGTCACAAAATATGGGTGAGTTTAATCAGGACATTTTAAAGGTCTTAGCAGATGCCAAGCAGACATGTTCGGAATTGCTAACACCTTTATTTTTATCTTACTCCGTTTGTTTTTAAGCTTGGACATGTGCGTGCACTAAGATTAGAACTATTTGCATGCCACATTTCAGAGTTCAGTTATTTTTGAGTTAACTCCATAAAACTAAAAATTAAAAAGAAATTGGGTGGCATTTGATCAGGAGGAAAAAGGGAGATGATTTTATTGAAGGCAGAAATAGAAAACAGTTTTTGAATTTTATTGTTATTATTTTGTTATAAAACAAAGAAAAGGCAAAGCTATGCATGGAGCACAGGAAAATCTGATTTCCTGAAGAAGGTATTCTCTCTCCATTTCCTCCCTTCTTCATGAGAGCTGATCCTTAAAGACATCTATGGGAGGTCTGCTGCATAAGGAATCTGCGGCACTTCAAGGGAAGTCATGGCCAACTGCACTAATGACTCATGCTTCTACATAAACACTTAGCTTTCTTTTTTTTTTCCAGTTCCCAGCTACATTGAAGTGCATTTAAATCAAATCGCTAACCAAACTTTTCTTATATCGAAGATATTTAAGGGGTAGAATCTATATGTCTTGCAGTTAACATCTGCTTGTAGACAATAGGTTGTATATTTGTGCATGTGAAAATAGGGCTTTCCACAAAATTAACAGATTGCTTAATAAGACTACTGATGCTATAATCTAGCTTTAGAAAGTCCAATGGCTATTAGTTCTCCTTAGTGCCAATCATGAAATATATGGCATTTTTATATGCGAAGGTCAGAAACAGGTATAAATCTTCTCTGAATTCGCAGAAGTAGTAAACCCTCTCTTTTTGTGGCTGCTACTGCATTAGCCAGAGTGCAGTTACAGCCAAGACCCTGTATCTTCCTCTTGGTAGAAAGGGATCTCAATTTCTAGTTGGCTATTAAAAGCAGTGGTCCAGATGCAACATCTGGCTCAGGAAATCCCTAAACTGCTGGTTGCCGGAAACATGGAGGCTATCTTGGTGGGGGGGGAGGGTGGAGTGGAGAGGGAATCACTGACACACCCTGTTCTTATATTCTTTTCCTAAGCATCTGCCTCTGTTTGCTCTCAAAGGCAGGATATTAGGCTGGATGTGTCTTTTATCTAACCCAGGATGGCAGTTCCCATGTGTTTGGGGGGTGGAATGGGGTGTGGCTGTGAACCTCCATCTTCCAGGGTCTGAAGATCCCAAACATGACTTTCCTCTCTTGCCTAAAGCTTTATGGCTGTAGTGCTTCATCTATCATCTGTTTTCCCAAAACCCTGCTTACAACAGAAGTGCAGCATAGGGGGAGGGAGAGAGTTGGCCCCCTCCTCAAGGGCTGGGTATTTTTATGTGTTTATGTATTTTTTTTGGCTTGGATGGAGATTCTTCCCCCCCCCCCCCAGAGGGGAAATCGAAAAAAGGAACAAT